>NC_060208.1:59787500-60145000 GCF_021130785.1 Homalodisca vitripennis
GCAGACAAGCAAAATAGCAAGCTCCAATTCGGTGTTGGAAACATATTTAATTGTAATCAGAAATTTTCTTAAAATCCAAAAGCCTGGAATAATAATTACTCGCCTTTTTGCTTAATATCTCTGATCCTCTCAATAATGAGTAGGGAAAAATTGGTACTTTATGTAAGATATATGACTAATTATATTTCAAAAATGTCATAGAATCGTGGTTGCTAATTATGATATATATATTGAATGTCACATAGAATTGGCGATGGAAGCCACGAGTATGTGCTAGTTGTTGAATAAAACAACGTGAATATAACTGTTATGTTGAATTGGAAATGTTTTAACTTGTTATTTAAATACAAACCAAAACAGATTAGAACTTACTATTACTTTAATACTAATCGTCCCTAATTATTTCATAAACTCGAGCTAGTACAATAATAGCAAGATTAATAAGAAAATTGGGTACAGTTTTTGACGTAATCAAATCATCTCCCTAATTTCGGTCAGTAAATGCCATTCATGAACACATTCTATCAGAGTTTCCATCCATATATCAATGGTAGATGAATAGCTAATTGAAAACTATACTCCAAATCAGAGCTGATAAAGTGAATCGTTTGGCTCAGTATTATCTATGCTGCTAAAATTTAAATGATTTTACTAATTATTACTTAGTATGGTTTTTGTTTTTAATGGTGTCACTACTAACATTTAAGGATAAATTGGTTTCTCAATTTAGAGCCAAAACTCAATTTATCTGCAACATGGTGGATTCCTCAATTATTCAACAGGACGAATAATGGAAAATAATTAGAAACAATTAATAGGTTATAATAAATTGAGATGAAATGGTAATTTATTATAAAACAGTTTAATACGTAAATGGTTCCAAAACAAAAACAACCACTAAGTTTTTAGTGAACATGTTTATAGTAGTCAGTGTTTGTATTTTGGAGGGATCCTGTACAAGCAAGTAACGAAAATATAAAGGTACACATGTGCTTGGGTTCAGCAAGCACTAAAATTAGGAACCAAAACGGTATTATTTAATTTTAGGTGGAAAATGGGTTAAAATAAAACTGACTTTTTTGCAGTAAGCTAATTGGACAATTCGCGTAATATAACACCAAAGTCACTGGAGTGTATCGTTCCGTTGTCGCATTGTCGCTGGTTACGTTTCAACAGATTTTGAGCCATTTTAGCAGGTTTACTCCTATTTCACATGAATGAATATATTTTTGATAATTTTCACCATAGAATTATACTTTCAGTGTCATAAAAGTTTTATAATTAGCTGAATCACAAAGCCTTTCATTAGAATCTTGCTATGTAAAATTTCATTATAATTAAATTTAAAACAAACGTTTAAGCAGTAACATTAAAAGCTCTTAATGTTTTCTGAAAATATTTTGTTGTTAGTACCAGATATTAAATCTCATAACTTTAAATGGTGTAATTAATTTGTTTAGATGCAGTGAACTGGTTAAACAAAGTCGCAGCAATTCTGCACCAATGGAAAGCAAATCTGTTTAAATATTGAGCCAGTGTTGTCTGAACGGATTTACGGTGTTGACGTCGCCACCATTTTAAATTTCAATGGCATTTGATAAACTCCACACAAAGTTCCTTAATGCACTGTAGCATTCTTGTTAAGTACTAAAATTTTGTTAGTGATATGTCCAATTAAAAAATTATTTCTATCATTAAATATTTTATAAAATTAGACCATAATAACCACGCACAAATTTTGTAAATAAAAAATGTCCACTACTACTTGCAAACGTTGAGCTCGTTCATTAGTAAATTTTATTGTAATTATTATTTTTATTCACTTAAAGAATGATACATTTTGTAAACTGATCTAATTTCTTTCAGGTAATTAAATAGTATTTTGGAGACCATAAATGAAAGACTCTGAAATCCAATTTACCACAGTATTATTGCAATATAACTTATCACCGTACTTTTTAATACGAAATAAGATATGGAACTAATGAATTAAAACTGTGCCGAAGTTATTGTTACTATACAATATACTCTATATTTGAAGTTTATTATTTTGGGAATATTTGAAATGATAACAGGGTTCTGGACATTTGCTAAATTTATATGTTACAAAAGGCATAACAACGTGTAGAGAATTGGAAATCGATACCCTCTTCGATAAAATACCCTCTTTGTCAGTTGGGAGAACTTACATACTCAATTAAGGAATAGAAAGAAGACTAGGAAAGGGATTTTAATATACCAAAAAACTGCTTGGAGTTCATTAAAAGACTGCTCAGGACTTGCGTTTTGTTCAGTGAAAAACGTCTAGACTGGACTATTCTTGTGTATGTATTAATTCTCGCCCTCCACCCCTCCCGCGGCCCGCACACGTATATGCTACGCTCTCCTCAAACAGATGTTAAATAATGCCGACTGGTCGGATGTATACAAACATTCTGATGTGTCGGCTGCTTTTGACTCTTTCCTTTCTATATTTCAACAATTGTTTAAATCATCAACTTTTATCGTCGAGAACTCTTTTCAGTATAAGAAAATTAAACCCTGGATAAATAATGCGATTTGTTCGAGGATTAAGAGAAGAAAACTTACTCTTCAGTCATGTTAAAAAGCATCCTTACAACGAGAGCCTAAAAAATTATTACCTAACATTCAGGAATAAATTACGGAACGATATAAAATTATTAAAAGATCGTTTTCTATAGAGACAAATTTAATAAGTGTGAAGGAAATTCTAAAGCAACATGGAAAAGTAATAAATGAAGTAACAGGACAAAATAAAGCAAATAGATGCCAGATAAGGCTCTAGAAATAGGCGATATGACAGTTTCTGATTCACACATTATATATCAAATCGATTCAATGAGTATTTCTTAGATGTAGTGAATAATTTAGATTTGAAAAAAAAAATTATAATTTCTTGTCTATGCACTATAACAATTATTTTCCATGTAGAATGGAAGATCATTCGATTTTTTATTAAAACCAGTTTTAGCTGAAGAGTTGCTGTGTGTTATAAAATCTCTAAAGAATAACACTGCGCCTGGGTATTAATGGAATAAGCCACTTGTACACTAAAGGAAGTTTCTGAAAATATTTTAGATGTTTTTCTTTCTGTATATAATTAATCTTAGCTTCCAAACTGGCATTTTTCCAACTAACTAAATTAAAAAATGCTGTTGTCATACCAATTTTTAAGAGTGGTTCCAGTTTATTATGCAGTAATTATCGTCCGATATCATTGCTTTCTTGTTTCTCTAAGGTTATTGAGAAGGTAATGAAGCATAAGCTTATGAAGTTCTTAAGTAAAACAAATTTTTTTTAGTACCAAAAAGTTTGGATTTAGATCCGGACTAAACACTGAACATGCCTTATTAAACTTTATGACCAATGTTTATGATGGAATTAATGACGGAAAAAATGTTAAGTGGCCTATTTTTAGATATCAAAAAAGCCTTTGATACAGTTGACCATAATATTCTTTTGGAAAAGCTTTATCGGTGTGGCATTCGGGGGGAGTTGTATATGATTGGTTTCAGAGTTACTTGCTGAAGAGAAAACAATGTGTCAAAAATTAATGCTGTATGTAGTGACATGGGTGTAATTAAAAATGGTGTACCAAAGGATCAGTTCTTGGAGCTATTTTATTCATAATATATATAAATGATTTTTGTAATGCTCGCTTTTCATGGTACTTTAACATCTTTTGCGGATGATACTGCCTTGTGCTATGCCAGCAAGGATTTGGACTCAGTACGAGTAGCAATGAGTCGTGACCTTGATGCGATACAGTGGTGGTTTTCACTGTGAATCATATGCAACTGAGCGTTGAAAAAACAAAGTACATACATTTTTCTTTAAAAAAAGAAGTAAATTTTTCAGTACCGATTTTATATAGGTGTGCAGATTGTATTAGTCAACAAAATTCATTGTAAAAAAAGTAAATGTTCTGTTTTGGTTAAAACCAGTGAAATAAAGTATTTAGGTGTATATGTTGATAGTGAAATGAATTGGAAGATACATATAAGTAAATTAAATAGTAAAATAAATAAAATCCTAAGGTTTTTCTATTTTTTAAAAAGAATGTGTAGTGAGAGAGTTTTGCGTACAGTTTATTTTTCAAATGGTGCAGAGCAGAATAGAGTATGGAATAGTATTTTGGGGCAATACATATATTTCTTACTTGAACTCAATATATCTACGGCAGAAGCATTTGGTAAGAATAATCTCAAATAAAACTAAATATGAACCTTCTCGTCCATTGTTCTTAGACCTAAAATTTTTCCTCTGAGATATTTATATGTATTCAAAGTCTTAAAAACTTTTTTACTGTAGAAGTGGAAAATATTCCAGCCAATGTAAATACCTATAAATTGAGATTAAGAAATGCTAATAAATTTACAATACCTAAGCCAACAATATCTTTTTACACTAGAACATATAATTTTATCGCACCAAAGATTTTTAACCAAATACCTGATTATATTAAATATTCATTCAAACAAAAATATTTTTTTGAATAGACTAAAATCATGGCTCTTTCATTTGGAAAATATTGAGTTTTTGTTTAATATTATACAATAGCTTACTTATTCAGATGATCAGTGTTTATCAGTAATGTATGATTAATATTTGTATGTAAATATTTATTTACTGTTAATACAGTTGTGAAGTCAATATTTTTGTTTTTATTATGTATCTGTAGTCTATGTTCTGCTTCCTTGTGGATGGTGGTACGGGAAGTCAGGTGTTGTTATTTTCTCTTGTTGCAAGTTGCATTTGTTTATTTTGTTAACTGTGGATAAATTTTTTGCTAAGGCACAACATGTTTGTTTTTTTGAGACCATCTTTGTCAATTTTCTTTAAAAAATTATTTTTTCTGAGCGCTATTGTTTTTTGTAAGTACTGTAAAGAACCTCTGAACAGGCTTGCCTTAGAGGCCCCAGAGTTTCTTAAATTTCCTTCTCGTGTCAATATTTACCTACTGTAATATGTACATACTGTATATTGTAATAGTTAAGGCTGTTTTCAAGCAAAACTACTAAGTTAAGTAATAAAATAATTTGTCAGCCTGACAAGAGAATTATTATATGTTGAAATAAAAGTGTACATTTTGTTAACTGTTGAAATTTGAGAAAATAAAATTCTTTATTCTTTATAATTCCTCCCCTACCTGACGATGAGGATAGATTCAAATACTCGAAACATGTTGTTATACCTTTGTAAGATATAACGATGCAAATGTACGAAATCTTGTTATACTTCATTGTTGTATGGAATACTTAACTAAGGTGATAACGACGGTTTAAGAAATATAATGATTAGGGGCCATTTTAATAACTGATTTAACATATACTTTACTTACAGTATTTTATTTAATCATAAATTGAAAATATGCAACAACTCGTACATTTAGCTTCCACGTTCAATAGCTATGTAGTAGATAGTTATAAATCATAATGTAAAACCTACAATTTGGCAAACGTTAGCAATGCCTGCTACGTATAAGGAATTTTAACGGAAATGATATTGACTGTTAGTTATCTTTAGTTATTTCTCCCTAATGTTACGTTTGAGAGAACTGGACACTTTACCTGTTTTCTTAATTTCTCTAAATGACTCTTTAAATTTATTTAAGTTTATATGGTTATATTATTCAATTACTTAAAACTCACTTCTAGAAGGGAAAAGAATAAGAATTTGGTAATAACTTATAAATACATCAAACAAGTTGAAAACAAATATTTAATTTTGTAAAATCCGGAATGAGTTTAATGTAGACCATACGGACGTAAATTTTGGTAACGAAAACTTCATTTTTCCTTAACTATTTATTTGTGCAAAATTAAATCATGCTTAAATATATTTCTTCCAGGAAAATAGATTTTTTGTAAAACTGAAAGATGATTCACATTTAGAGTAATATACAAGTTTTTACGTGGTTTTTGTTCAGTGGCTGCCCCCACTGTGACCGTGAGAAAAAGTTTTTGCACAAGTTTTTGTCAATCCTCAGAGCCAAAATACGTTAAAACTTATTTTGAATTTTAAGACAGAAATTGTATTTATAGTATACATATTAGCATTCGTGTGAGTATTTGTAATTATCATTTGATTACAAAGCTTTTATGTAGCGTAATTACATACTTCTATATCTCCGTTATGTACAAATTAGTACATTAGATAAATATAATAAAGATTATACTAAATACACTAAATTTTATCAAACAATGGACAAAATATTTTAATCTTAAAAGATCTCAGATTCGAAGTTGTTAAAGTAAAAATTACCAGAATATTTCGGTAAAGAACAGTTTTTTAAGTAAAAAAAGTTCAGTACGTGCTTTAATGAACCGTGTCTCATTAACTTTAGAGTGAGTAAAATGAGAAAGTAAGATATATAAGTATACTCAGACAGATGTTTAAATGAACGGATGAAACTTTACACTTGTTTTGAGTCAATATCATCCCTTGAGTTTGAACGAGGTGTTGAAACAACATTCTCCTTTGCAGCGACTACCCGTTCCAACCATTTACCCTAAAATTACCTTATTCGTTCTTTTGTTTGACTACATAATTTATCATACTCAATTTCATCAACAAACCACTCTGATTTTCATATCCATTGAAAATTACAGTACTTACGAGTTAAACCTATTTAAAACCCGTGTCTAAAAAAATGTGCGACAGCTTTCCTATAAGATTATATTTTAATCCGTATGTTTGTTCAAAAGCACATCTAAATAAGAAAGGAAATAAGAATTGATACATATATTTTGGTGCTACAGTGGACACTAACAGTACTAAAGTAAGGTACCTATGTTTTTTATTAAGGCAAATAGTACAATATTACAATAAATATTTATTCTATTGTCAAATCCACCACATTATTAAAATATGGTTAACCTGTATGGGTGTAACAAATACGGAAAAGCGTAAACTGGGTGAACAAGCTGTTTGATAGCTTGTGAGATAGCGGGAGTTTCCGTTCCCTGAGTTTATAATTAAACGTTGGACGAGGGTAAAGCGGAAATGAAGCGAGTTATGTAGATATGTGTTTTACTGTACAAAATATTGAATGGGTGGTTGTTGAAACTACCCTTAAAACCAATAAATTCAATTTGACCATTCCTTCCGGATATCCCAAAAATTAATTATGCAAAATTATGCCAAATAATTAGTAAAAATAATTCACAGAGCTTTCCAATACAAATGTCTAAAAATGAAAAGGAATACCACATGTGAATTATGCTCGATTCTTTGGAAATGAGTAATACTTTTTTGTACTTTTAATGTATTATTACACATTACATATACGTGTGTGTGTGTGTGTGTGTGTGTGTGTGTGTGTGTGTGTGTGTGTGTGTTGTGTGTGGCTTGGAAACTGAACTTTTTAGAAAAAATATTTACATTGTTTTCTATATTCATGAAATAAATAAAAGTACAAGTTTTATTCTATTACGTTTATGAACAGTATTGTGAAATAAATAAATTTTCGTTTTTTATGTACATTTTGGAATCTATGTGTAAATACTATGTATAATATAAATTAAAAATAAATTTGTTAATGATCGTATAAATAAAATTTAACTATGGCATTTTCCACTGCACTAATAGTTTTCAACATGATTATTTGACAATCCTCTCTAGACACCACCACGTAGCAGCATTCTCTATTATGGGCCGCCGCACATGTTAGATGTATATTTTATAAATACAATATAAAACGCAACAAATATTGTGTTTATTTATTAACGTATAATGCAAATTAATGCTACAACTCAATCCCAGTAATCTATACAAAATGTTAAATTTTTTTTTATTATCTGAGTTTTCTTTAAGATAGTGAACAAAATGTATGCATATAAATTTTAAAAAGCCCGATTTTATTAAATCCCGAAATAATCATATTTTGAAATTATCAAAATTATAAATAATTATTATAAAAATTAACTACGAAATTAACATTGGAAATAATTGTATTATTAAGTATGGTTCATAAATTAATAATTCATTAATATTTCTTATGTTACTAAAAAAATTTAAAACTTTAGGAAACATAATTTATCATTTTTAACGAACACTTTATTTTATATTTTTAAAACATTTACAATATTATCACTTCTTTATAAATATCACACTAGATTACTCTTAAATCCGAACACTATACATCCACCAGTTCCAACGGCGTCACGTGCTTTACAATATTAATGTTGAAAAAAATTATGGTTGCCTGTAAAGTCGGTTTTACGGGCGAAGATTTTACGTGACAACGTCTTTTTCTCGGTAGAATATTTATTGATATGAATATTATTAAATTGCACAATAGGAACAAGGAATTGAATGAAAATAAGAATTGCACAAATTTTAACTATAGAAATATATTTTGTTTACTAAAACATTGTACATAATTTGAAATTAATTAAAATTTGTTATTGTAAATGGTAAAGTTGAATAAAACATTTACTAGAATTGGAATTTGAAATTCTTGCTAAACACAGTTAAATTCTAACTCCGCGCGTGGTGATTGGTCGGTTTAGTTCGTTTGTTTGGTCGCACTGTTATGACAGGTTAGAGGTTATAATTTGTTATTTTAAATGTTTGACTAGCAATACGCGCTGTTTCTTCTCAATCGACTGAATTATGATTGATTGCAGAGTGATTTAAACTAATAATTTACTTAACACTATCAACATTTGTCAATAGTATGACATAACCTATAAACTCAGTTTCTCAACTTTTGTGTCAATCTAACAATTAATCAATCAATCATAGTTTACGATAATGAAATATCAGTGTACAATTATTTACCTTTATTGTGTGTAGTTGTTGTAAATGACGAATCTAAGCACTCCACATTTTCACGAATAAACATAGTTATCTGCTTTATCCCGTGCGGCGGACCCACAGTTATCTGCTTTATCCCGTGCGGATCCCGTGCGGCGGACCCACTGGACGGGCATCGTAACGTTACCGGGCGTTACACTTTTTCATGAGTGACTCCGAGCCGCAACCTAATTTAAGACGTTGTCACGTCAAAACTTAAATGTTAACTTTTTTCATAATTTTAAAACTATTGCTTTGTTTTATAATACTCTCATAAAATTTGTCAAAGTATTAGAGAATTCTGATAAATACTACACTAAGAAAATATTTCATATTGTGTTGTATTGTATTTTAATATACTTATTTTAACAAAGTTTGATTTAATTTAAGTTGCTTTTATGGTAAAAATCATTAAAAATTACATTTAAAAAGTATCAGTAAAATTATTCAAACACAGCATACTCTTTCCAAATACAAAACAATATCCTGTCTCCATTTTCTTAAGAGAACTTATTTTAAAAACATCTTGTTTTATAACAAGAGTAAGTAAAATATAACGCTACGTAATAAAACCCAGTTTCAAGAAATCTCATTTACACTTTATTTCTAACCGTAGCAAACATATAAGAAGTGTACAAAGTCCCATATATTACATCTAGAGTTTTAGCTCTACGTTTGAAAGGATTTACTATTTTAAGATCTTTTTTCACCTTACGTTAAAACTGTGACATATTTATGATTGGAGAGAAATGGAAAGGGTAAGCTCTAAAGTAATCTCGGTCCCAGACAGTGCTCGTGAAATATTGCCTGAACTGGCAAGTTTGGTATTGGAAAATCTCACCATCTCCAAATAAAGTTTAATAATTCTGAACGACTCATTATGAACTCATTGAAACCCAGTATATAAAAGCTTTATGACTTTCAAACTACACGTCGCAAGTTGAGTAGGTCTCGGCGTGTCTCAGAAAAATTTATATTCGCTAGAAAATACAAACCAGAGAATGACTCAAGGACTAACAAGATTGAGGTAAAGAGAATTAAATTGGAGACGATTTTGAGATAATCGTAGCTGCTGGGTTTCGTAATAGATTTCAAGTCTCGTTCAATTATTATTTTAAAAATTATACGAATTCATTTAGAAATGTTAATACCAGTACAAAGGTAGATATAGAAGGGAGGGTATCTAAGAGTCAGTGTTGATGAATCCTCACTCATGGGCATTATTGTTAAAAAAATACCTGTCCTATACTGTATTTGTTTACTCTGTTTTAAGACAATACAATAAAACGTCATACTTGAGTTTTAGAGTTCCAGCGATTTTTATTAACTTAAATGATTACTTGTTGTAACTTGAAGAAGCTTCCGTTCTGTTCGTTGTTATATTATATTATCATAATTATTGGAGTACAATAGATGTATGTTTATGTGTGTGTGTGTAGAGAAAAACAAGAATATATGCATGTTATCCTTTGACAGTATTCAAGAATTTATTCTATCACCTTCACTATCAGTTCCTCAGAGGAGTTAAAAATTGTGACTGCTGGTATAAAATGTGTTATGCCTCTCATAACATGTAGGAATTACTTTGATGAAATATCTTAACAGGTCCGTATTATATAAAATGGGATAAAATGGAATTTTCCTAATAATTACCATTAACGAATTTATGCATTTTTTTAGTTTACTCTGGTGTTTCATAAATATGCTTGTATATAGGTTTATTTTTTTAAATAGTATATGTACTTTTTATAAGAACAATGAAGTACTTTAAAACAACGTTTGTGACGTACGTTTGAACTTATTGTATAAATGTAAATGCCATGCTTTAGGAAATTAGAATAATATTATTTATGTAAGTACACGACAAATGGGAGCTACATCTAAATCATCCCTTCTTAATATTGGTTTTAGTTCAAATTATAATTCATCATTTTCTTGGCCAAAGTTGTATCACTATTATAACATAGTTAATACATTTAATGTAAATTTGCACACCATCCCTACAATGTTATGCCATAATATGATATGTAGGTACACTACCATAACAGGCCATTTTCAATAGGTATATTCCACAAAATTCTGACAAATTCCTCAAAGCATGCCTGAGGAAATTATAGTACAGACAACCACATTTTTTTCCTAGGACAAACCTTTATCAATGTAAATTCCTAGAAACTTGGTGCTTAAAACTTCATCAAGCATATTAATCAGTACAGCTGATGGAACGGATTCATGGGATGGTCTGCGCCCTGAATAAAAAAGATGAAGTTTAAATCATTTGTTCGTAGATTCGTATTTAATAAAAATTGAAGCCATGAATTTGAATTAACAAAGCATTACATTTCCAAAGACTCTACATTTTCCCTGGAAACAAAGGGTAGTATCGTCTGCGTACTGAACCATCTGACCAGATGATATAGATGACCTCAGGTTTTTTATATAAACTCAAAAAAGCACAGGGCCAATAATATATCTCTGTAGGACGCCATATTTTACGAGGGCGCGTTTTGATGAGACGACATTTAAATAAACTTGCTGAAGTACGACTCAAGCCACATGAGTAGTATGCCTTGTATCCCACATTTATGTTATTCGGAAATAATGATCTGGTCATCTACGCAGTTAAATGCCTTGGACTGGTGAAGAAAGAAGCTTAGCGTAGGCAATTGCCTGTAGAGGCCCTCCACCACAACGTGAAACAATTGGGAGACTGCATCAATTCTTGATATTCCTTTTCGGGAACCAAACTGTCCTTACAGAAAATACCATGCTCATCCAGGAAAGAAACCATCCGAGTGAGAAACAATGCCTCAAATACCTTGCTGACCGATGGTAGAATTGCAATGGGTCTGTAGTTAGTTAGAGAGCTAGCATTAATTTTAAATCACACTATTACTTACATAAAACATACTAATTTAATTAATGTGTTAAATGGTAATACGTTACATATATGTATAATAGAGCAGATTTAGCTCTTTCACTGCGTAAACCTTTACCACATAATGTAGTGTGTTTCAGTAACATTTCAATTTTAATATAGAACAATCATGGGTTGTTGTTGAAATCCAAAATATAAAAATTAAAATATTAGAAACCATCAAATAAGATTTTTATGTCTACATTAAGAATTTATTTAAGATTTTTGTTATGAATTGAAACCGACAAAGTTATAAAAGTTTTCTTATACTACATAATGTTTGTTTTCCATGTGTTTATTTAAAAACCACTTCAAACAAACTAAATACATATTAATTGTAGGACAATAATTTAATACTTTAAACCACTTTTAACAAATTAGTTATTTATTTAAACGCCTTTAACAATACTTTAATAATTTCAATTTTAAGTAGAGTAAAGGCTTTCCAAATCTTATCTTCATTAAAACTAAATTACTTTGTCACTCGACTAAAACAAGTCTATGCTTTTAACATAATCCTATTTAGGACAAAACCATTTTAACACTCCTAAAAAGGATAACAGAAGCTTGTAAAAGTCATATTATCAGTTTTTAAAATAAATAAAAGCACGAGACACTTTACAAGAAGAAGAAATAACGATGCCGTAGAAGAAACCGTGAAATTCACGTTATGTGTCGGAAATATGATTTATAGTCGATCATTTTAACGTCCCAGGAACTAGTTGTATTTTGTTTAAAAACTATTACGATGTAAAGTTCATTGGTGGATAAGTGTTACTCGTAATGCTAGTACTGTACATCTTCACACAACACGCTACACCACAATCTACTTGTTTCGTATACAATTGCATTAGCATCTCATTTCGTACTTTCAATTCACATCTTTCACTGCATCGAGCTATACCAGTATTTCAATCTTACAGGTAATTCTAAATTTAAATGTAAAACTAATTCTCCTTCAAGGTTGGCTTCATTTGGGTTATGTTTCGTATATAGAGAAATTAAACGGTATAAAATTTAAATCATGAAAAAATAAAACATACCAAAGTTTGTTATTAAAAGACTCAAAATTATTCTTCACTTTATAGTGCAACTAATTAATTAAAGTTTATTTGTAGGACAACAATTTAAACATCATGAATGTTCGTCAGGAAAATAAGACGAGATGTACATGTTCATTTACTTTATACACGTTCTTGCTTGCTTTGTAAGTTCTAAACGGTTTAACATATGTTATGATTTTAAGTCCATTTTCGAGAGAATTGATATATGAACAATTTTTATACAACTAGTGCACAGTAATTTTGTCCAGTAATATTTTTATTTCATGACACTTTTTTAGGTTTCTGCCAAATTTTTCTTCCATAGTGTAATCAGTTATTAGGTTACTTAAATTACAGAAAAATTATTAACCAATCTTACCTGAAGTTTACTTGTGTGTTTTAGATGTGAATAAATGGAAAGGCAATAATACAACGCAGGTATATATCTATTATAAATTAGTGGAGTACAGTATATTTAAATGAAAGTAAATAAATACGAACTGTCACACTGTTAGTGACAAATTAATAATTTTTTTTAATACTACTACTACACTTATTTGCCCTCCTGAAAAAATAGTTTTAGCAGCCAAAAAAATCCTTTCATTGCATATAATCCAAGGCAGCTTGAAATACATAATCAGGTATATTCATAATAATAACTACACTTTAAAAGTTAGATCATATATATATATATATATATATATATATATATATATATATATATATATATATATATATATATCTGCATTAGTCTTGCTTTACTGTAAGTTTCATCCTTGGTTCTGGTTCATAGTTGAAAAACCTTTTATGACAATTATACAACTAAATAAAAGCTGAATTATACAAATGAGTTAAAATGCTGTTACCTATTACGTTAAAAAATTCCCAGATAGAGGTACGCAATTATAAACTTTTTTTCATTTTCAAAACGATTGCATCAAAACTTCGAGTTTAATAATTTTATATTTACTAACGAAAGTTATTTATATATTAAGAGTAAAAACTGGAACACGTAAATAATAATTTACCTGATGAAAATAACTATCGAAATTAAATTAATTGTTTTGGTTTTAAAAGTACGGTCTCCAAAATATTTAAATAAAAGTGTTTTACGTGGAGAAAATAAGCTATGGACACATCCTGACATTAAACACATTAACGCTGTTGTAGACAAACTGAAAAAATTTCCTTACTTAATTCCTTAAATGGTTACGTCTCTACTATTTTAGGCTTAAATTAAGTGAATATCTAATTTTTTAATGTACATTCCATTTAATTTAACAGCCAGTTTATTAATTTAGAACACTCTGTATTTTACACTTGTAATACCAAAGATTTTGAGTAAATATCTACATATAAATTATTCAAGATAAAATCTTACTTATGTATTGAACCTACATTGACATTATTTTTATAAGAAAATAGGCTATCGAAAGAGTCTTTGAAAAGAAGACTTAAATAAATGTAAAGGGCAGTAAAAATTGTAGATTAATTTTTTACTTCTAATTATGTTGAATTTGTTATTTTGAAAACATTAAATTATTATTACTTGAAATTAATTGACAGTTATATATTATAATAGTCAAAGATCATGTCATTATTTCAAATCGTATAATATCAATGTAAAACAGTACCGCATTATTGATTTAGACATGAAGTAAATATTTACCAAGCTGTAAACTTTCACTGTACCTAACGAGTAAGTCAGTTGCTCTGGTAACATTTCCGATAAATCTCTTGCAGCTCTGCTGGGAATATATAACCCTTCACAACCGCTAATATTCCTGTAGTAATTATTTTCTCTCCAAAGCTGTCTCTAATAACAGAGCAAATTTAATTGTTACCATTAAGGGGTTTGATAAAATATCTAGAAATAGATTACACTATCGGTTATTTAAACTTTATATGTAATACATTAAAATGTGCTATACCAAAGGAAAATCCGTTAGAGCAATGTTTTATCCATAGATAATTAGCTATTAATTTAAAAAATATTCCTTTCATAGTTTGTTTAACTTTTATTTTATATTGTAAGTAAAAACATAATCACAACTGTGTGTGTAGCTGTGTTTGATTTTATTACGGATTTTATCTTGTTCTGTTTATTTAATATGCTATTCGTAATAAAGTAATTTATCTTAATGCGGTTTTATATATATTTTCATGTAATGAAAAATTATTTATAAGCTATACAGAAATTACACAAAATAATCAGGAGTAAGTCCCATTAACACTGGCGGTTTCTACTACTCCTCTTTGTTAAATTTACAATGAAATATTTTCGAATATTTTTCATATAGTATATTTTCAATTTCAAGTAGAACTTTTGTGTTGTGATTATAAAAGTAGTTTGAAATAATAGCAGTGAAATACACATTTTATACATATAAATGTTTTTAAATATTTAAAATATAGTTATTTGAATTTATTACTTATTTAGAAGTGAATATTTTGTTACATTATTATATTAAGTCTTGCAAGAGGAATTATCTTTTACTGTAAAATCACTAAACGGAAACATGACGTGACATGTAATAAAATTTCTTCGAAGGACATGGAATTAATACATGATCATTCTTTACCTAAATACGCTTAGGTATTAGTACTTGTGAACTTCGGTTTAAGGAGCATTCTGTATTTTAATATATGGTATATATTTCTATGTACTCTTAGTATGCAACAAATCATATAATCGTTTTGAGACCTTTAAATCATACTGATCATAATGATATAAATGTAGGTAACGGAAAAATATAAATGTAATTAAAGCTCCCAATCCAAAAACACGAGTAATTGGTTAAAATCAAACCAGTCAAAATCATAGATAAAATAAACTGTTGTTTTTTATTTATGACCCTAATGTAAAGGGTGGGCTTACATATAATCCCAGTATTTTACAGCAACCATATTTCAATTAAACCAATCTGAACAATGTAATAGTATATGTCTCAAACAGTCTATACATCCAAACCAAGGGTGGACAAATTTGTTCAGTCATCATTACATCTTGAAAACTCCAAAACCTTAAAACATGGTGAATTGACGATGATTTAGTTTTAAAGTTTGCTGTATGGAAATAAATTCATAAATTATTCAAAGAATCTCTGGTAGTATTTTCGCACCCATATGAGCCAGTTGCGTTTGAGGTTTCGGCCTCATTATAGCGTCTTGTAATGTTTGCTGAATGCAAGGGCAGTAGCTTCGTAAATTAGGAATAATATTAAAATGAATAAGTATTTTATACATACTTGTATTTTAATTTATCAATTCAATTAGTATTTGTATATCATAAGCTTCAAACCAGGTTCTTAAAAAATGCGAGGGCTTTAATATTGGCATTTGTTTTGTATTTCTTATGCATATCGACTTCAGAAATATGTTTGAAATCTTTATATGTATATATAATTATATATATATATAATATTATATATATATATATATATAAGTATATATATATATATATATATATACCCGAATTAACTATTAATGTTTAAATAATAGCACCCAAGGATCCATATATCCACAAATTTATGGAACTGGAAAAGGTTCAGAAGTCTTTTTCCATGTTCATTATAGATGGACTGAAATGAGTTACAGGATTCCGAATTCCAAGATAGTTGTCATTGCATTTACTTTTAATATTAAACTTAATTCTTTATTTCATTTAGAATATTAGAGTAGAGATAAGGCATATCGTGTATGATCACGCTGATCTGCTCTTCAGACATAACCACTGTTTATAAATCGAAATGAAACGCAATCCTCGTAACCAGGATTACGTATTTTTCGACAACAAAACCTTTTTTCAATTGATTTTAAGATTATTAATTTAAACCAAACTTAGACCCAACATAGTAGTTT
This sequence comes from Homalodisca vitripennis, assembly GCF_021130785.1. Taxonomy (NCBI): domain Eukaryota; kingdom Metazoa; phylum Arthropoda; class Insecta; order Hemiptera; family Cicadellidae; genus Homalodisca; species Homalodisca vitripennis. The sequence continues at coordinate 59,804,142 of NC_060208.1, forward strand.
ATAATAAAACTAACATTATTCGTATCAATTGATGAAGAAAGAGGATTACATCATTATCTTTTCTCAGAATGTTTCCACACTTAATTCGTAAAAATACATGTAAATATATGAAAGCAACTTAAAATTCTTGCTCTTAAATCACGTATGGTATGTATATATGTATAGGGTAACTGTGCCAAATTATCATAAATGCTATAAGTAGAAATAAAATGTTTAGTTTCGCACTCCTCTTATTAATACTATGGCATTGTTTCTCTTAAATTATGTATGATGGCATGGATGTTTGGATATTTGGTTTTTACCAAAGTTCTCTTCCTGGTGGTATTATAGGATTGTATAGGGTCCGCGAGATTTAGGAGCAAGCCGTAGCCTTACTTGGGCTCTGGTGGTATTACAAAATTATAAAGGTCGCATTATCACTTAAAGAGATTGGAATATTACTATATTATGTAATACAACGAATATATAAATTTAGATCTAAATGTTTTATATAATTTTGATAGTACGTAGAGCTATAGTATTATAAGTTACTAACTATTGTTTACAAGCTTAATGAAAACATATAACGATAAACATATTATCGTAGCGTTACTTCTCAATTTGTGATTAAGAGATTTTACCTTATTAAATTGTTATAAAAATAATGAGCTCTTAGTAAAATAATTATATCTGGCACGATTGGGGGTTATTATTATGCTACAGCCATAAGAAGAGTGAGACCTGAAACTATATTTAGTTTTACAATAGATACAAATCGTACAAACTTTTGTATATTTTAAGGCAACTTTTTGAATAAAATATTAAATTTATTTCATTTACGGTTCTTTGTATGAACATATTTCTTCTCTAATAAATTAAAAGAACCACAGAATATGTAAATTATAACATATAACATGTGCCTAATGAAGTGAACAGTAGATTTCTCAGTTTCCATGCAATGTCAGCAAGGGCTGTTACGCGATAAGTCTGTTTATGTATAAGCCTATGAGAAGATATTACAACAATTACTTAAAATATGATGTTTCTTTATACGTTGTGGTTATGCGCTATATAGTGGCAAACAAGGGTAACAGTGGATCAATATGTGAATGTTGATTTTACCTCTTCACTGCCTACTTTGTTTATCTCTTCAGACAAACATGACACCAAATTCCAGAAGTCAAATCTGTGACAGAGTCAGATTCCAGACGCTGCACTGAGGTAGGTAAACTAACTCAAACATTCACATGGAATCAGCCCTTTCCACATTACCTACGTTATGGTTATAGCTACGTAATGGCTATAGGTACGTAATACAAATTGAATGAAAAGAATACATTTTTAGTTTTTATTTTCCGTAAGATGAAACCTTTTTCCACAGATCAAGGGTGTATTTCGGCAATAAATCTTATTTTAGCGCTCCGATGATAACATATATTTTGCCCTAGGGAAAAACCTTATTACTAATTAAATAAACATTTTTCACCAGAAGGGTTAAGGACATAGGGCCCTGAGAATCATATACCATATTTCACTAAACTGATAACATAAAGAAATACAGAATTTACGGAAGAAGTTTGTAGAGATACACACGTGACTGTTACTATGGCTAATATTTGGTGTAATCTATCACCAGAAATCGATTCGGAATTTCCATAGACTATCGTTTTGTTACCATTATATAATATATTTAAATATAAACCAAATAATATCAAAATGTAAGGTCCAAATGTTGCAATACACTTGTAACATTTGGCTATAAACGAGTAAAAGAATATTTCTAGAAATTAACATGCTAGTAGATTCGTGTCACTGTATTCTCTATTTAAACGCAAACATTTTACATAGAAAAGTATTGATCAAGGTTTCTACTTCTGTAGCAAAGTATTATCGAATTGGGAAACATTTTTCGTAGGTCTTTTGTCACCGTCTGCATAAAACGACCAAAAAACACCAACTCTTCTCCCTTGGCAAACGGTAACAGCGGAGATAATGTTCACATTTATCATACTTATTCATGACAATTGACTTCCTTTTTACATCCTTCGTCTTGGCTCAGCTGAAACTTAAACGGCTTTCTTGCAATACGCAATTATTATGTTTACGTAAATGTCAGCACCATAATGTACATGGTTTCAAATACAGTGGTTGCATGTTTGTTATGCAATAGTTTACACGAAAAAATTATAATCCATTCAACTTATTTAATTTTCTAAATGTGCCATGAGAGATCCAAAATCATACTAAAACAAAAATTGTTTCTATCTCTTTAATGATAAACTGAAATGACACTCAGCTAAATCCAATGGTTCAATATGCGCCCACCAAAGTGCTCATTCTTGTCTGCATACAAATGTTGAAGGATCATGCAAGATTAAAAGTGTAAAGATCTCTCTCGATATATCTTCCTACATAAAAACATTCACATTTGCTCAGTTAGATATATTTAGCAGTATACAGATGATAAACGTTCCGGTAACGTAACGAGGTTAATAATACGCAAGAGCGCGCTGAAAGGCACATATTGTCACTGTCTTAATATTGTATCCACTTTATAACGATTCCCCTACTCTATAAATAAAAGTTTTACTTGTTGTAAAAATCTGATATAGTTGTACTATATACAGTTTGTTTAGAAACATATTTATTCTTATATTTTCTAGTTTCTATCATAAGGCCAATGAAAAACATTCGCTAACGCTCAGTCAAATCCCATGCACCATATATGAAATCAGTGTTGCTAACATATAAATGAAACTTAATTTAAAATATCAAGTCTATAGGCTAGTTTGTTGTTTTCAACATATTAGACATCAGTCATTTCCCAATAGCTCCATGTAACATCACCAAAACTAAACTGGTATGCTATATGAATCATTGCTCTGTTGTTCTCCTGGTGGTAACGTAACCTATCCATTATCAATATATATTCATAAAATTTCATGCAAACAAACTACCATGTACCTAGATAAGAGTTCAAGGTATGTTAAATTTAATTGAATCAAAGTTAATAATTTTGTTGAGTGATATTGCCATCAGTAAATAAATTTAACTTTAAATGTTGTGTTGTTATATTTTGTTTGTTCGAACTAAAACACAAAGAATAACATATAAATTATTATTTTCTTTTATATTCATAGTTTAAACCGATACACTTCTAACTTTAATGATTAATGAATATACTAATTCAGTGATTGGCTTAACGTCAGTAAACTTGAATATTTAATTCAAATCAAGTATCGTGAAACAAGTTTCGCTAAGATTGCATGAAGTTATCAACCCTATACATTTTTTTTAATTTTAAAATGTTCTGCGTTAGAAAGACATACATCAAGCAGGGAATAAATATTACTTAATAAATTGATTTCTCCTCTTTTTTATTGTTGCCATCATACTCACCCATGGAGTGACAAGCACCAGCATGTAACGCAGTAGTGCTGATATGAATATGAAGCTTTATGCAAACTTTCAAGTCATTTTTTTTTCAAGATATCGTCCAGACAGATAGACAGAAACGAAATTTATCCAGCCTCTCAAATGCTAGGCTTCAGTAACGCTCAGTCTATAATACATACATACACGACACATACACATACATACATTACACCCTGCCTTTAATATACACAGCCCCTGCCCGCCTACCTGCTGTTTGCCTGTTGTGCACATTACGACCATGACAGTTGTTTGACAAAAATGGCATATTATAATATTATAGAGCTAGTAATGACCGTGAAGGGAATATTTAATTGATCTCTTTAATTTCTTCAAAACAGCCACACAAAAGTTTTACAATAATTATGTATCATAATTTTCAATTGTTTATTAAAATATGTCATTAACTGTCAGTATAGGACAAAACATGGACCATTCTTTACACGTTAAAAATGAATAATTGATAGATTGCATGAATATACGTGACATAGAATAGGCAATTTCGTCTCTCCATTATTGTTTCTGAACAGATTTTACCCATAGACAAAGAATTAAATATAAATCTTTACAAGATAATTCACTATGCATGTGTCTTATTGTTATTCCAATATACTATTCGAGAAATTCCGTTCAAATGATTTTGCAAGAAAACATGCAAATTGTTTATTCTGACAAGGATAATAAACATCTAAATTAAAATTATGTAAACTAATTTGCCGTAAAGAACGCGTTATAATAGTCCTGAGTACATAACGCGCCCTATTATATTTCGAATTATTTAACTTTAATGTTTACTGGCTGGGCCTTAGCGAAGCCAATTACTGGAGCGAGTTGAAAATATTCATACCTGCATATATGTATACCTGTACATCTGTCTATGGTTAATGTTACTGCATGAGTTTTGGCTGAGCGTTAGCAAATATATGTACATTTTCCTTGTGGGGAAACAAAATGACAATAAAATAACAGAATATAAAAATTTTTAAAAACAAACTCTATTCATCTTTAACAGATCCGATCATGTGACATATTAATACATATAGCTTAACTATCCCCACATATACAGCATGATTTCATAACTACTTGGTTTGTACATTTTTATTATATAAACACTGATATTGAACCCAAAGTAATAATTACAAATGTGAATGGGTTATGTGACAAGATGATTCAAATTTGGAATAATACTCTATTTCTACAAACAGTTTTATGATGCATAGAAATTAATTTTTGTATGAGGTTTCTTTTTTTGTATGATTTTCTTTCCGTCTATCTTTCTTGCAAAGCACCTCGAGAATGAAATGAGCTATAGATTTGAAATTTTGCAAACCAACTCAATACCTTTTACGACACGTGTTTAATGTACTTATTTCTAGGCTTTTCTCATTATGTAACACCAAATATACTGTATAAAAATGAAGAAGTTCTCTGTTTCATTTCAGCCTGAAATGTACACTTGCAGAACTTTATACATTGTAACATATATTTACAAATCTGATATGAAGGTTTATAATATGGTATTTAATGCAGTATATTTATTGTATATAATATACGATAACTGCAATAGAATGTGTATTATATCAATAAATATTTTATCGTCTCAGTCACTTTTTAATCTAATGTGGCTATATTTTCTGAAAATAATATATTAGTGAGGAACGTTTCAATAGTTGATAATACTTTGAGGATAATATGGAGGGAAAATTTATTTTTTTTTAGAAAATATTATTACTGATTTTTTACCTCACATATTGTCTTTGATAAATCGTAGTACACAAAGAGCTATTCTAACCTACATCACTCAATCATCGTGGAGAATGATCCAACAAGTTTGATACACGAGGAATAAAGTTGTACCAGTAATTGATACCATACCTAAAGTTGAAAATATACTCGAATATGTATCCGTTACGTAGCAGGACAAAACTTATTAGATATACTCACCTATACCAGAACGGTAGCATTAAATTAACTCAGTCATTGTTGTTTAAACTTACTCTATATTTTTAATGTACAAAAAACACTGTGTATCATAACAGTTTATATAACAGTAATTGTTATAGTTATGTATATTTACGTGTAGTGTGCGGCTTTCTTTACGTCACATATCGGTAAAAGTTGTTTTATATATAACTTAACTTATTTTTATTAATAGGATGGTGTAGACAATGATCACTCCTACAGTTTAGAAACTAGGTAATACTATAGTGAAACAAACTGTGCATATAAAATATAATTAATAAACTTTTAAGAGAATAAAGGGTTTGATATGCCTATAAAATAATTAATTGTCATTACAGTAAATCTTTATTTTCGATGTTGGTTACATGAACACGTTACGTGAAATATGTCCTAATGTAATTTTATGCAATAGAATACACATTTTTTGTAATAATACAATTCAGTAATGTACATCTAAAATAGCTGGTAGCCTAAATACCTGTAGGTATAGTAGTGTGATCATGCAGCTTGTTGCTTACATATGAGATACTACTTAAAAAAATAATGGATGTATTATTGATGAAATTCATTACCTATAAATTTCTGAGATAAAACCAATAATTAAGATATCTCCGTCTATATGTAGCCTAAGGTTAATACAAAATTGGATTTAATATTGAAACTCCTTTTTTATGATGACAGTACACAATTAGCTACAAAAAACTACCAGATTTAATTACAACTTAACTTTTAAATTCTACTAGATTGTTGGTTTTCCTCTTTCACAACACGACACCTCACAGCAAAAAAGTTCAAAACAAGAAATAACTACTAAAGTCTATATTGTTATAACTTATTTCAACGGAAATCATTAATGACGACCTTAGCAAATATGGGAGGTTAATAAACTGTTTATATTCAAAACAACTATAATTATTATTTAAACTCAACGTTCTACTATGACACGTACTGTATATCACGGTGTCTACTATACTCGACTGTTACTCTATTGGTCGATTGCTCTGATTGAATCTTATTGTTCCATGTATAAATAAGTGAGTTTTATAATATTTTGGTTAATTAATTTTTAACTGCTTTAAGAACTTAATAAGTAAATTTGAACTTCAAGCTTCATGGGAGATACGTGTCACGCTGAACCGTGCAAAGTTAAAGTATTATCTGAAATTTTTAAAATCACGAATGTGCTTTTATTCATGGTGGAAGTAGATATGTCTATTGTCCATCCCACCACGGTTTATGTTAAATATTGAAACGAACAGTGTTAATTTCCTCACCGGAATGTAGCATGACTCATTAACTTACAACTATTTATATCTCATTAGAGCTAATACACTTAGTTTACTACGTAATTGAGAAAGAAGGAAAAATATCGCTTACATATGTTTAAACCTTTTGTAAATATAAAACTTTTATGAAGTTTACCCATTAATGATTACTTATTTCTAGATTAAAGGTAAATATTCTGGAGTATATTTACATGATAAGATTAAACTAAAGACTTTCAAGTTTTAAATTTCTTATTACAATTACTTTATGCAAGTCAAACAATGCCACACTTATTTCTCGGATACCGTTCATAACATCATAATTAAATGTATGCAATAAAAATGGTTTCCAACGATATGCAGTGTGTATATGTGAAGTATGTACGTTTGGCTGGCCAATGCAGCGTAATAAACAAACCTATCACGTTGGCTACATATTCTGTTTTCAGTTTGTATTTTTTCAGGTATCCTTTTGTATTCCCTTAAGAGAATCCTTTAAGGCTGATGTAGTGGAACTATGGAATAGAAGTGTTTAATTTGGCTGTTGTAAAATAACAACAATATGAAATAGGAATATAATGTTGGATTGGTGTATCAGAGAAAGTGTGCAGCTATACTGTAAAATTAGACAGATGTAGAGCAAGAAACATGGAACTTGACGTGTTAGTGGATTCGTACAGAACAGGAAAATCGCTGGTCTATGGCATTGGAATTAAAATGAAACGAAATTAAATATATCTTTATTTTTAAGTCGAAGTTTATTCCTCTCTTCAACTCAGTATCAAGGTAATATGAACAGTACTAATAATCTTAAAACTATACTAAACTAATGTAAAGATAAACTAAGCATTGTGTTTCATATAGAAAGATCTATGTCGATAGGAAGGATGTATGGACCTGGATTGGGCGTGTGAACTGCGTAAAAGAGGATCTCCGCTAGTGTAGAAGAGGAGTCCGAGAAGTTGGGACTTTATACTTCTGGACCAGCATTGAATATTTTGCAAAAGCGATATTGGCTCACAATATAGAAAAATGATAATATAATAAAAATATATATCCTAGTTTACAAACTCTAGTTCCTTCTTTGTTTGAAGGTTATTTTTGACGATGGAAGGATTGTGAAGGAAACAGGATTTTTCCGGACATTTGCCATCGTTCAGTGAAACAAGAAAACAGTAACACTACGTTTCGAGATCTGCAATCTGATCTCTTCTTCAGGTAAAGAACTAACCTAATACATAATTACAAACTACATAATAAACAAATCTTACTAAAGCGTTGTGGCACGCCTAAGTCAGGAATCACAACCTACATGTTGTTTGTCAATTTCTCTTACTCTAAAGACATGCACTTAATACAAAACTATACCAAACACTAATCATTAAAAACTAAACTATGGAATACAGGTCACAATACGTCTTCACTCGTCTACTAACCACCTACGACTGACCAGAGGGACTAGCCAATGGTAATCGTGACGGCTGGCTAAAACAAGATGGCGGAAATACAAGGGAAGGGGACAGTGGTTCATGCGAGATGAACTTCTTAAAACCATATTGTGACTCCGCATTGGTTTATTACAAAAATCCGATCCGTTTGATACTTTTGGTTTTCTCTTTAGTTCATTTTTTAGAATTAGCAACCAAAGCAGCCTAATCTCGACTGATGGTTGACCTTAATGTATGTTGCCTCAATTAATTTCCTTTTTGAAGAAATGTGGTTCCCGATGTATTATGTGGGCTTCATCCCAATTCATATGATGGTCTTCGGACCAACAATGGTGTGCCATTTTTGACTTTTCTGTGAAACCCTTTCTCGTGTTTTCTTTGTGTTCTTTTTTCCTTACGTTTAGTGGTCTTTTTGTCTCGCCTATGTATTCCCTATTGCAGCTACATTTTATACTGTAAACACAGTTTTTGGAATCCTGTGCCATTTTTAGGTTTTGTTTTTACGAGACTTTGTCTAAGAGTGTTGTGTGTTTTAAACGCGGTTCTAATGTTGTACTTTCTACCTACTCTTCTAATTCCTAGGTGTCCTCAACGGAACTAATGTTACAAGTGAATGCAAACACATTTAAATGCTGCTGTCAGTTATGGCATCAGGCTGATGTGAAATTTTACTCGAGCTGGCCATATTCATCTTCACTTACGAGTATTCCTTGTACTCTTAAAATTTGTTTTGAGACTCGAACCTTCCATCGGCTGTTATTTTGGGAATTAATATTATACTTTAAAAATAGTTATGGATATCAAGTAGACATTTTATATTTAAATACAATAAATTCAAACGTTAGTATGGCATTTACGGTATTGTATAAAAGTAGTTTGTAGTTTTTTTAATGAAAAGAGGTAATAATATTAGTAGGCTATTTTAAATCTAATCACTTAAAATTATTTGGAAATTGTAAATTTATTATATTGATTTAAATTATAACTTATTTTTGTATTCGCGTTGATTAGATATAAACAAAATATTACAGGAAGACTTTTTATTATTTCCCGGAAGTATTAACCCAAATATATAATGTTTTTATCTGTATTTTCTCTACACGCTGTGGTTTATAATACTATTTTTGAATATCCGTCGGTGCCAAACACGCAGCTTAACTCGAACACGTTTAGATTTATAAGAACCTAATCCGCTTTGTAACAGTCACGTGATTCTGGTGAAATAAATAAAAGATAAGGTAGCTTAAAGTCTGTTCATCCGTAAGGAATACATTAATACGGTATTGCTTCCGATCCCGTATTCAATGTGGTTTACTGTTGGCTCAATTTAAATGTTAAACAATTCATGTCATTAATTTACATGGATGCCATTTGGTGTTTACAGTATTGTTTTATATAATTAAAAAACTGCAGTTTTTAAAGTTGAATATTTTACTTTAAATAGCGGAGACCGTGCTAGGCTAAAAATGCGTAATTTTAAATAAATTACAGGGTTCAATTACTGGTTATTGGATACTTGACACATGCGTATGGTACACACCATATAACGCAGGAGTAATTTCTTAATAACACTAATATTTCTTTATTTAGCAAAACGAACGTTATAAATCAAACTTACACAGCTTTAGTTACATTATGTTTTCAATTTTATAAGTAATAAGTTCTCCTAGGCTTATCCCATTTGGGGTTACCATCATAAAATACACGTAAACAAAATATTATTTAACTGTCATTAACATGTACATGAAAACGTTAATTTTAAATTATCCTTAAAAAGTCACTGCCAATGCATATTAAAAAAATACAATTCTAGTCTAGACAAACTGTTGACACACACCCAAAAACCTACATACATTACGAGTATTTATATACATTTATGTTAACATTTACTCACATTAACATAAATCATCATAACATCCAGCTACAATATTGCCCATGTAAGAAGCAATGTCACATAGTTACACCTAATATAGAATAAACCTATTTGAATAATAAAAATTCCAGTGCAAAATCATATGCATTATTCATGAATCAAACACACGTATACACGCACGCACGCGCGCACTTACATACTCACGAAACTTGATTTATCGCTGTTTTGATATGTGTCTCCGTCACATTATACATTGTTGACACATTGTAACAACAAAAAAGTTTTAGAAGACTTAATGAGGACTTATTTCTGACTTAACGAACAGCCAGAAATAATAGTGCCTCTAATTATAAATATTTTTAGTTTCGTAATTACTATTTTCAACTCTCCTATTGAAAAATATTTTCAGCTCTCTGTCAATATACGAATTCCTAAGTGGGGAAATTTAAAATTACAATTGTAGCCTTAAGACAATTCGGAAACTATCTCCTGAAGATTATAAAGATATGCGAGTACGTTTTTAATTATTTTCAAAATTTCATTCATAACAAATAATGCTTAGTCATCAAATCATTCTATGTTTAACTTATGAACAATACTAGTGTTATAATTTACACAATCATATCAAGACTCAAGATGAGAGACTTTTTAAGTTTCTACAGCTTAATTACATAAAAGCTAGTAAAACTATTAAAATAGTTTAGGGATTATAAATGTTGCTTTATCTTGTTAAAAATATTTTGACATCCAGATTATTAAAATCAGTCGGTAAATTATGTAAATTTTTGCGTAAGCTTTTAACTGATGTAATGCACGAAAAAGTTTTAATGATTCACATGTTTTCGCCTTCATTAACGTACAATTAAAATTGTTAAAAGCCACATTATGTACTGATCTAATTTTATAATTGAAACAAAATGTTTGAAATTACATTTAGCAGCTCCACTTACTATCATTATTTTATTAGGTACTACGGATTGAAGCTTAATCACCTCAATTTTCGGGTTTTTTGATACTTGATATGATAATTTTCCTCGATTTGAGACCTGAATAATAATTTTATGTGAATTAGAATTTTTTTTATTTTTATTGGTTTCTAAAGTAAAAATTGAACAATTAAACATGTATAGAGGTGGTAATTGAAAAGACAAAGACCATTGGTTGCATTCAGTTAAATCAGCTTTTCTTAATCCATGGTAGCCTACAATATCCTAAAGTTTGTGTAAAGAGTTTTGTTACAAACTTTATATACGTTGTACTTTTAAAAGAAGGTAAGTTTAGTTTCAAATCTATGTACGAAATATAAATAGGAAAACATTTTTTAAGGTTAAAATTGTTCATTCGGGGCTATACGAAAGATATAAAAACATGACCAGGTAATTATCGCTACTGTTAGTGCTCGTATATGTCCAGAAGTTTCTGGTAAATACAACTGAAGCGTTACTGGACATCCATCGAAAACAATCCTTGTTATTATGATGTTGATGGAAAATGTACAAACCTAACATAACCTTTCCCTGAGTGTCTAATGGATTTAAATTAATTATTACTATATAATAATAATATTTATTAGCGTTACTAGCCAGGTTTTGAACATGTTCTTACTATAAATTTACTTCACCAGCTTAAAATTATTTTGAATATTCCTACTTAAGTATAATTCAAATGAATAAGAATTTTTAGATTACATTTATAAATTAACACTACAAGTAAATAATATGAATGGCTATCAAATATTATGCTTAACTGTGTAACTCGCGTTAACGTTTTTGTTAATACTAGAATTTTCAATTTTAGTATAAAAACTCAGTTAAACTCAGTCATTGCAAAGGCAAAACTATTTGTGTTATTTCGTTACTTATTCAACTTAGTATATAGCAATCCTGTGTTTTAACTAATTTTAATACATGTACTGGAATTGTCCACGAAGGAAACCAATAAGTTAATCCAGGTGAAGGGAAATAAAATGAGGAACTATTACCAATCTTCTTTCTCCTCACATTATATGGCGTAGTGAATGGAGTCTTGTAAGGCGAAAGAACCAAAATGTATTGTTATGACCAGGCCATTTTGTGCTGCCTTCCCGTATCGTTATTTTTTTATAAGAACACTTTCACGCTCTCACTTTTACTGCAATCTTGTTTTCCCCTCACCAAGTTCAAACGGTATTTGAGATTAATTCTGAATAATAAGCTATTAGCTTTGTAGTTTTACACAACTATATAAATTTGTCTGATGAAGAAAACTTGTTTTATTTTCAACTGACAAAAGTTGTAAAATTAAACTAGCATACAAAGAGTAACAAACAAAGAGAACAACAAGTTTAATTTTATTGTTTGAATTGTTACTGATTGCTAAACCTTAACAAATGGGCAATTAAAACATGAGTTGAATTGTTAGCTAAAAAATTACTGAAAAAATAATAATTGCAACAGATTATTAGATTTTAAAATAACCATAATACAATTATAATTAAAATATAAATTTTGTCAAACATTTTCTGAAAAGAGGTTTTATTAGAATAATGAGCTACTTTTTATGTTTAAAAAGCACTGTTTTGTTAAGCTAAATTTGTAAAATAAAAAGAGTTTTACGAGTACTCATGAAATACATACGGTTCTATTCAGGATTCCATTATATTTTAAATTATAGCTCCAAAATTTCAGTAACATTCGGATTATTTTAGGAGCAGAGGAAAACAAAGTTCGTTACATTAATCTTAGTGAAAGTACTATATTAGTTATGATTTTGAAGTAGAAATGTTTATTGTGAGTATTCTTTCGTTGCTCATTGTTAAGAGAGCTTTATCAAGCTAACAAAATGGCACTGGCAGGAATTTGAGGTTTAATTTTTGAAGAAGCATTTTTTGTCAAAATCAGTTATACTTCGCTCATAATAGTAGCTTTTTTCCTGTTGCCACAATAAAAAAATATATAAATCCTCAGTCTGTAAACTTTACTTGAATAAAACATTGTCTACCTACTACTAAATTGTATACTTAAATTTCCTTGATAAGTATACTTCAATAAAGGTCTATTTTCGACCATTTCAATCTATTTCCGGTAGAAGTATTTTAATCTTTTACTCTACTAAGAAAATATATTATAATTCTCTTCTTTAAAGACTGTGTGTGATAATTTACGTATCTTATTTTTATATATTTTTTATATATATATATATATATATATATATATATATATATATATATATATATATATATATATATATAGGTCTAAGATATTTTCCGGTGCCGCTAGACATGGGAATGTAATACACATCAGTGTCAAACTTCACCTTTATAGTATAGGAATTTGAAAAACAAAATATAGGTTTTTGGGCGTTTAAACCCTTTTCAATTCACTATTCTTGTGACTGTGTGAAGTTTCGTTAAATAACAGGAAGTTACATAATAACAATAAAACTTTTCTGCTAAATTCAATCCTATTTCTTCTCCTATTACAAGGTTAATGTGCATAATATATCCTGTATATTTTTGTTGAGAATATGACGCAGAGGTATAAAGAATTTATTTTTAAGTAGGTCTTCAGGAATATTAAAAACCATTCATATAGTTCTAGGGTTTGCAACCCTATTTCAATACACAACGAAATAATTTTTTATTTATATTATAAGGAATGTGTATGTTCAATTTTTCGTAGAAGGACGTTAGACATTTAAAAACATTTAGATTTTTCTCTGATGCATTTCTAATTATTTTTAAGAAACCTGTGTTATGGTCATGAAGAAATTATTTCGTCTATTGTAATCTACTTCTGTTTTAAGGTCGTTAGTGTCAGTATGTGCATGAAAATTGAACGTCGTACAAACCATTATTCATGGTAGTGTTGTAGTGACGTCAGGTAAATCTATATGCAAACAGGATCATACTGATGAGTGCACCGAGCCCACACCACAATTTCCATTATTCTAGTTATATAAATATAATATTAGAGTTTCCATATTACTTTTAATCCCTAACAAAAACATTCCACATTCAAAAAATAAATTGTTGAAGTGAAATTTGACAATAAATAAATCCAAATCACAATTTCCATTATTATTTTAAAATAACACAAGTTCTTTTATAATAATACGCTTAATAATTTTTGTTTACATATAACTAAGATGGTTAACCGATTATAAAAATCAAATCTGATTGTAATTATTATGTCTTCAAAGATGTTCAAAGTATACGCGTTAAAAGCAATAATAAAGGCAGCCCAATGGCAGTCATACATCATTTTTGAACACATGTAACACAAATATAATCTCAATTTAATATTTAATTTAATAAAATATTAATACAGGTTCATTGAGAACTACTAATCCGTAAGAGTTTTATTTCTTTGTGTAAAAATAAAGTGTATTCATTGTAGTCATAAAACATACTTTATTCGCTACTTGAAAAGAGACCAATTCAAATAATAAATGAATACATTATTATATCGATATCAGTTTTGCATAGTTAGGGGTTTATTTAGAGGGGAGATTTTAAATCAAATATAAAATAATTGGATGTAAAATAATTATATATATATATATATATATATATATATATATATATATATATATATATATATATATATATATATATATATATATATATATTTAACAAATTGACCTATTTCTGAACAAGTAATATATTCTATGTAAAAGACAAAAATTATCCGATTTTGATTTATGTGCAAAATTTACACGTTATCAAATTGTGTTTTAATGGTCCATACTACGTGCAATTAATTTCATTAGTTCTCTATTGTCATTAATTTACCTATTGTACAAAATAGTATAAAACCCGTCACTAATCTTTCTTCTATGGCAATAAGCTTCGTCAGGTATAAAACACGTCAAATAAAAAACATTAAATAAAAAAATGGGTTTCTACGGCTCTTGTACTATAACCACGGACATCCATGCCCTGCAGTAGCGTGCACCTGAAATACAGAGTATGCTCGACACAAGCGTACAGCGTATGACAGTATGTGAGTAATGTCAGGCAATGACAGTATTTTGAGCTCCTCAAGGGATTCTCTACACGACTCTGGAAGTTAAGTTATTGATTATGCGAAAAATTTTTTTTAGTAATATAAATAATCTTTAAATTACGAACTAGGAAAAGTACCCTCTAATGTAATTTCACATATGTGTGGGAAAATAAGTCCATAGTAGGCAATTCCCAATAAGGGCTTCATTTTATAAATTTCTAAGCAAATATATATTGGAGAACATTCTTTTACGAATACTTTCAACATGTGTAGTGGTATATGTTTTGACCATACCTTGTCACCAATATTACCAATGTGAGGATTAATTTTAAATTTTCTGACTATTAAATACCATGTAGGTTGATTTGGATTCGCAGTTCACTAAATTTATTTCTTCAAGATACTCAATACAACTATTCAATTGCGTCTAAGCTGGTAATTCTTCTAGGCCTTTTTATAGTCAATTCATAATGATCAGAAAAAATACTAATTTCATTAATATATTTATGCAGTTTTACATTGCAGAATGAAAAAGTAAGTTATGAGGGAGTAAACCAGTAGTGAAAGGAATATCATCTGCATAAAGATTCAGCGTTATCCTTTGTTGATAAATATTGTTAGGTAAAAACATAAGTGAAAGCAGGAATATTATTTACTCAGTTAAACAACGTTTATTTAATAAAACTTTATCAGTTCCTACCTTCACTCCTATATAACACCGCTGGAGGGTTCAGCTGACAAAACCAAGGTATATTGGCAACAATAATCTTATTTCTAATGACAGCTATAAGAAATTACTGGTACGTCAAACTTATCTTAAAATTATATATATATATATATATATATAATCATTTGTAACATTGCCTTTAATATAACAGATTATTTGTTAATTTAATTCCTTATAATTTTTACTTATTCTAATCTTGGTGACATTAGAATACGCTTCGTCACTCTCAATAATTGAACGGTTGAAATTCATGAGTATAAAATATAAAATGTAAATAAAAAAGCATTTAAAATCATCTAATTTCCGAATTATAACAAAGAAATATTTAGGGTGATTCTATAAATCATATAGAAGTTATTACATTTTTCTTTCCCCACTCTTTACGTCAGCCGATCTCTCAACACCTCTCCCATATTTGATAGCTAAAAACTTATGCCGTCTTCAGTTGGTACCAAGTTTAAATTCCACATTTAATAGGTTCTATTACAAGTCACGGGCTTGCAATTACATCAATAGGTTATTATGACATGTTAATCTATGTAAATAATATTTACGAACAGATTAGTGTAAACTAGTTGTTTTAGGATATATGTTAACAGACACATGTATGATAATTTTTAGAAGTAACATCGGAACACACATTACTAATCATTTGTTTTCCGAACACTGTGTACATTAAATAATAACTGCGGGCGTAGAATACAAATCAAGAACTTTAGGTCTATTTACGAATAGTGAACTTGTAAATGGTTATGGCCGTTGTAAGTTTTAGAGCAGGGTGGGGAAAGTTCAATTTGTATTCATGGGATCTGGGACGCTGACGATGAGAATTGAGAGCGCTACTTTGACAATCTTTATGTCTAGACCGTCCATAAAAGATATTATCGACGTTATCTTTAATACTTTACCTATATTTGTATTAATTTACAACAGAATATTTACAGCTTCATTGGTCATAGCAAACATTACAGAAATGTGTCACTACAACGTGCACATCTGTGTTGATATTTGTGATTATACAGTGCTATTTTAGTACGTCTAAAGTAGTGGTTAATTATTTAGATTCAGTTCATACTACTCTAATATGAATAATATTAATATATAAATATTAATAACATATTCAATATGTTATTAAATCATCTAAATTGTGGCGCAGAGCATAATGTAAATCACTTTGAGACTTGTACGATAGCTTCAGTCAGCGCATTATCTCTAGAGACAGAAACAGTCGTAAGAAGAATGACTTCACAAGGAGCCATAATATCCAAAACTGCGATCATGTTGTTGACCAGGCCAATCTACCCATCATCCATAATTCTATATACTAGCCTGAAAAAGAACATTAAATCTGTGGAATTTGTTCTTGTACACTACATAATTTTTAAAATCTGTTTAATATGAACTAAATGGACTAAGGTCCCCGATAATTACTAAACAAATAAATACGATATCTCTGTAAATTAATTATCTGAGTTTTTTTTCTCAAGTACATTTTTAATCTAAAGCCATGCAATGGTTTGTAATCACGTGTTTACTGTACTTACTTAATCAGAAAATGCTATTAAAACTATACCTAGCAATATTGACAATTTAATTTATTGTTTAGGACGTGCATTAGACAGAATGTTACTTTTACATGTATAACGAAACAATTTGGGGAATCACCCCTAACGAACAACTATTTATTGAGCAACTATCATGTGTGTTTGATAATTAAGTGATCTATGTCAAAGAAATAATTACAAACTGAATGGAATTTTTCTGTCGTGCGTGTAAATTTTATTTCCTGTTTATTTGCGTTTAAAACTTAAATCTATAATTGTTTGGTACAAGGGTTAAAAAGAATTGTTATTGCTATAGACTATGGCTTAAGCTGAGATAACCAATCTTCGATATATATCTAATACAGTGAATGAAAAACAATCGTGTCTCCTATCATTATTGTACCCAAAAAAATGTAGTATAATCATTCTATGGAGTTTCTAGGCCTCATGATATAAAGTTTTATCCAGTGATTGAGCAGTAAAGTTTTCGAGAACAAATCACACTTGCACAAGGCTAATAAAAAAATGTATGTGGTTATCAAAACCATCATATTGTAATCTAGATTTGACTGAGTGCAGAACCACAACAAAAACTTCTACTGGATCCATTTACAAACTATAGGAGAACATAGAGACTCTCTTGAATAGTCTAACGAAGTTTAGTTTAGGAGTCAGGAGTAACTTAAGAGTTGTGAGATTGCAGAATCACGACACTAAAGCTAGTCCTGTATCCTTCTATTATCTCCACCTTACACTATCACACTGAACAAACTTCAATTAAAATATGAACGATTGTACACCGTTTCCCTTAGGCCTGTGAAATTAAAATTCTCTGATATATGATAGCTGTATAATTGTAAAAAGTAAATTAAGATAGTGATATTATGTATTAAACTCCCAAATGTTTATGGTATTTTTAAGCATGGTTTTGGATAAATAAGCATAAACAACTCATTATCATCACTTCTTTAATACTCATCCAATATAATTTCGAAGCAAATGATTACATTGAAGTCTAAGAAAAAAATTTGTTAACAGAAGGCCGGACCTTAATTTTAAAATTATTCTAAAAATTCAGCTACTCCAAAATAAGGGGAATATTCAATATATAATTTTACTTATAATTTGCTGGCTCAGCGTAACAAAGCCAAAGCATAGACAAGAAAATAGATTTGTCCTTGAACATGTGTTAGTAGAACACTAAAAAGAAACAAAAACATAAAACTACAAGAAACATAAAACTGTAGTATTCAATCTTTTAATGACGAGATCATTACAATTAGCTCATAAAAAAATCCCCCGATAAGTAGGTTTAGAGCAAATTTGTATTGGATTCATGTATACCTCGCTCAGTACTCGGACGTAGTACAATACTTGTAGTAAAAAACTTTAATGTTCTGTATAATTATGTATATATTTGTTTAAGCGACAGTGAAGCTTATCACTAGTGAAGCTGGAAAACTGTAATTTCTGTCTGTCCCTCCGAATCCTGATAAATCAAAATATACTGTTCCGAACACTATCAATTTTGCACTAAACTTCAGTTATACAAGCTGAGTTCGATGATGATGCATGTCACTTAATGGGATTTGGCTGAGCGTTTGAAAATGAATTTATATTGGTCCTGTAGGTATAACCATGATGGTTGCAGAAGCCAGGTGACAAGGGTTGAGGGCGAGACATCTGCCTCTCTAAGTAGGGAACGAGGTGTGCCTCAGGGAAGTTGTCTTGGTCCTGTACTGTTTAACCTGTACACCTCTGACTTCCCAAAGTGTATTAAACACTGTACGGCTCATATGTATGGTGATGACTGCCAGTTGCATTTGTCCTACGACCCTAGCTCAGTTCAGGTGGCTTTTGCCCATATAAACTCTGATCTTGAAAACATCAGTAAATGGTCTGTAGACAATGGGTTAAAGCTCAATGTAGGCAAGTGCACTGTCCTTCATACTATACCACACAACACAATACAGGCCTTGACAGACAGTGGTGTGGGGATTGCTCTTGATGGGGAGTTTTTGACCTTGTGTGACAGGGTGAAAACGCTCGGCATCATGCTTGATAGCGATCTAACATTCTCTGAACACCTCACTTATGTCATACAACGTGCACTTGGCAGATTAAGAGGTCTATACAGATTCAGATCTCTACTGCCGGAATTTGCGAAGCTTCAGCTTATGCAGTCGATGGTTTTTTCCGTCATTTATTACTGCTATCCAGCCTATGGTAACACCATCTCGCGGGGGGACGTAGAACGTATTCAGAGACTTCAAAACTCTGCGGTGCGTTTCATTTTCAACTTGAAACGTTTTGATCACGTGTCTCCCTTTCGAGATACTGCCAGCCTGCTACCAGCGGAGTCCGTCTGCAGGATGTTGACTTGCTCATTGGTCCACAAGGTCCTATCACACCAGGAACCGCAGTACTTGAGCGGGCGGTTGTTGTTCCGGGAGGGGGTCTCGCAACGCAGTACCCGCCATGGCTACCTTCTTGACTTTCGAAAAGTCAGGCATGAAGTCGGGAGGAAAAGTTTTTCGTATTTCGGCCCTAAATTGTACACTGACCTCCCCCTTAGCCTTAAGCAATACAGTTGCAATTCTTTTAAATTAAAACTTAAGGACTACATATGTGTTGATAAATAACGTATTTAAGTTGTTAGTGTATAAGTTTTAGTATTTAGTATAATCCAATGTTGTTCCTTTTAGTTTTAATCACAAGTCTTTGTTATTTAGTATTTAAGGCCATTAAATGACTTGAGTTGTTCTGCAAAACAGTGTATGTACTGAGAAACGCTTGTAAATAGAGGCATTTTGATTTGATTTGATGGCAAAGAGAAAATGAGATATTAACATGTTACATATTAAGACATGTAGATTATTTATACAGTAAAAAATTAAGTAAAATTACATGTTACACATTGTAACAATATCTGATTTCATGGCACTTTTGCATTGTAATGCACTCTCTAACTTACACAAACTCTTATTGTTTAAATGCTACTATCATACCTAATACATTGTAAATGTATAATTCGACAAGGTAAACGAATACAAATCATTTGCAGGGTTTAATTTTGTGTGTAAAATTTAACTTTTACACAGACAAAATGAGGTTGATGTTGGTGGATGTTCAGCAATGGAATTTGACTGAGTCTCATGGTATGCTGAAAACATTTCTTGTTTATCTGCCGGGGGATGTAAAAAATGTATTTTCTGTATGATTTCAAGAATTAAATGTGCTATTGGCTTGACATTTTTCATAAAGACTTTAAAGAAGCGTATTCGGCGACACGTAGTGTTGTGTACTTCAACAATGTTACGCAATAATTTACTTATTGTTTGTCATTTAAAAACTGCAAAAAACTGCTGGGGAAAAGGAAACGTTGTACCTAAGCTTTTAATTGAAATTAAAGTTTCAATCAAATATAATTTTAGAGAAGGTATCCTGTATTCAATTGTGTATTTACTAAAAAAAGACACGGATACAGGTATTTTATAAGATTTTCAAACTGAATAAATAGCTTCAAATACAGTATAATGTGGAAATAGAAAAAAATAAAGTGAACAGCAAAATTTCAAAGTTCCTAAGAGCAATTCCAATCTAAGCAAAGTTTGAATTCTTTGTGTAATGTTCAGCTACCCTCAAAGTGTAACGTAAACAATCTTCAAGCTCTGAAAGTTATTCCAACAAAATTCCTTGGTTGTTTAATGTGCACTGAATTAAGGGTTAATGTGATTTTATGCCTCATCGATTGTACGCCAATGAAACATTATACCTCATTAAACTTAACTTTAAGGGAGACTACACTGTAAGTTAAGCGGACAGACTATTACTATTTACCACTCTAAGGTTTGAAATATGGCTATTGAGGTATTATCTACATTAACCACCGGCACGTAATAAGTGAACTACATCGATAGTTAGAAGTCCTTTTCACTCACAGAGCACCATCAACTACCGCTCCAAGAAGTAATATATATGTTATGAACATATATTGTGTTCTGAAGTATACAAATTGCAATACACACTTGAAGAACTGTGTTACAGTAAATAGTGTATAGTGTCAAAAAACACCCAAGAGCAATCAACTTACTTCAACTACCATGAAGTATGTAAGCCGTAATACATGTCTGTATCAAAATCCAACTTCAAGTAAATATTATTGTAGAAAAATATATAAAATATTCTAAACAAAATCCTACTTAAATGTATTAACAATGGAGAATGATTAAATCATTACATATGATTAAATAAATTTTATTACAGCATGTTTAAAAACGTGCTATCTTTTTGAACTGAAATACTTTTGGCTTTATTGATATTCAAGTCTTTATTGATATTCGTAAAGTAAACGCAAACCTTTTTATAATGAAAGCTTAATGTAAACACAAACTTTGATAGTTTACAAGTGATTTAATTCTTTTAAAATACTAATAATAGGCTATTTTTATGTGTTATGTACAAATTACGACTAGAAATTCTTCTGAAGTACATAGTTAAACTGATTAAAAATGTACACACACACACACACACACACACACACACACACACACACACACACACACACACACACACACACACACACACACACACACACACATATATATATATATATATATATATATATATATAGTCTCTTAGAGCAGATTCAAAAGAAAACTACAATTTTTTCGTACAATATTACGTTGTAATTAACAACTTTTTCAAGTACACTTTTAAAATATACACAAAATAAAATAAACAAACAAAAGAAGAAACACCTGATAAGAAAAATTCTAAATGTTAATACAATTTTTACATGTAAACAAGTTTTGATTAGTTGTTAATTTAACAATAGTAACATAATATAATATAATTTTGAATTTAGGTAAATTTGTATAACAATGTAATTATTCAAGTGGAAAACAATAATTTTGCGAATGTTAAGTCCATATGGTTGTTTTGATTTTAATATAAGTTCGTGTGACAATTCATTATTCCTTAAATTTAAATAATTTCGAGAGCTGTTTTCACAAGGAGTAATTTTGCTTATAGCTTTGAGTTTGTAACAATCCTCAAAGATTTTGTTATGGTGAATAGCGTGTAAGGCTACTTGTTTTTTGTCGTCTTTGTGATTGATAGAAAAACAGTGATCGGTCATACTTACCCGCAAAGAATTTGAAGTTTGCCCAATGTAGTCCTTGGGAGAAAACCTACAGGTTAGCTGGTAAATTGAATTGTTGGAGGTACAGTCCAATTTACCAGCTATTGGATAAGTTTTTTTAGTGACGCTACTTTGGAATTGATCGGTATTATCCATAATTTTGCAAATACCACAACGTGGTTTATTACAAGGTTTACAGCCAAAAAATAAATTTTCATAATTTTTTTCCAACATAAATTTTGGGCCTTACAAGCATATTCTTCAAAATTTTTAGGTCCCTTAAATACTATTCTAGGTGGCCTGGACAATAATTTTCCAGTTAAGGGTGAGTTTTTTTTTTAATTTAATAGCCAATTTTCATAACTCTATTGAATTTGTGCAAACCAGGATAAAATTTTGTTATAAATTCAGGATCATTTTGGAAGTAAATTGGAATATTTGTATCCTTTTTTGGTTGTCTGAGCTGCCGGTTCAAAAGCTTTTTAGGGTATCCCCTGTTAGAAAGAGCTTTAGTAAGTTTGCTTTTGTAAATTTTGAAATCTGTAGCGTTTTTACATAAGGATTTGGCTCTAAGGGAAAGACTTTTTGGAATGGACTTTTTTACATGATTTGGATGGCAGCTACTGTAATGTAAGTAATTCATTTTATTAGTACCCTTAACGTGTATATTAGTTTTTAAAATACGATTTTCTAGAAAAACTTCAACATCCAAAAAAGTGACGATTTGTGATTAATATTCCAATTAAAGTTAAGACATGAAAATTTATTTAAACTATCATGGGAATGATGAAGTTTCTCTAACCCATGATTCTAGACTATAAAAATGTCATCTATAAATCTTAGCCACAATAAAGGAAGGAAATTTTGAGTTTTAAGAAAAATTTTTTCTACAAATCCCATAAAAAGGTTGGCGTATGATGGGGGTTATTCGAGTACCCATCGCCGTTCCTTTAATTTGGAGATAGTTCTGATCCATGAATTTCAAATTATTCATTGTTAAAATTAAATGAATGAGTGAGGTTAGAAAGATTGTTGAAGGTTTAGTATTATTTGGCCTTCTTTCAAGACAATGTGTGGCAGCTTCCAGACCACCTTGATGTGGAATGTTAGTGTAAAGCGATTCTACATCTATCGTTACAAGAATCGTCTCATCAGGAAGTGGCTGGTGAACATCCTTGAGTCTTGATAAAAAGTGTCCGGTGTCTTTGATGTAGGATGGAAGATTTCTCACCAGGGGTTGCAGGTTGTCATCTACGAATGCTGAGATTCGCTCTGTAGGAGAACCGATGCTTGCCACGATAGGTCTGCCAGGAGGTGGTCTCGATGGTTTATGTATTTTTGGTAAATGGTAGAAAATTGGTGTTTTCGGTGCTTTTGGGACAAGAAGATTTAGCACATCATCTGAAAGATCCTCATTAGCAGCCTCTTGAGTAAGGTATTCACGGATTTCTTGGCTAAATGCTGATGTTAGTTCTTCATCAATTTGTTTGTACGTAGAAACTATCACTTAGCTGTCTTTCTGCCTCTTTTATGTAATCAACTTAGTTTAAAATTACAATAGAATTGCCCTTGTCCGAAGGCAAAATCATAATTTGATCATTATTTTGAAGTGACCTAATTGCTTTTCGTTCAGCATGAGATATGTTTTTGGAATTATGAAGACTGTCTGGCAGATCAGGATTTGAAATATTTACCAAAATTGAATTTAATGAATTGCTCAACAGGGTGTTCTAGTGGAAGTGGTGGAGGTTGCCATCCTGAACGATCTTTGAATTTTAGTAAACATTGAGGAGTTTTATTTTTATCATCACAAGGGGTTTGACTGAAATATTTTATTCCAATGTTTCTTGCGAATTCCAAAGCATCAGTTACGAAGTTAATGTGATTAAATTTGTATGGTGTAGGAGAAAAGGTTAGGCCTTTCTTTAATACCAAATTTTCTTTAGACGAAGGTTTGTAAATGGATAAATTTTCAATGTTTATCAGAGAGTCATCAGTGTTATGATTATTTTTATTTTTATTAAATTTTGAAGCATTTTTGTAGTGTTTTTTGGGTTGTTTTTGTCGCTTTGATAATTGCTTTTAGATGAAGTAGCATAATTTTGAGGAATCACTTGAGATAGTGTATCTTCTGATTTCACTGTGTGAAGTTCATTTCGTAGCACTGACAGTTTATGGAGAAGTTTTTTAGATTTATTACTCATAAATTTTTTAGTACCAAGTAGGATTAAATTATAAAATTTAATAATATCTGTATTGTTTATGTCATAAGAAAGTGAAATGAAAATCTTGTACGGATGTGCGTCATGTTCATGTGCCAAAATCCTATAAGAATTCAATAGTAGTCGTGTAAGTTCTAGGTTAACCTTTGCAGCATATAAGTGTATGTGTATGCTATTGTGTAGGGATGGAGGTAAAGCAAAAACTGTTAAATATATATATATATATATATATATATATATACATTAAATTGTGTAAATGGCAATAGCCTTATTTAATTTCAATAAACATTGAATCGCAAAAAGTACTTGCTCCGCCGGGAGTCGAACCTGTTTTATATATATATATATATATATATATATATAAAAACAAGAATCTATATTGGGTTTCGTAATTTACCTTGCGGTACTTTACCGTACAAATTTTTCCGTTATTTGAGCACTTTTTGTTCCTTCTAAAACTTATTACTAAAGCATTTCCTCAAGGCATAATTCGTAATATTTGTGTGGTTTTCCTGGTCAATGACGCGACTAAAATATCAACCAGCAGTTGTTTCCAACATCTTGAATCTGGAACAACTGCTGCACAAACTGTAAATAATGTCACATTATTCAAAGCTGCTACAAACATTTCTCTGGCTAATAAAGTTTAAAATATCTTTATTGTGATCTGCATTATATTAATTTATTATTTGGTGTTTTACATTTTAAATTAACTATATGCTGAGCGTTTGCGGAGGGAATAGAACAATTTTATTTCTGTCACACACCATATCTTGAAAAAATATATACGAAAAAAATATATGAAAGTTATACGCTTAAATTTTAAATTAAGATTCATTTATTTGTAACAAAATCAAAACCTAAGATAGTGCATGATAATCAACTGTATATAGCTAAGTGTTAGTGAAAAGCTTTACATAGGTAACCATGATGGTAAACGCATGTATAACAGAACCAATAAACTTGTAAACAAATAATATTAGTAATATTATATTTTAGTATGCGTTAAAGTAAAAAAAAATAGCTACGACTTGAAATCATGAATGCAGCATCAGCGAAACCAGTTACGTGATATGTACTCTTATTTTGTGTTAAGGGGTTAATAAAAGTGGCCTTATTTTTGACATGGTACCAATTAAGTATTCTGAAGTAAGGATCGAAGGTGAACACAGTCTGATAAATAGTTTAATAAAATAATAAATACATATACTGCAGAAAATATAGTATTTTTCAAAGATTTAATGAGTTTTCAAATAATATTCTTTTACCAAATACATAATATTGTTACCTCCTTACAAATGCACTTAATTAAGTTATACTACCAATGTATAGAAATACTAAATATAAATTTATAAGTTCCAAAAACGATGGGCGTATCGATATAATACAGCAGCAGCACTCTTGCGTATGCGGTTTCCTTAAAGAGGTAGTGAACAAGAACCTTGCTCGTAAGCAACAGCTGAGAAAAATGTGATAAATTAATTTGAAACCTAATTTGGACCCCCCTTCAGTTCATCCCCAATTTCGACTCTGATTTGTAGTTTTAAATAATTTTTTATTATTTATGATGTCCCAAACAGGTTTAGTAACATTTATTGATGAGATAACTCAATTAGAGACATTGTATACTTTGCCGGATTGAATCTAAATGATATAAATATTTGTGAAATATTGGAGAAAAAATTCAACTCTTTTTTGTTTACGATAATTTTTTAATTTATAAGAAAGGTTTTTAAATACGATTTGAGAAAATTCCACTTGTTGGAATTAGAAACTTTGAGAAGAGCATTAGTTTGTGACTGTTTGTCTGTAATATTTTAAGTAGTTTTAGGCTGTCTTTTAAGTTTTCTTCCAATAACAACAGCCTCTTGGCCGTATTGGTCCAAAATGGTAATGTTGAAAATATACAATGCTACAATTTGAAGGTTGGTAATTATTTTTTTGATTGCTGTCTGTGATATGCCGTAACACATGTAGGTGTTTTGAATGATAACTTCAGAATAAATCACAATAAAAAGATGAGCAATCCATGTTTAACCCTCCCATTATGTCATATATCTATTTACAATTGGCCGGGTCAGTCAGTTTTGAAAACATTTTATTTTTATTTTCACTACGTAACCTGTCAATTCCACTGACTATTATAATTTTATTGTTTAGTTAAAATTTTGTTCCGAATGCTTTAGGATCTTTTTAAATTGTTTCTTTGTGTAAAACCGTTTCAAAAGAAAAATTTTGAAACATTTGTCACAGTAGGAATACCATGGGAAAATAAGGAAAAAATAACTGTATTGAACGGAAATTGATCCGATGACTACCAGTATAAGCGCTGCTACTTTGCCAGTTCTGCTATCAGTGCTTGTGATAAGGAGATGTAGAGCTTATTCATAAGGTTCGGCGCTCAACGATGAAGAAAAGAAACGTAAAAGTATTACTTTTAACACGAAGTAGGTATTACTTTGTAGTAGTGGTCATTATCAAATGTAATTACTTTATATTTATCAAATAAGTTACCTAGTTCCCGTTTGAATTTGCAATTAGTACTTTAAATAGCAGAAGTGTTCTAAATGTTGAAAAACAAACTTAATTTAAATATAAAAACCCCGATGCATCGAAGATATCTCGCTTACTATGCAGGGACAGGGATATCAACCCTATGAACACAGTTATACAGTAAGGGCTTTATTACTTATGACTAATCACCGCGGAGTGGGCGCCGCACCGGTGTCAGTGGAGGGACAGGGGCTAATATACAGTTACACAGTAGGAACTGTTCTACCAGTGACTAATCACCACGTAATGTACTCCGACACTGTCACTGGAGGGACAGGGGCTAATATACAGTTACACAGTAGGAACTGTTCTACCAGTGACTAATCACCACGTAATGTACTCCGACACTGTCACTGGAGGGACAGGGGCTAATATACAGTTACACAGTAGGAACTGTTCTACCAGTGACTAATCACCACGTAATGTACTCCGACACTGTCACTGGAGGGACAGGGGCTAATATACAGTTACACAGTAGGAACTGTTCTACCAGTGACTAATCACCACGTAATGTACTCCAACACTGTCACTGGAGGGACAGGGGCTAATATACAGTTACACAGTATGAACTGTTCTACCAGTGACTAATCACCACGTAATGTACTCCGACACTGTCACTGGAGGGACAGGGACTAATATACAGTTACACAGTAGGAACTGTTCTACCAGTGACTAATCACCACGTAATGTACTCCGACACTGTCACTGGAGGGACAGGGGCTAATATACAGTTACACAGTAGGAACTGTTCTACCAGTGACTAATCACCACGTAATGTACTCCGACACTGTCACTGGAGGGAAAGGGACTAATATACAGTTACACAATGGAACCTATTTATCCGTGGTCATGGAGGCTGCTATGCGCTCTACAGTGGAGAGGTAGAGTATAATGTGGTTACACAGTAGGACCTGTTCTACCAGTGACTAATGTCGTGTTGTGTACTCCGACGCTGTCTATTTTGAGTCAGGAACTAATATACGGTTACACAGTAGGACCTGTCGAACCGTGACTAATCAGCATGTACTGCGCACTATTGCACTGGTCAGTGGAGGTCAGAGACTTAAGTAAATTTTCACAGTACAAGGATTTTTTTATTGTGAATACGCAATTTTCATCCAATACAAAACCACATCAATTAACACAATGTTTTAAATATATTATAATTATACTGCACTACATTATCGTACTCTATCGACTCTCCCGGTTTTCTAAAGGAGACAGTATAATTGTACTGGTCATCTAATGGCTAACTTGCTTACGGTGGTCGTTGGCTTGTTTGTAAATAAGTATCGACTATTCCATGTTTGTGTTTAATAATATCCTCGTACAGGACATTGACCCATGAGGAACTAGATAGTTAGGGTTAAAAGGGAATGGGGCTTTCCTTGTTCTAAAAAGGTATACTTATGCGGATGAAAATCTACATATTTGGTTTTAATTTCAGTATGTAACAACTACTGTGTGCTGTCTTATAACCAAACAAGTTTAATGGAAATTTCGTTGGTCATTTGGCACACATGTCATATGAAGTTCATATTTTGTTACAACCGTAGTAAAATATTAACTATTAACTTGTTTTATGTATGGTAAATGTTTTATTACACTATAATGGACATTAAGATATTATAGGGATTTATGTAAGCCTATTCCTTTTATTGTGTAAAAATAAAGCACTTAAGAACACTGTTAAGAATTGACGCTGCCTTAAGTTTTCAAATAATGACTGATGTACAGCTAAACAATAGGAAGAAGAAATGGATTAGATTCAATACTTTGTCCTTATTCTATTGATGGAACAGGGCCCTAAAATAGTACATTACATGTAATCAAAAGAATCAAGTATCTATTCTTGGACTGTTTTGGATTTTTAATGATATTAGAGCAATAAAACATTATCTGAAACTTTTTAATCGATATTGCCAGACACTTTAAATGTTTCGTTCATAATGAGCATCCAGTTGCAGTGGAAGTTGTTTGAAGTTATTTAACTCAGTTTAAATTTATTTAAAGTTATATTCAACGAATGCCAATAAACTTGTATTTTATATACACCGATGTGTAATATAGCGTAAGTCTGTTTCATCAAATATTGATATTGAAACGGTATGTCTAGCATTGAACATGTTCTTAACCAGGCTCGTTTAGTTAAAACTTTCATGGTAATTCATATTCAAACATGTGAAATATTCTCCTTACTTTAAAATATGTAACAAAATTAAAACGCTTTTATGGTCTTTATGTAAGTATAACAGCTTTTATACTTTCATACTTTTAGAGTATATCTTATGGTTTCAAGACTTAGGTCGCTCAAATATCGGAAGTGAATAGTTCTTCTTCGGATATAAAATATAATAAAGCCAAAATAAAAATGGATTTATAATCTTAATATCACGAACAACAGTTACAGGGGACCTTTTTAATGTTTATGTATCACCTAGAAACTTATTAAAGTTATTGTATGTTTTTGTGAACTATATAATACAATATGAATACTCTTAAACATAAAACTACCATTACATCTATCCAAGCAACGAATTTTTAAATCACTGAAATTGAGTTTTTTATACCCTAAATGAAATTTGCCTTATATAATAGATTAAAGGTTTTATTGTGGTAGTTTTTCAGTATAGTAGTTTTTCACTCCTCTATTTTTGTATAAATGCACGTTAAATCCTCTTGCAAGAACACATTTAAAGAGATTCCTACCGGGCTCCATATCGGATATTGCCTGTTTTTGAAAACGTGTTTTCAATTTGTAAGATTTAATATCTAAAATTTAAAAATTTAAAAGAACTAAAAGCATTCAAATAGCAGTCCCCGAATTTTTGGTCAACACAGTCGAATACATTGGTTTGTTTGAAAAACAGACCTAAGCTGAATCTTTGATCAAAAAGTCCCTCTACAACAATCCCGATCAGTTTCAATGCACCGTTAACTGTCAATTATGTGCTCTTCCTGAAACCAAATTTGTCAATTAGTGAGATAATTATTTTTGTCTTTCAAAAAGTTTGGAAAAGTGTTTTAAAGTACCTACAATACAATACAGTACTCGGCACCATTTTAGAGAGTAGGAAACTGTCAACATATAGATGGGTAGTAACTATAAAAGACGGCCTTGAAATGTGGTCCTCTGCTGTATGTCATCCTAGAATGAGATGTAGGTAGATTTGTAGTCACAGCCATTAATACACACACTTGAAATGTGGTCTTCTGCTGTATGTCATCCTAGAATGAGATGTAGGTAGATTTGTAGTCACAGCCATTAATACACACACTTGAAATGTGGTCCTCTGCTGTATGTCATCCTAGAATGAGATGTAGGTAGATTTGTAGTCACAGCCATTAATACACACACTTGAAATGTGGTCCTCTGCTGTATGTCATCCTAGAATGAGATGTAGGTAGATTTGTAGTCACAGCCATTAATACACACACTTGAAATGTGGTCCTCTGCTGTATGTCATCCTGGAATGAGATGTAGGTAGATTTGTAGTCACAGCCATTAATACACACACTTGAAATGTGGTCCTCTGCTGTATGTCATCCTAGAATGAGATGTAGGTAGATTTGTAGTCACAGCCATTAATACACACACTTGAAATGTGGTCCTCTGCTGTATGTCATCCTGGAATGAGATGTAGGTAGATTTGTAGTCACAGCCATTAATACACACACTTGAAATGTGGTCCTCTGCTGTATGTCATCCTGGAATGAGATGTAGGTAGATTTGTAGTCACAGCCATTAATACACACACTTGAAATGTGGTCCTCTGCTGTATGTCATCCTAGAATGAGATGTAGGTAGATTTGTAGTCACAGCCATTAATACACACACTTGAAATGTGGTCCTCTGCTGTATGTCATCCTAGAATGAGATGTAGGTAGATTTGTAGTCACAGCCATTAATACACACACTTGAATCGTGGTTCTTCCTTGTATGTCATCTTGGAGTGATTTGATGTCAAAAAGAACATTTTTTATGTTAATATTTTTGCACATCCTAATAGTGTCATAATAAAGCCATTCGTTTATTATTCTTTATATTGGATTGAATGTTTTGGATGTATTATGTTTATAATTGAAGAAAATCAGCTGTCATTTTAAGTAATGCTCAGTTAACAGGTTGTTATTTTACGTATGATTTCAAATATGACTATCATAGCTTTATTGTGATTTTAATGCTCTCTCTATTTATGACGGAATAGTATTACCTGGTGGAGTGAATTAACGCCAACTGTTCCAATAATGTTCACAGACTATTAAAAAATATAATGGGAAAGTATTTCAATCAATATACTACCCTTGACGTAAAACAATTACTTAAAAGGGCTAATATAATGTTTGTAATCAATTAAAACAATATATAAGAGTAAGTAATTCACTATTCATGATAATAAACAAACGCTTTGGAGAATAAGTCAGTTCAAGCTTTTTCTATACTGTTCCTAAATTATTCTCTCCAAAACAGAAAATAATCACAGGATAGAGTAAAGTGCTAACAGTTCTGTTAATGTTTACAGAATAATGTTTACAGAGCACAACGGTATTTACGTAGTATTGTGGCAATAAGTCACATCTATTTTCATTTAGTAAACAGCAAGAATAAATTAATACTAACTGTTCTGTTAATGTTTACAACCAAGGGCAATAGTATTTTATAGCAGTAAACATCTCATTATATTCCGTAAACTAGCACCTGGGAGAATAGATTGATTCTAACTGGTCTGATAATGTTAACAATTAAGTAAAACAGTATTTCGTTGCATTGGCTCATTTTAAATTTCACTTAATAAATTATCACATGGGAGAATAAATAAATGATAACTGTTCCGATAATGTTTAGAGAGTGGAACATAAAAAGTATCCCGCTACGTTATTCTTTTAAAGCGGCTGTATTAATATTATAAATATGTGTATTTATATATGTTAAAAATGAAAACCGCGGTATATACGTAAGTTTACTTTGCTCATGCTATGACGTGGGTTACTCGTATTTGTTCTATAATTTCATATCTCGTATCATAAATATTGAACTTAGACTTCTGAAATCCAGAGGAAAATTTGCATTCAAGTCATTAGTAAACTTTTGCAATTAGCTTCGCCCGAACTTCTCCTAGATATATACTCATCGTAATTTATAGGTTTCAATGCGCTTTCCTATCTCAGAAATCCGGTTTGAATTAAAATTATAGTTTATATTTATTGAAATACAAGGAAAATTTACATGATGAGAAAAATTCGTACTTTGGCCTGAAATGTACTAGAACACTGTGAACAACTGTAGTATTTATGTTTTATGCATTATACACGCTCTTACACATTATAAAACTATGAAAGTAAGGTTAATCTCTGATGCTGTAAACCATCAACAATTAGTAATATCCTTTTTATGTATACCTGATTACGTGTGAAGAGTTTCATAGGACTCCATTACATTACACTGCAAGTGCATTTAACAAGTTGTATAAGGACTTCGACTTTGGAAACAGCGTTCAAAGCCGCAGGAAACTAATAGCCTTAACAATAAAAATAATCACTAATGTGTTGCTAAACACTAATCTCGAGACCGCCTAGACAAATTGGCTAATTACTTTTGTAAAATATTCGTTGAAATCTAGTATATAAGGTACTCAAAACTAGTGGATTGTCTTGACTTTGAAATGCAATTTATACATTAGTGTAAGGAACAACAGACATGAATACTATCATGCCTGAACGTTATATTCTTTCCTCGACTAAATTCCGAAAAAAGACTTATAAAATGCAAAATCTTATATTAAAATATATTTAGAAATTTAGCTTGAACGTAATAATGATTCAACCCTTATACGAAGTAGACAGAGTTTTCCCCTAGAATGTAATATCCTTCTTAGTCATTCGTATATATGTATATTTTCTTCGCCGGTATGTAAAAGCAAACTCAGCCTTTTGGAAATATTTTAGACCAAATATAAATTAGAAGAGAAGGAAATAGACGCTTTCTGACAGGAATACATATGCAATATATCCATAAGTATAACGCTTTTTAATGAGGGCAATAAAGAAAACTAAACTATTTAAACACAATACAATTTATTCGTACGGAAGTAGAAAAGTTTGAAGGAGATATGGTTTTTAGTCCCACGTATGTATATATATTTTTCGTTTATTAGGACCAAAAGGCAAAAAATGCTAAGGCATTATTGAATATTATATTCCTTCTTACGAACTACAATACAAACATCATGTACGCCACCGGAAATTTCCAGTGTGTAACAAGGCCTACAAGTAAACCCAATTTGGTTTCTGAGATCATTAAATTTCTATAGTCTTGATAGCGGTAACAAGGCAAACCCAGCTATGGCGTTATAAAATACTGTATAGTTTAATTCAATTTAGAAATGCTCCAAAATGTGAAAATCATGATAAAATTGTCAGGTTGAACTATGATCCTCTTATGCATGAACAATAGAATAATATTTACCTGATATACACTTACTTACCTTTTAAAGTTCTATAGGACTCCATCATATCAGATAACAATTACATTTACTAAGAATAAGGACTTCGATATTAAAAATTTTATGCGAATCCGAGGGTAACAGCTAGTAGTTTATAAATCGACATTATCACTTATTTAATTTTAAAACATTAAATTTAACACATTTGATTTACACTTTTTAGAGATATGGTACCACATCATACATTTTCGTTCGTTAAGCAATTTGTTTTCATAGTAGTTCTTGATAATAATAGTTTCAGTGATCTATAAAGTATACTAACATTAAAGATTGCACTGAAATCAAATATTGTTACCGAAATTTTACAATGAGTTTCCACATTATTTATTAATTTATTCTCTTTTATGTATAGAAAAATGTCCAGTCCAAAAGATGTTTGGATATTTAGTCATGTTTTTGTGTGTCACTTATTATTAGCTATAATACAATTATTACTCATATATCTATTCGCATTGTTTAGAAATTTGTTTATTTTTCTATTTTATCGTTGATATCATAGTTACTCACAAGACCTAAGATGGCTAATGCTAACGCTCAGCCAAATTCCACAAGGTACCATGCAACATCGCACTAGGCGTTGCTTATATAGAAATAAATGCTGATGAAACATTTAAACCCTATAAGTTTGTTCATGTTTGGACAAAAAGGACAGAAATGTTTCTTTTCGAGTGTTAGCAAAATCCCACTACTCATAAAACCAGAAAAAGGTTAAAGTAATATCAACAAATAGATGAGTATCCTCGATTATATAAATTATGATCTCAAAAATTTCACGGTTAATAGTGTATTTACTTTATTTGTTTGTTTGTTATTTGTGTTGTTGTTTTGAAATAGTTAGTCTGATATTTTATTTTTAATACTTCTATATTTATAAGTAAATTCCATAAATATCTCCATTGAAAAACTAGGGATATGTGCTACAGATATTTTCTTAGATCTGTGTACAAATTCACAGTTTATTACCGATAAAGTTTTACTAATTGTAAGAAACGTAAATGGAAGAAACAAAAATTATATTATGAAACAGATGGAAAAGAGTATGTAGGAAAGCCATGGTATAAAATGCGCTGTGCTCACAATATCCATATTTTATTCAACAAGGTCTTGTACGTGGTACCTTGAAGAATTGCGCTGTTCAGCAACGTTTGGTGCATTAAATCTATTAAACACCGCGTTTACTATGTGATTGTCTCAGATTTTTTAAATCATAGAGCTATAAATAATAATTTTTAAATTTTTATATCCTCTTTTCTTACAAATCCACATTTAAAGAAGGTAGAAGGTCATCTTTTAACACTACTCATTCCGTCCATACAACAGTTCAATAACAAATACATATCATCGGACATAGGATCTAGTAGTCTTGTCACAGTTCAGTGCACAATGCATATATGCAGTATATTTAAGTAAGGCAAAAGGAATAAATTATAAGAACCTAATTATATTTGTTAAGATTCTATATAATATACTATAATGTTGATAGAAGAGGAGGATATAAGGAAAGAGAACACTTAAAGGTAGACTGAGCTAAATAATTCGATGTCTCTGAACTCGTCGAGTAAGTAAACGCTTACAAGTTGTTGTCTTACGAAAATTTTACACTTATTTACGGAATCTGGCAAATATAATTACGGAAGGAACATAACTGCCAAAATTCATGAAATGTTGATTTAAATAAACTTTTACTTTTTGAAGTTATTATTGACGCCTTTCCATAATGGTTTATAATGTATAGTTACGAGAAATGTGTTTTCTTGTTATTTTATACACTCAATTTCTGTCAAAAACTATCAACTTGGATGCCTTGTTAGGGAATGCAAAACCAATTAGTTGGGTAATATGAGACATACCTTACTCCCTTGCGACAGCCGGGTCACACAGCCATTACAGTTCCCTTGGGAGTCCCACACAGAATCCCATTACACCAAGCAATGACAGGGTTCTCCTCTCAGTTCCTCAATTACTACTCTGGTGCCTCTCATTTGTACTGTATTCACTAGGACCTATGTTCTAGAATGACTACAAAGGTTAGTTAAAATAGATCTTACTTGTATTATTGGCTGGGCGTTAGAAAAGTTTACAAGGTGAGAGGCTGAAAATGACATTTATGTTTGTCTCGTGCAGACACGACACCTCAAAAATGAACTGATAAACAGAATTGACGTTGTGCATGGTGCTTCATATGTATAAAAGTTACATTGGATTCGATGATGATGTATGTTACTCCACAAATTTGGCTGGACGTTAGTGAATATTGGTCTTATTGGTAACCATGATAGCAGCGACACGATAGCAATGTAAGACATTTGTAATAAACCAGTACAATGATATGAGTTCAAATGTGTCATTGTTTTTTATAGAGGTAGAAAAAAAAAAAAAAAAAAAAAAAAAAAAAACAGTGGGTTAAACGATTTCATTTTACCTTACTCTTACAGTATAGCTCCTCCCTATCTCAATGGAGCTTTTATTATATAACACTGTTATGAAAATATCTTAATGTAACACAAATTGTAATGTATCATGTAGAAAGATAACTCAAGATAGATTTGATGTGAAGTTTTAATTTTAAATGAAACATTATTTCTGGATATACAAGAATGATTTTTGTAATGCGATGTGTTTCTTTAAATTTCAATTCTATACGATCGGCCACCTCTTTGTCCGCAGAAAACAAATCGAAGATAAAGCGAGCTAAAGATTTAAATTTTGCTTTCAACTTCAGCGAAATTTTTTCACAACATGTGGTGTGGCGTACTCCTATCTTGTATTTTTATAGTGTAACGTAACTCTTTTAAAAACTAAAAAAACATTTCTACACAAACATAAATATAAATATTGCACAAATAATAATAATTGTTGATTTGAAAAAAACACACAGTATGTTTAGGTTTTTGTTCCATCGTTATTTATTTTCGTACCGAAATAAACTTGGTACCAAAATGTTCATATTTAAACGTAACTCATATTTTACTTTAATTGTACTTATAAATCGTTCATATATCTCCCGTATTTTTCTAGTTTCTAGAGGTTTAAATATTATGTGATGACCACTTTTAAGTATAACATGGGATTATCTGAAATCCATAAAAAACTATTTTTAATCATAAAAAAACTTTAACCACATTTTAAATTTACAACTTTATTTATTTCAATGATAGAAAGTTTCTTGGTTATCGTGTATCATTAAAGTATTTTAATGATGATGATAACGTTTGGTAATATTTTAAACGCTTGCCCAAAAACCCGATTGTCACTACAGAAGTTTAGGCCAAGATTGTGATAACGAGATTTTTAATATTTTATTATGTTATTATGCTCACGTATGTGTGTACATTACACATAGGTGTCTAAAACGTTCGGTATGTCTTAGTTACATTGTACAAGTTGTATTAAAAAAACGTTAAATTCTACATTTATGTATACAACCTACAAACTTTCTTATAGCATCATCAGAAACTCTTCACCTTTTCAGAGATTCGACTCTTGAGGAGTTGGTGGAAAGTCTGTATTGTATGCTTGGGTCACATTGTTATTAAAGCCTTATAATAAATCAAATCATACAAAAAATTTGGCATTTACCAAAAGATTTTAAATATTGAACATTAAATACAATATATAATTTTAATTGAAGTGGATAAATGAATTTATAAGAAGTAAATTGAATTTATTTCATGATAAAGGATATAAAATTTATTTTACGAATCAAATTTACCTAAACAATATGTTTATAGTT
Organism: Homalodisca vitripennis; assembly: GCF_021130785.1. Lineage (NCBI taxonomy): Eukaryota > Metazoa > Arthropoda > Insecta > Hemiptera > Cicadellidae > Homalodisca > Homalodisca vitripennis. Next base: position 59,841,511 of record NC_060208.1, read on the forward strand.
TTATAACCCCTCCCCACAATATGATCAAGTATGCCTCTATGACTGCAGGCGATTGACTATCCTCCCACGAAACAACAAAGAAAGTACTTTTTATTACAACTGAAAAACTGTGATATTTATTCCATATCTCAAAAATAAATCAACTGTTATAGGAAAACTCCCGTTGATATGCAGTGGATGAGAGTGTTATTAATAGGGTACAGTAACCAATAAAAATGAGGTTCTTGTTTGGTAAAATAATTCTTTTAAAATTAATCTTTCGCTTATTCAGACAAAGTTGTGTTTCATTCATTTTCTAATTCTTTAGAGTGTTCGATTGTTTTGAAATGGTTCCTACTACTTAATATGTATTTCCACGGTTAAAAGCTGAGGCTATAACCAAATGCAAAAAGTGGTTTCTCCCTCTGGAATCTCCCTAACACGCTAACATAAAGATGTGTACTACATGTATTGTGACACACTAACATACAAATGTGTGTTATATATTGTTATATATATGGAGCATAGATATAATTTGATTGAAGCTAGTTTTTTTGGAATATACTCTGTTATTTTTGGAAGTTTGGCACTTTAAATGATTCAGTTCACTCTTCAAAGACTTGAACGTATACACATAGAATTATTTATATTATTATAATTATAAGAATCATTATTTATATAATTATTATTTGTTAAGATGAGATTGTTGTATTTGGCGTAAGAAAGAGCCATGAGGCCCTAACTTTGCCTATTTAGATAAACAATTTTTCATTTCATTTCATAGAACAGAACACGTTAATTAAACAAGTTAAACGTAAACAAAGCCAATTCTTTAATGTTTTACGTACACCTTAATTTTGTTGGAGAGTTTGTCAACACATTTTTATTTATGTTGGCATAACATTTATTTGAAAAATGTTGAAACCTGATGCAACACTTTATAATGATGTCGAATGTCTAAAATATTTACAGTCTTTCACTTTCAACAGTAAATTAAAGCAATGAATAGTATTTGCAGATAGACATAAATTAAGAGAAGTTGACCCTGAGATATATTTCATTTATATTGAAAAGAATGATTATATATAATTCTTAATTTGAAAGATAAGAACCGTCTCACAAGTCGTATGCTTCGATGTTACGAAACTTTAAAAATTTAATTATATGAATATAAGCAGTAAGCGTAAAAGTTCAGAGAAAATCTCTCTTTCAAAAAAGGGCAGTATTTTCCTCAATTATTTACACAACTCTGCAGAGGGAATAGCGAGACAGAAACTTCTCTTATATAAATCTTTCGTACAGTTTAAAATAAGGATAAACCGCTCTTTTTTGTTCAATAACTGTTCACTATGAAGCAAAGTGCAAAATCCAGTGTTACTCATTCTATAGTAATTACTTTTTTCTATTAATTATTGTTTATATTTCAAAAGATTTTATCTAAGGTTAATTACTTGAAGATTGGTCTGCAGATAAACTGTAAATACCACTTTAAATTCAATGATCAACTAGAACGTGATTCATTTAATAGTCATGTTCCCGGAAAAAAAACTGATAAATTAGCAAACACTGCAGAATGACACGGATTTAAAATATGATAATTAAAACTCACCCTGTATAATAACTTATGAAGTCTCAACAAATTATCTTTGAACCGACACAATAATGTAGGCCTTGGTTAATAAAAATGACTTAGGCATGCCAGTTCTCGGCTAGACCTTACAAAAACTGCAGACCTCTATATAAACTCATTTTAATTTACTCACTCAACTCATATGGAAATTCATAGGTGTATCTTGACCCATTTATTATCCAGGGCTTATTTTATACGATTTAACTGTTCTTGTGGCTGCGTTGGTCATTTACAACTATAACTCATGCTACCTGACATTAAAAAATCCACATTTTCTGTTTATATTTTGTTTATATTTAGAGAATTTCCTATATATACGTCAATCATATACAACTAGTAATACTTACAACCCTCATGAAATAGAGTACCAAAGCTTCCAACCACGTTCGGAACAGCTTGTATGTAGAATGTAACGCACTAAGTAGGTAGGCTACTGAAAATGTCTCGTAAGATGGACAATACAGAGCACTTTAATCTATCACTAGTCTAATGCGTCAGATAATAACTAACTGATGTTCAAGGCTCTGTCAAATTGAGAGTTTCTTTGTAGGTGACAATATAAAAACCAAAAATCCTAATTTGTCAATGAATAATGTTATCTGGTACCTTTTTGTGATTCAATATGTACTGAAATTAAATTCGGCACTTGCCATTTATACAAATTTAATTTATGCATATATATATATATATATATATATCAGAAAGTAGACGGTCAAACACCAAAAGGAAGCTTGATGATCTTTGTCAAGGAAATGAAAATGTAGACTCAACCAATCTCACTTACAGCGCATGTCATTATTGTACTGAGGTAGGTTATGAATTTTATTTTCTTAAGGTTGCTAAATTTTGCAAGAGTTGGGGTTTTCTTGCTGTTTCAACTATCTAAAGTACTAGTGCTAAGCTGTAAGAATAACATTTTTGAACATTTATTCTGTAATATTTTATTTTTATCTCTTTTGGGCAATCACAACGACCATCATAATCATAATAGGATACGTCATTAGTGTGATGTAAAAGAAATTAAAGAATAATTTAGAAAGAATGCAATCAGGTAGAAAGTTTTATAATGTACAGCTTTGGAATCCACTGTATCGTACGTGTGTGTTTTTTTCATTTGCCACCGAATGAAAAATGTACATGCTATAAGTATAAGTAGGTGTATGTTTTCCCAAATAAAAAGTATACTACACTAATAACATACGATTTGTTACTTTTTATTTTCTCAATTTTAAAGGTTATTGGAGTAAGTTTCTTTTTATTTAAAATTGTATTACTATTAAATGGAAACGATTTAACATTACACATGTACGCCTTTGCTTCTTTATATGATTTGAAAATTACTTTATGACCAGTCACAAAAATGCATCGTTCCTAATACTAAAAGTTGGATTTATGACTATGACCATATACTCCGAGTTCTAGTTTTATAAGTTGGCCCATGGAATAATATTACATTATTCCCATAGTTTTATATATCCCATTATATTATCCCTAACATAATACATTATTCTCTACGTAAATTCATACATTACACTATACGTAAAGCAATATATTACATTATGAACAAAATGTAGTTATGAATTTGGAATTTCATGAAAGCGAGTTTTATTCGCATTACTGATAATTTTTTTAAATAATAACAGTGCCCTCTATCTAATATTAGTACATTTGAAGGATTGTACATAATCTTATGGGTAACAATCAAACGAGACTAGAAATCTATTGTTCTAGTCCAGTGGATTAAATTTGTTGACAATCATCAAATGTTATAACTGTCTCAACATCGGTTCCAATTGAAGTCTCTTCATTGTCAATCGTTTTGGTCCTTAATTTATTTTACACCGTTTTTTATGTCCAGTAATTATTTAGCCAGGTCAAGTCAATAACTCGTTGAGTTCTTGCTATCGATATTTGTATAGACGCCGTTGTATGTGATCGATATTGAGAACCAGAATGTTTCATTTACGATAATGAAAAATGTGTTTACGAATTTCATTCATAAGCGTGCTAACAATAAAATATATAATGCATGCGTTGTATTGGAACCCTCTATATTTGTATCACTCATATTTTAGAAGATATTATATTAACAGATTATATAAGAACAATGTTTATATAAACATATTTCTAGAGACAAACATTTTAAGGCAATCTCATACTTTACAGTACTCAATAATCTGAATTACGAAAAGATATAATGATGCATCATGGGTTACGAGTTGCCGAGATTGTAAGATAAATCATACAAGTTAATGACCTCGTTATAGATCAAATATATATTTGACCTATAATTTATTAGTTTCAAGGGCACAATAAAAATATTGAGAAGTTGCAGTATATTTTAGAGTTGGGAATATTTTATTTTTCTAATTAGAAAGAATATTGTGGCCACCTGTTTCCATTTCTAAAGACAGGAAAAATTAAACAGTTTTTTATTATTTCAGGAGATGTGGTAAACATTTTAGCTGTATTTTGGTACCCCTTATGATCAGTTCAAATAAGAACAGCTGAAGATAAGATATGAATGTATTCTAGTACGCTGAAGTGAGAACTCCATTCGATGTCCTACAGTGCACTAAGAACAGACTTAATTGGTAAAATATGATCAAGTATCCTAACACACCTCTTTGGGATATTACAAAGTTAATGGCCCTTAACCAGCGAGTAGGATGGAAATCAACATGGGCTTCTACTTCAAACAGACATCAATGGAAGATATAAAGTGCACAGTTTGAAATTTTATTTTCTTGGTACGTTTTTATAGCGTTTCAAACCTATTACGGTGTAATATATTGGAGGGCTGTTTTCAGTAATTGTTGTTAATAAGGCCTGGTACTACTGAACATTTCATATACCAACTGATAACTCTGAAAATGTTCATAATGGTTGAGTAATAAAACAGGGAAACCTAATATTATTTTTGGAAAAAATTAAAATGTATGATTACAAATCAGTCATTTTAGAAACGCCACATGTGACTTTTTTTAATTTTACTTTAACATATTTTTATGTTTTATTTGAGAAAGCGTGCAATTTCGTGCAGAAATTACAAAAGTACTATGAAGCCTGATCTGATTGTTGCGGGTAAAATCCAAAGAGACCTACCAAGTCGGCCACTTATTGGTAATGCTATAAGTAAAAGAGGTTTGCTAAGTGATTCATTAACACGTTAAAAATTACAATATAAATTTAATCGACTACGGTTGTTATTTAAGTGTTAGGTTAAATGTAAAAATCTTGGATAATTTTTTTGGAATACTCTTTACACCAAGTTACTTTGAAATATAATTTCTTCCTGCAATACTAAAAAGAATATTTATATTCTAATTTTAGAAGACCTCTTGTGAGCCTTTTTAGTGAAAATTAAGGACAAAATTCTAAGTGATAATGCTGAAAGGAACGAAGCTCCGGAGCAAATTTACATAGAAGGCGTTTTAATAAATTTATGACGCTTTGAGTACAGCCTCTGAAAACGGGGATTATTATAATATAGCAGCATTATGTTTCGGTATTATGGCAACTCAACGACTAGTATGCATTCCGGTGCAAGAAGTAAGAGCGTATATACTTATATCATTTTATCCTCTGTCTTCTAGTCGTAACTGGTTCTAATTGTTGAGTTTAAATCCCCTACTCACTGGGTAGTGTATGCATATGATTGGTTTGGCAATTGGAGAGCCCCAAACCATTCCGACATTCATCTCCATAGTAGACTATATATTCTTACGAACAATGTAATGAAAGTGAGTTACAATGTTAACAGCTGAGGTATGAGATTCCTAGAATTCTATTGAGTTACTCGGTAGAAAACAGACTTTTGATATACCTATGTTAGCCCCAAATTAAGATTACGCATTAAACTAAAACAGTCCTGACGGAATATTATAGGTGGTAATATATGCGAGTATAATGTATTTTAATAGAGAGTATTTTATAACGTGTTATTTTAGTACAGGTTTAAATTATTTATTCCAAGGTTAATGCGGATATTAAAGTTTTAAAACAAATTTCAAAATGTTACAATTTTAAATTAATGTGTTGGCTATAAAGTGTTATTCCTCACACTTTAATAAAACAAAATGAAGTGTTGATAGTTTTAAGTTGGATTTGTAATTGTTATTTTCTCTAAAGGTTCGATTAATCAAATCAAGTGGAAGGGAAATAAATATTAGATAAAAAAAATTAAGTCAAAGAGAATATACGAGTATAATAGGTACTAATATAAAATAAATAAATAAATAATAAACAAATAATAAATCAAAGAATAAAATATTGGAACTAAAAAGTAGAGAAATAGTGTAAAGAGTAGATTATAACCAGGAAGTAAAAGCAAGAAACAAAGGGTGGAGGGATAAAGAGATATCACTTTGGCAGGAGGAGATGAAACATATCCTGGTGTCAAAGACGGTATTAGCTGTCTCTGCTAGTTTTGCTCGTGCAACGGTTAACACTCTACGTTTGTGTATCCAAGTGGCAATAATGCCTCTTTTTAAACATAGTGGTGAAAATAATTATTTATTGTACTAAATAGTTATTGTCAGAATTATGAGGATGCAACTACAATAATAATTATATTCACTTATATTAACCTAATCGCCGTCTTACTCACAGAGCTATTTAATAATAATTTATGAGTAATAATAAAGTATTAAATTTACCTTAATTTTTACATAAAATCCTAATCACGAAAATAATGTTATTAACAAATGATGGTGGTGCTGTGTGATAATTTTAAATCGGATGTAATTTTATTTATTGTCTTTATTATTTCTGTACTCATGATGAAAAGGTTCACCAGATAAACAAAACTGTGAATGGGTCTTATTTCAGTTTTCGCGTGGGTAAGAAAGGCTTCTGGTTTAAATGAAGAGTATTTAATACGTCGTTGTAGACTTTGCCTTGCTGTCACGATAAAAAAATACAAACAAACGTAGTTGTGAAAAACCAACTTCAGATAATAAGCGACAGACAAACATACATGCACGCATATATATATATATATATATATATATATATATATATATATATATATAAAACCTTTTCGTGATAGTTTTACGCAACTAATTGTCGTATATAACTCCTTATGTCACATGATATAATGTTAGAATAAAGGAAGGATGTGGTGTTATCCATCACAGAAGAAAGTTTTGAAATGTCCTTAGATAATACTTAACAATAAGATATGTTCTTCTTAATAAAGTATTAATTTTACTTCTTTTCATTAATTAATTACAATCAAATAAAAGGCTTGGTTTTAAATAAAGCTTATGTGTTTTTTATGTTTACAATAAAACACTACTGCAGCACTAATAACTGCTTTTATCTGTGAAGAGAGTTTACAATATAAATCATGCAGGTCACACAATACATCACGAGCACAGTCTGGGACAGAGATTATTGTACAGCTTGCCCTCTCTCGCCACTGTGTAACGGGAATATTATAAATACTTCTGTTAGGGGTAATTTTCAATAATATCTTGAAATCTTAGGTTTTCTCAAATAATAGTATATACATTACAACTTCATTTGTAAAATTTGAGCTCTTTTTTTGTTAAATTCTTCAAATTTTAAACCGTGTATTAAAAAAATGTCGTTTTGTATCATATAACCATTTGTATGTAAATATTTTTTCTCAAAATAGCTTCATTATATAACAGATTAGTTAACATTCATTTGTTTTTAAGTTACAATGTTGTCTAGTAAGTGTCGCTAGGCACTTATAAATTTTAGGGGAAATTATCAGCTTTTTAGTAAGAGAGTTGTGTGAAAGTGATTGCGGTATGTACAGATACAGAAGGTCTAGCAAGAAAGAATGATCGCTTATGTGGTTAACTTTTTAATAAATTTACACCAACCTTTACTTTTGGAATTATATTGAAACTATCTTAAATTACTTAAAAGGTTAAACAATCTTAAGGTAATTTAATTAAATAATTCTACTACCTAGAGTCATGTTTTCATGAATGGGTGTCTACTAGATTGTAAAACATGTTCCGAATCATACAAACACACGTAAATATGTATTCTTTAAAGGTGTAGCTACGATTGAAGTATAATAAGTAGTAATAAGCAATAACATACCTGAAAATACGAACCTGTAAATATTATCAGAACTAATGTAACAATAAATAGTGGTATGGTTTAAAACAAGGCACAATTAATGATGGGTCTGTTACCTGACAGTGATTCCACTGCAACTCTCGCACTAATGTATTTCGGATGGAAGTCGTTCATCATTCGGAATCCGCTTCTCCCTTCTGTGATGAATATGGATTTTTGTATGTATTGGAATACCGAGGAATGATATTACTGTAAACGAGTTTCTATAAAACTCGGTATCCCTTAATCTTACAATTGTAAATAACTTTAAAAATTAAATTCGTCCCAATTTTGTTACCAAGCTAATTTTGGTTGTGTTATTATGTTTATAGCTAAGAAGTAGTTTAGTTTTACCTAAATTTAGGTATATAAAACTAGTAAGTTTTAGTTTTTATATTAGTTTTATTAGTCACAATGAAACTTGATCATTAATTTGATGAGTATAAAAACGATGTTATTTCTTTCCAATAAAGAGTTGTCTGATTTATTATTAAAAGAGTAGAAATTTTATATAAAATTATATACTTTCAGATAGATTACAGGAAACGGAGACTAAAAATTACACAATGATTTAAATTATATAATTAAACACGTAATATAAGAAAAGTAAAATTTTATGGAAATGATGACCTTATGATACTATACAAAGTAATACTTTAGTGCGATGATAAGATTAAATTTCTTAATATAAAATACATTTGTTTGTACGTTTTATGTTTCTGATCATCTAATACACCTAATTCTACCTTTTCTTTTGATACAAGGCAGGAGTACTCCACAACTCGTATTACGTAACAGGCTTCTCTAAGATTGCTTGCAAAATGTAAAGTATGTAGGCTCATTTCAGCCTACATAGTGATATACGAGTGCTTCAATCATGCCGAACGAAATTCCGTGTGATATATACCATCACAAAAATATTTTTAGCCCATATAAAATTGAAGTTTCATGGAATGTTTATACTCGATAGATAAATACTTTCTGACATATCTTGCCACGTAATAAGCCCCACATTTTTTCGTTACTTTAGGTTTCATAGCAATGTTTAAATATTGAAAACACTGAGGAGAGCCGCAACGCGGAAAGAGATTAAATAAAATCTTAATCTTACCGTATTTTCATACTTACACTCTACTGTATTATTTTATTTTATTATATGAATGAATATATATATATATATATATATATATATATATATATATACGTATTAGTATACTACATGTCGAAATCTAATATGGTGGTATCCAGTTTGTTTATAAATTTATTTACTTTGCTTCATTATTTTGTTGTTTCCAACATGGTTATCCAAAAGACAATATTAAAGTATACGCTAAAGCCAGAGCAACACGGGAGAGACATGAGTTATATAAGAAACTCACCGTATACAAATCAAACTTCATGAACAATGTCGAGTCTATAGATCACTTCTTTATCAAGATGTCGTGCGGACAATCAGATATATAGAAATGAAATTTTTCACAGCCCCACGAGTGATAGACTTCGATAACATTCCTTTATTAGAAAGAGAACTTCTTTCGAACATATTTCACAGATTGGAAGTGACGGGAGTAATAGAATTAAAGAAGAGTGCAGAGAGGTGAGTGCTTTTGGTGTGGGTGAGGGGTGGTTGATTGGGGGTGTATTAGGAGTTGGTATTTCAGCACATTACGGCTAAAACGTCAGATATTCAGAGAAAAATACCATATACCATCTTTGGATTTAAAGTAAAGAGTAATGTTTAGATCCGGTCAGAAGGACCCAAAAATTATGTAGGAGATCCGGCTTGGCGGACCGCAATTATGTTCGAAGGACCATAAATTATGTCTAATATTAAACTCGTACTTCGATAGCTGAGCAGATGGAGCCCATACGTTGACTTACTAAGAATAACTGTTAGTCGAATGGGAAAAATAAAAATACGAAATGAGCTCACAAAACATAGTATTAGAAAAAAGGCACACAATTACAACAAGAATACAGGTGTTAAAATGATTTTCGTTTTCTATTAAAAATGTCCAAAAACGTCCGAATTAGTTGAGGATTTTTAAATCTTGGTTGAGAAGAAAATTGTCTTTAGTTGCGAAGGACCATGATAAGAATGATGAAACACTGTTACCTTGCACCGTCCATTGTCTGATACCTCGACAAAAATGAAGTTGGGTTGATTGCAGTTCGACCTGGGTTGCTTCCAAGGAACGTTGCACTGGTGGAGTCCTTGTTGATGGATGAAGATTCCACCTTCACTTGACACTGTTTTCGGTTCACTCACGAACGTTGAGACAAAGTTACTTTTGGCTCGTTAACAAAATAATGTCCGGCAAGGGGACTGCTAATGGCCATAGAACGGCTTACGGTTCACAAGGCCAAGACAAGGGGGCACGGCCCGAACTTAGTTAAAGCTGGTGTTGACGTACAACCTAGCGAGACGGAGTCTTTAGAAGAACTGGAGAGATGCCTCGGGGGGCTTTTCTTGTCCGCGTCCTGGACGCCTGATTGGTCGACAGAAGTCACCTCATACCACGTGACAATCGGACCACTATAGATTTGGAATGCAGGTGGGTGTGTGTGTGTGTGTGTGTGTGTGTGTGTGTGTGTGTGTGTGTGTGTGTGTGTGTGTGTGTGTGTGTGTGTGTGTACAAAGATAAGTGAAAATAGCTTGCTTATAATTAAAATGGTATCGAAAAACGGTGGGTAAAGAGCAGTTCTAAATAACATACAATTCTGGTTATTAGTAAAAAACTATGTTAATGCGTAAATTTGATTAATTATTATAACTAAATATGAAAACCTACCAAGTAATATTTTATAGTGAATATGTAACTAATATATAATACCAATCGTCATCAACCGTAATGATTCAACCGACTTCAAATATATGAATCGGATAGTGATATTTCAATCAAAAACTATATCTGGCTCTGCTTTGTCATTTTTACAGTTGTTAAAAGCTCTGTACAGTAAAATAAAATGAGCTTTTAGAATAACTTTGTCTATGTTGTTTCGGAAAGGAATTATTCTTTAGTATTTGCTTGGGACACTGCATGATATGCCCTCACAAAGGGGTGGCTCAACCAGTTAGAGATTTAATATTCTGAACTTCAATTAAACACATCTCAATACGACTCGTTTCATTTCCTCTTTAATCTCGTCAAACATTTGGTTCTAACTGAAAACGGAAGTTTCCGCTATCTCGTTAAACAATAAAACCTGACCGTCAATCAGTTTACACTTCACTTGTTTTAACATCACGAGAAAGAACAGTTTATTTACATCACAATAGGTAATTACATGCCTAATTAATGGTGTTACACTTCAGTTACTTACTATAGTATATTACAATCACATTGTCAACGAATAAGTATTGGAACACTCACTCACTTCACTCTTTATCCCCCTGTAGACGCTGTTTAGTTATAATCCAATTCCAATTGGGTACTATAAGACTATATGTGCTATAAAAATGATATAACTTATACAATAAAGTTTTTAATACTAAACAATGATGATATTTTTTGTTACATGTGAAGATACGAAACTTCTCAATATTGTCCGATTAACTATATCGTAGGTCAATCGTATACTAGGTGGTAGTTATACTTGTGGTAATACAATGACTGTCAAAACAGACAGTGTTTACTCTGAAACTCTCGATTCGCTAATTAGTACTGAACACTGATGCTTCCCCAGGGCTTCTTGCATGTTCTGAGTAAACTTTGTGTGCGAGTAAATATTGGCGTATTGTAAACTTTATAGAACCATTATGACAACGTAAAGTTTACATTCTAACTTGTGTCGGATAAAAAAATTAAAATAATTGGTAAATCAGTATATGTGGGGAGCAAACTTTATGTACCTTAATAAATGTACTAAATTCAAAACAGTTTATAATAAAGAGAAGTTAGTATAAATGTGTGTCATAAATCCTCTTGAGTGACAGTTACAAGTTGAAAAAACTGTCATAATTAGATCATCATGGAAAACAATATTTAATTATTGTTCTGTTTATACTTATTTTATGAAACACATTTACGCATCTCATAGATGGCCATACTCACCAACTTCTAATTTTGTAGGCGTAATGTTAATTTATTCTTTTTCAGGGATTTATTGTATTGTTATTTTTAATTTAAAACCCAATTTACACAAAATCATTCTTAGGGGCACTACAACAGTTTCTAGTTTTCTTTCTGAAAAGTTAAATTATCGTCAAAGTTTTCAGTTAAGGACAAACAAGGATAATCCAATTTGTGTGGCTGGTCTCATCTTTCCACTGAAGTGAAAGTATAAAAAGTTACGAGATGTGCTTAAAATATGGTTTTGAATAAAATAATACAAATATACTTACCAACGCACGTTTAACGAAAATTAATACAATTCCTGGTTTTACTATGACTTAAATGTTCTAATTTTTTTTAAATTGTAGAATATTTCTAAATATTATGTTATATGAAGGCACAAATCAAGGTTTTCAAAACATGGATTATATATGGCCAGTTTGTACACCACATGGTTTTAAACATCTATACCTGTTTTCATTGAGTACTTTATCCAACATAAAAGTAGTAGAAAGATAGTTTACTGTGCGGAAGTTGACCTATGACAGTTGGATATTTCTATTGAAAGCCTATGTACTTAACTGTAGTGTAATCATAGTAATAAATGTACGGCACTAAGCTTGGCACGTTATGGTGAACTTGTTTAACACATGCGACCCCAGCCGTCTATTTTACTCTACAAGTGTAAATTCCCTTACTATAGTCTTCACGTGGGGCTAGAAGTCTTAAGCTACAAGTATTATCTCAACCCTACAGCATTTCAAAAATCATTTGCATTTATTCAAAACAATTTCTTTTCTTTATTTGCCTTTGCAGATTCAAATTTCCAGGTTCTGAAGTTTATTAGGTTCAATTCTTTTTCTGTCCATAAACCTTTAACTTTTCTATAATACTTCAACTTATGTAATAGAAATTCAAAAACATATGGTATATTATTTCAATATGATTAGTAAGTATTAGTAGTTTTCGAACAGACTTGCACTAATGAATCCGGCCACTGATGAAAAACATTCATCGAGACCTATTTACGGAACAGGATACCATCTACATGATACAGATTCTATAGCTTCTGATCTCGAAAGCCTGAAAAAATCAACAAACAATATAAACTCAACTAAGCTTTAATTTTAGAAATATATTTGTTATAAGTGCAAATAACGCAATCTAACTACTTATTGGTTTTTATTTTATTTTACAATAAGATATCTTCTTTAGTTGAAGAAAACAAGGTATTTCTGGGCATTTGTCATCGTGCAATAATAGATAAATACCGTAGCTATATTTTTATTAGTGAACGATGGCAAGAGTATAAATTCTAGTAATCTGCCCAGGTTCAAAACCGACTTTAAGTGTTTAAGACGGAGGGGATAGTGTACTTCTATCTGTACCTGCTTACCACCAATAATTATTAAAATTGAATTAAAACTATTTCCCTTCATTAGAAAATTACGTTTTAAAACATCAATAGCCACACAACAGACGCGTTAATAAATGTGACCCATATTAAATGGAACTCTCTGATGCTCTAAACACTTGTTCATGACATTTGTATTAACCATAAATGACGACGATGTCTTACTTAAACCACTTACTATCAATAATTAATTATGTCATAACAATTACTTTATACCATTTTACAGAATAATAATCGTGAAATACATTATACTTTAATCGAAAATGAAGATGGTAGTTAGGCTGAGAGGCTTTCATGGAACTAGTGTTATTGACATTGAACTAGTAAACCTGTTTTCACATAATTGATGATTCCCGCATTGGAAATTAAAATTAAATCAAAGTATATTCATCGGCAAGAATCTACGGAAAAGCACATTAATCGGATTAATTAATTGAGAACAGTTGCATATGAATTTCTTCCCATTCGTCCATGATAGAACGAGAAACATTATACTGTATGCTTGGGTTGTGGAAAAATAAACAGTTGGTTAATGCACTTTGGCATTGAATGTATTATTTAAACTTTGAATAAGTACAGGATAATATATTTATGTCATAACACTAAAACTATTAACTTAATTGAGTTCTTTTACAAATTATAATTAAAAGTTCCTTCCAATGCTATGCCTCATACTATAGCATCAATTTAATTAAAAGTTTTTAAGATGAAAAATTACTGATCCCCATTCATTCTTAATATATTAATTAAATAATTATTTATTAGTTAACTATTTGAATCATTCGGTGAGTCAAAGGAATACCGACAAAAGGACTGAGTAAAAAATTCCCAAACAATCAAAGGGTACAAGTTTTATCCTAAACCCAGTTGAATCGGTTTTTAACTTCTAAAAGGATGTTTGCAGATGAAGTACAAACACCGTTTCATCAAGTTTTAATAAGTTTTTTCACACATTATTAAACAAATTGTACTCGTAAAATATGACGTGAAAGCTTGAATAAACAAGTTCTTGTTTGAACTCGGTAACAAAGCCTAAAGTTAGTGACAGCTCGCTACGGCGTATAAAATGTACGTGGTTTCATATTATTTAGCTTTAAACGTTGAGTTTAACTTCCTCTCATATTTTCATCGTTCATATTCGTAACAACTCATGATAAATGTATCATGCTGTTAAATGTAATTAAAATATGTTCTTACTCCAATGTTACTATTTGTGTGAAAGTAATTACCACAATAGCGGACAGCTTAGGCATCGTCATTATTCAACGTTATGCATTTCCTAGATATGACTTTATAACAAATTAAAATGCAATATTTTTGTTTCTACAGGTGAAAGCGACAGTCATACTTCTTGGCTAAAATATTGCTTCAATTGTTTTACGAAGTAAGTTTACGCAATACCACGTGCAATGAAACAGGCTACGACGAAGTAATATGCAAGATTTACGTTTACTGCTCATTTTATTCTTTAAAAGACCTGTAGAGAGCCATTAAGTCCCTAGGCTGAGGGAAAAGAAAATGTCTCAGCCTAAATAACAAACATCGATGACATTCTGTGAAGCCCCATGGATAGACAAACACTCTCATAACACTCATTCTTACCTGTGTAGGAATAAAGTTTTATGTCACATTTTAAGTCTATATGTGAGACTGCTCTTGAGATGTCTGTAGATAGTTACGCTAGTTAGAAGTTGAGGTAAATCCCTTATAGCGACACACATATCAACAAACACGACCGTGGCTATGTCAAAATGAAGTTACGAGCAAAATTTAAAGTCCATTACCTGTTTCTCCTTGAGTTATACAGCTTAGACAGACACACCAGATGATAGACAAAGGAGGAAATCTCTAAATCTCTTCATGATAGCTAAGTAAATTATATAAAAACAGGTTTTGCTGAAGTTTCATGCTAAATTTTATGTTTATAACTCGATTAATTCTAAAAATATCATTCGGGAGTAATTTACTTTGCTAATCCTTAGTTAAATTCCATCAAGTGACATGCACTACTGTCGAACTATATTTTTAATATCGTAAATATCTAAGGACTCATTGTCTAATAAATGTACAGTATTCTTGCCATTTTTAAACTATATTTCTAAAAGTTCTGATTTACATGTGTCATCTAGAAAATTGTGTGGATTGAATTCTCAATTATGGAAATTATAAAATATTATTTTATTGAGGAAATAGGTGTTAATAAAATAAAAAAGGCTTATAGCATGTCCATAAAGTTTTTTCTTTTGTTTTCAGTAATAGTTCTTCTTACAACCCAATGAAATAAATACTGATTACTTGACTCCTGATTTAATTGTCGGTGAATATTAATCAGAATTCTCTGGTAAACTTTCTAGACTGCAAAACTACTTCCCTCTCAAAATATGGTGAATATTAAGTATTAGTGTGCTTTAAAGTTAACTGGTTAGTGCACTAGTCAATTTTGTATGTATTTAACACTAACAAGTACTTTTTGGTAATTACTTATTGGTCTCGTACAATACTAATACAACTCGTATAACTGGTTACTAACACTAGCTATTATGCTTGACGGATTTATCCCTAACATTAAGCACAATCTCAAGGTGAATCCTTTCCCTCAATATCTGGATGTACAGAAAGTCTCCCTCAATTCTGTAATGAAGTAATTTGAGTTTACGAAATATACTTTCATAGGTATTGGTACAATCAAATTTACAACAAACCGTTTCTAAGGATGTAACACTTCACTCACTGTCATTGGCAGGTCGAGGATCAATACACTCAAAGAGAGCATTGTATATCTAGAACACAAGGACCATGGGGAAATTGACTGATCGCACTTTCCCGAAATGATTGAGAAGTGAGTTACGTCATCATGGCAACAATATTAACTAGTAAATGTTTAGATATTTCCTAAGACCACCCATAAGTCCGTTACAAAAGGAGTATACACTTAGTCTGGTTTCAATCAGTACATGATAGTATTGCTATTTAAACTGCAGTATTTTATAATCTGAAGTCTTATAATAAATGTTGGTCCTTTATTAAGTACATATTTAATAATTGCACTCATAATGTTTTTTTACGATGTTTACCGTCTATTGATAATAGTTGAATAGAGAGAAAATTGTATTTCGGTAAATCTCTTAGCGTTACATGAATAGAACACTACGTCTAGAAGATCGACATCCATCCTATTCAATAGAGTCAAAAATCTTAGTACATAGGGAAGAATACACAACGCAACATATGGCAATGGACTCACCAAAGTAAAAAATGGGAACATAACTTGGTGTATGTCAATAAGTTCAAGCATACACCTGATTTTGAAATAGCTCTGTGAAGAATAATTACCTAACAGATTTGAAAATGAAAGCGCATTAAACAGACCATGCTACAGCAGAAGGTGAAAGACAGAAGAAAGATTCAAACCAGCGCATTCCGTAACATGTAATACATCGGCAAGAAAAGGCCAAATGATTGTGGTCTTGAGAGAAGGGGCAGACTTATTCCTTTATACGTTCTTTTTCTGTATCTCTAAGTTCTATTAATAGACAAAATGCCCTAACATCTACAGAAACTTCATTACAGCGGTTCATTAAATATGTTTAGGCATGAATCCTCATTTAATTTATGTTTTAAAAATCTTTTTGGGGTATTACTTGTTATACTGATGTTATACCACTTAATTTGATGGTTTTATAAAAAGCAATGTTAATTAATATTGCACTATATATATTTTTGCTGTCTTCATGCTCTATACCTATCATACTTAATGGTCATTTCCTGCAACCTATGTCTTTTATTTATTTTTATTTATTTATTTATTTTTATTTACATAATTTTTTATTTTATTTACATTTACATTTATTACAATACAGTTTACACACCCAATTACACTGTGAATGTTTAAATCAGGAAGACATGCAATAATATCCACACATTCCAATATAATCCAGTCCAGTCCAGTGTTCCACCACAATAGTTCCCATTAAAAAGATAATTAAGCCTAAATATAAATAACAGATACATATATATATATATATTATATATATATATATATATATATATATATAACAACATGACTATAATAAAATTATAAACAAAATAACAACAATAATAAATAATCATAAATATTAACAAATACAACAAATCATACTCTGTCAAGATAAGCCATAAAAAGAAACACACACACACACACACACACACACACACACACACACGCGCGTGTGTGTGTGTAGTTATATATATATATATATATATATATATATATATATATATATATATATATATATATATATATATAATTAAAAGTATAAACATCTTAATAAAAATATTTGTAGTGTAGTATATTTGTAAAATGTTTATATGTAAGGTACTAGTTATAGTCTAGCTCAGTTTATATCCCTCTGACAAAGTCTTTTTTATTGATTATTATTATGGAAAAATATATCAACCTCCCCAGGCAAAGAATTATGCAAAGGTGATGAAAAATGTGGCATTGTGCGATAAAAATTAATGTGAAACAAATTTTGGGAACTACTATAAAATGATGGAGTGTAGAAATTAATTTTTGACAAGCAAAATGAATCCATTACTTCACCTCTCAGCAATTTAAAAAGAAAAAGTAAATTCGCTTACTTTCATCGTTTTTGAAGACTTTCCATTTCAAAAATGCTTAAAAGTTGATTATATGAAATATCGAAGGTAAAGTGACCAGTTCTTTAAAATATAAATATCGTAAAAACCTTTTTGTACCTTTTCAATTAAATTTATGCGATTAGCAAAATAAGGATTCCATATGCATAAGAACATTTTACGCCAAAAACACAGTTGGCTAAGTCCAGCGTGCCATTTTTGGTTTGCTCATTAACAGACGTTTCACCTCCTGTGGTTTCACAAGTGTATCTTGTCTTGTAGCGTGTTAAGTGTATTTATCGGCAATTGAAGCATAGTTCATGTAGTATTGAAAGTGAATAAATAATTTAGACCAGTATACTTTATAATTCATTCACTATAACATTTGTCACTACAGATTTTAACTAATA
Organism: Homalodisca vitripennis; assembly: GCF_021130785.1. Taxonomy (NCBI): domain Eukaryota; kingdom Metazoa; phylum Arthropoda; class Insecta; order Hemiptera; family Cicadellidae; genus Homalodisca; species Homalodisca vitripennis. The sequence goes on from NC_060208.1 coordinate 59,859,715, forward strand.
ATTTCATTTAATTACTTGAATGAAATATCATTTATATCCTGGGTTATTGTTCTATAGCAAAATATATGTTGCATTTTAAGCTAAACAACGTGATTTTACTAAAAATAAAATCATCTAAAGGCATGTTTTTCAATATTTTAGTCATATTTAAGTATATAAAACTGGAAGTGTACAATTTTAATACGTAAAAAAGCGTAATTAGCATTGACAAGTGCATCGTACATTCTACCCTTAATATCTCTGCTTTCTCTCACACAATTACTGGAACAGTATTGTGTTTATCAAATTAAATCGAAATCAAATAGTAGCAACACATTATTTTATTGCTGAATGCAATAATTTATTATGTATGAAACAATGGCTTCTTAGTGGCAATAAAATAATCGAAAACTTGATTTACTTCTTTAAACTGTATTTCTAAATATTACAGCTTATTGAACCTCTTAACTGGAATATTTATTATTTATCATAATTAAGAGGTCCAAACATAGTAATATATTTAATTGCCTCAGCTTAAACGAACCCCATGTTTTTGTTTTGCATTTCCGTCAATCGAAGGGTGCAACTTATTAAATAAGAACAGAATAACAGAACCTTTATTCCTTAAAAGTGGTTCATGGAGTAAGAATGTTGTGTAGAAGACTACGGTGGAATAAAATATACCTAATTTTATACATATTGGAACAAGGGGTGGTGAAGTTGTTTAAACTCTATGAGTCACGTTATGTAGGTCAAGTTATGTAGAAAATCTCTTTAAGAAAAACAGATGCAATATGATTATTTTTTATATAAAACTAACTAAATATACGTATTGTTAAAACCTTTGTCACTTGGAAATTATAAAATAGATTATTTGGCTGTGGCCTTGCTACAACATTAAGCACAAGTTTGCTTTCACAAATTACAGATATTCTTCTTAGAAAGATTATTTTTGTAAATTTGTAATAAATAAATTTATTCGGTTAAATAAAAAGTGTATTTATGGTTTCTTTATTTTGTTGTGTTACTTAATTTTAAATGTAGTACAATGAACAATATTTATTTTCTTAAACTTGTGATTATTCGTTTTATTTTATAATTTCTCATACATTTTCTTATTTAAAAACAATTATTTTCTGTTTTTGTTTTGTAAAACGAAAGGTTTATCGCTCATTTTAGTACATAAAAATGAACAATAATGGTTTCAATCTCCAGTAACATCCAAATACACAGCAACACTCAATAAAATACGAATCTATCTCCATCAGCTAGCAACTACCAAATTGCTGTGACTTCTAGGTATTTAAGTAATCAAAACCCTTACTTTATCTTTATCTATGTCTGTAGACTGATGGTTAGGACTCTACGGTCTTTCCTCACTTATATTTACTATTATCATATATTTCCAATCCTAAGGAAAATATATTTCGTAAATAGAGAAGGCTTATTTAAAAGTCATGATTTTTGTGTTTACTTAACACTAACCTAATAAACTGTTTTATTTATTTCATGTTATTCTATTTCTTGCATAAATGCATATAAATGTGGGTGAATAATCTAGATGGTGTCAGTATCTGATTATCTTTCGTTTATCGGTAACAGTGTTTATGAAATTATACACATTATTTACTGTTAATAGAACTTTCAAAATTGAAAGATGTAAAATTAAAAAGATATAATGATATAAAGATATAATGTATAATAATTAAAGCTGGGAATTTTACGTTTATGGATTTAAACATAAAAATAACAGACTATTGCAATTTCTAAAAGTACCATTTTAAGATAAACTGGGAAAAATACTACGTTTAAAAATGTAATTTATACAGCAGTTTTAATTGAGCTCTACAGTATCGGTCCAACGTATAATGTGCTCTATCGCTAGGGGTTTCAGCCCAATGGTTTCAGCAGATGCACAAACATCGCTTTCATAAAACGTCTTATTTATTTATTTTTAAATTATAATACATTATAAATTACAACCCTTTGAGGCCGAATTTTTTCTTTCAATCACTTCAGACTCACTATTCTCTAACATATGTAAAACGATGATAAATAACGTTTACTACATGAAGGAATAATGATTTTTTCCATAATGTTTTTAAACATATGCCTCGATCAACTCATTTCAAGTACTTCGTTACATAATTTACCTAAAAAACGTTTATTCACATATAATTCTGGTATAACTGTAGCCAATGCATGTACAAATTAGTATTTTTGTTGACATCTTATAACAAAATGTGCTCACTCATATTTGTATGTAAAATTATAGAGCGTTGTTTTTTAAGTGTTAAGACTATATATCAGCACGGACTACAATTTACAATACAAATGTAAGTATTTCACTAATTACTTAGTAGTCTGACTTTCTTTATAGAGGAGATTATAATTTTATATTTAGTCTCGTAAAAAAGCCTCATATGTGTTTCCAGGTTTTGGTAATGTATTTGTTTAGTAGGCTACTTATGACAGAAATTCGTCAATCAATCATAACTATGTCAGTACCATAAAATATTGTTACTTTTAGAAATGGGTATCTCAATTAATATTCTATTAGTTTCTACTTGGACTTTTTATTAGGAAAAATACTTTACCAGAAATAATATAAAAGTACTCAAATTTCTAACTTACAGGCTTTGTGGTAAGGGTGAAGATATACCACACACGGATTTTGAGGAAAACTTATTCAATCTAAAGGAATATTTTAGTGAAGGAATTATAACAAGATGAAAACTAATCGGCAAAAACCAGAAATCGTAGTTTGTTCCTTGTTCATGATTTGATTTTTGTGGTTGTTGTATTGAAATGTCTGAATATCTGTACTAACAGTGTTAATGGATGATAGTAAATTATCTATTTATTAGACATAACTAATGTTGTGCTCTTAATCACATAAAACTTACATAACTATTTACTATCAAATTAAAATAGTGTTAAATACATACAAAATTGACTAGTGTACTAACCAGTTAACTTTAAAGCACACTAATACTTAATATTCACCATATTTTGAGAGGGAAGTAGTTTTGCAGTCTAGAAAGTATACCAGAGAATTCTGATTAATATTCACCGACAATTAAATCAGGAGTCAAGTAATCAGTATTTATTTCATTGGGTTGTAAGAAGAACTATTACTGAAAACAAAAGAAAAAACTTTATGGACATGCTATAAGCCTTTTTTATTTTATTAACACCTATATCTTCACAATATTACTACAATTATTTCTGACGTATTTTTTTTGTCTGCCGTGACGATTGCCTTTGGCTAGTGCCCTCTGGTCCGTCATAGGTGGTTAGTAGATGAATGCAGATGTACTGTGACCTGTATTCTTTAGTTCAGTTTTAATGATTAGTGTTGTTTGTAGTTCTTTATTAAGTGCATGTTTTTAAGAGTTAGTGAAGTTGACAAACAACATGGTGGTTGCGGTTCCTGACTTAGGTGTGCCACAACGCTTTTGTATTATTTGTTTATTTTAACCTAGTTCGTAATTATATATTAGGTTAATTATTTACCTGAAGAAGAGATCAGATTGCAGATTTCGAAACGTAGTGTTACTGATTTCTTGTTTCACTGAACGATGGCAATTGTCCGGAAAAAATCTTGTTTCCTTCACAATCCTTCCATCCTCAAAAATAACCTTCAAACAAGGAATTACTGCAACTTTGTGCATAAATAAAGTAAGGAAAGTGACAGCGCCTGAAACAAAATTGGTGTGTTCTGCGTGTTATCCAAATGCATTTCTACGAAATAATATTTTAGGAAATAATTGTTAATTTAGTCGAGAGTATAAGAACTGAAGTAAAGGTTGAGTTTTAACAATTATATTCCAATTCAATATAACGATTAAGGATAGTAACATTCATTGGGACTAAAATCAACATGTTTATGTTTGGTTTATTGTGTTCACAATTCATACCTTTAAAATATAGTTTGGGCTTCCAAGATTTGTGGATATTGTGGATGTATGATTTTATGTAAAATTAAAATGCGTAAAGTATCAAAGTGATTCAGCATTAAGAAATGTTTCTTTGCTAATTGTGAAGAAGTAAATTGGTTGACTGATTTACTAGACTTCCAGATCCCCTGTTCAGAATAATAAAAACAAGACTAAATTAAAGAAAACTTATGGGTAAGAGAGTAGAGGTTGTAAAAAGGTTGTTACAGGTTTTTCACAATGTACGGGCACTAGAGAGTAATAGAGTACATAAAATGGAGTACAATCACAGTTCACAAAACTTAGAGTCACTTGGCAGCGTAGAGGAAAGATAAAATGGAGGTTTTTAGCACCCACATATAAAAGTTACAGTTCTTGAAAACACATACACGTTGATAAATAAATAAGGGATCTGTTACCCATCAACCGTGGTGGGAGGGAGAGAAGCAAACGCCACATATCTCTAGAGGAGATCGACGTATATACTCATTACGAAACTTTGGGACTGCCCATTGAGTTCAAATCAGCTTGATCTCCAACTAATCAGAGGTAATAGGCGAGATCTACAGATCTTTGCAATCAGCTTTTGGTTCATGGTCGGTTAGTGTACCTCATTGGAGATATTTAAAACGTATTTAACATGTTTTATATATATATGCATATATTAGGTAGGTGTATGCATATTAGGTATATATATATATATATATATATATATATATATATATATATATATATATGTATAAATATATATATATATATATGTATAAATATATATATATATATATATATATATATATATATATGTATAAATAATATATATGAAATGTTTCAATAATATTTACTTTGATGACACCGTCGTCTTATCATACTGATATATCGCATCAGGCCAGCAGTTTATTATAGTCCCACTACTCTGAAAATAATATTGTATTAAAGGAATAAGCTCTATTCCTTATATGGTAAAAAAAATCCGACAACTTCTACGCTATAAGTATTCGAGTACATCTCTAATACAGGAGATATAGAAGAGTCTGTTATAAAGAGAATATATTTCACAAATTGGTGGTTTATGAATATAAGTGAATATTTTATTGGGCACAAGGCAGTGGACGTCCATATTTTATGTGTAAATAAAGCAGAGAATATTAAACTTGTTTTCTATGCAATCCTTTTTGAATCACAAAACCGATAAAATATAAAGAGGAGAGAAAATCTTACTGAATAAAACTGAGGGACTTGTTTACTCAGGACTATTTTAATATGTTATTTAGGAAAAATGTTTTACAGCATCTAAAGTTTTGTATATTTTTGCAATCGCTGCTGTTATTTGTAATGTATGCGGGTCGACACTGTACTCTCTATGGGGTCGGGAAGAATAGTTAAACTACACATTTAGAGTAACATTTGCTCTAGGACCGCTCGTAAAGGAACGGACGGGACGCGGAGGTTACATGACGGTGTCTGGTGGTGGACTCCGGGTGGACTGCTGGCTGGCCAGCTTGGACCGTTGGTTGTAGGGTAGTAGTGGGCGTGATGTGACGTCACAGGAGAGCAGCCTATGAGCATTCTTTATTTCTTTTAGACCACATCGTATGTTACATCGCCTGACAATACATACTGCCAACATCACTGGTGCAGACATTAAATATCACTATGGATACCTACCAACTTAGTACTTCTCACACTAAATACACTACAATCCTCCCCCTTAAATACATAAGTCCCCTACAATTTTAGAAATTTATCAATTACAATTTGTTTTACAATTCTCCAATTTTAAATCAATTACAATGAATAAGAAAAATTGACATTATACTCTTTTATTTTTGTAAGTATAGATTATAGAGAACAAATACAAACTCAATATAATCATTTAACACAAATCACAAACACTTCAATCAAAACCAATAAATCAGAATATAGCAATTAATAACACATTGAATGAACACAATTAACAAATCGATAATAATAATGCTTAAAACAATATTAATTATATACAAGTCACAATTGGGTTGTATTTACAAGTCCATTTTGACTAAAGGGTTTACGATCCCTTAGTGGGTATCGTCTAACAGGTGTCATTTGTTTGGGTGAAACGCTGGAACTGTTATTGTTTACATTTGTACGTGGGCTGGGGCTTTGCCCCTGAGCGTTTCTGTTATTGTTATGGTTTTGCGGAGAGGGGGGCAAGGTCGTTGCTAAAAGTACTGGCGACCTTGCGCTCGCTCTGTCCCGCGACTGTATATCGATCGTTTCCTGCGTGTGCTCTGTTGCCACGCTTGCGTCTGGGAGGCTAGGCATTGTTGTCAACTCAGACATTTCCGGACTACACTGTAAACCTACCAACTGGTCGATATGTCGTTTCCACCTCATGCCCGTATTCAGTTCAACTAAATACGTGACTGGTCCTAATCGTGAAACTACCACACCTGGTATCCCACTTATTTCTACCTCTGTAATCTCTGGCTATGATTGGTTGTCCAATAGCTAACTGTCTAGTTTTACTACCCCTATAGTACAATCGTTGTTTTTCTTGATTATCTGACATTATTGCCTTAACATTTGGGCGAATTAAATCTAACCTAGACTTTAGCGATCTGCCCAACATTAATTGAGCTGGCGATAGATTGGTAGTAGAATGCACTGTATTTCTATAAGTGAACAGGAAGTTACTCAAAGCTAATTCTAAATCCTTGGAATTATGAAGAGCTGTTTTCAATTTATTTTTATTAGTTCTGACTGTCCGTTCTGCCAAACCATTGGTTTCTGGGTGGTATGGTGGTGAAAACGTGTGTTTGGATACCATTTGACATCAAAAAATTCTTTAAACTCTTGACTGGTAAAAGGTGGTCCGTTGTCGGACACTATGTGGTCTACAATACCATACCTACTAAATAATTCCCTTAATTTCACAATCGTGTGAACAGCTGCCGTGAAGCAACGGGGCAACACCTCTGGCCACTTAGAGTACGCATCTTTTACCACCAAAAATAACTTGGACTGAAAAGGTCCAAAAAAATCAATATGAATTCGAGACCAAACTCGTTCCGGAACATTCCAATGATGCAGGAAAGCCTTGGGCGGTTTTGCTCGTTCCTCCAAACAGGCTGCACAGCTGTTAGCTAGTTGTTCTATGTCCCGGTCGATATTAGGCCACCATACATATGCACGGGCTAATGCCTTCATGCGAAACAATACCTATGTGTGAAGTATGCAATTCGTTCAGAATGTTTATTCTGAACCTTTTAGGTATTACCACCCTGTACCCCCCACATTAGGATTCCTTGCTCCAAGGTTAATTCCGACTGTCTAATTTCAAATGGCTTTAGATCTGGTTCAGTTACAATAGGCCAACCTAATTCTACATAGGATATTACCTTTTTGATTTCACTATCTACCATTGATTCTCTTTTTATGTCTACATAGCTTAATGGTATGTCATTTTCAGCTAAACACTGCAAAATAGGTACCTATGACATTAATATTAAGGTCATCATCCGAGATTTCATCTTTAATCTCACTATTTACAGGTAATCTAGATAAACCATCGGCATTGCCATGGTTTTGGACTTAACATACACAATCTCATATTGGAAACCACTTAAAAACAAAGCGTATCGTTGTAACCTACTGGCTGCGAAAGCAGGTAACCCTTTCTTTGGTCCAAAAATAGCCACTAAAGGCTTATGATCAGTCTTTAACAAAAACTGTGTTACCATATAAATATTGACTAAAATTTCTTAACACCAAATACAATGCTTAATGCCTTCCTTATCTATTTGTGAATAGTTTTTCTCAGCGCTATTTAACACTCTACTTTGCGAATGATATAGGTCTTTCTGTACCGTCGTATTGAATCTGACTCAAAAACTGATGCAATGCCATATGGACTAGCATCACTGGCTACCACTAGTGGTAATGCAGGATCATAATGCGCTAAAACTTCAGCAGAGATTAACTTTTGCTTAATCTCTTGTAGTGCCTTCTTACATGCTAAATTAAATACAAAAATCGGTATCCTTTCTTAACAACTGATACATTGGGGTTAAAATAGTGGATATCCTAGGAATGAAAACGTGAATAGTAATTAACAAGACCAAGGAAGGCTTTAAAGCTGTGTCACATTTTTGAGGTTCAGGTGCCTTGACAATTGCTTCAACCTTACTAGGTGCGGTATGCAACCCTTGTTTACTGATAACAAAACCTAAATATTCTAAACTGTCACAGAAAAATTTACATTTGTTCTTGCTCACTGTGAACCCCATTGTCTTCAAGTCTTTGACACACTAGTCTAAGTCTATGCATGTGTTCCTCATTGTTTTTACCTGTTACTAGAATGTCATCTAAAAATACAGTTACCCCCGGGATACCTTGTAATGTTCGTTCTATTATTCTCTGGAATATTCCCGGTGCTGAACTGATACCAAAACATAGGCGATTGTAAGCATACAATCCTTTGTGTGTGCTAATTGTACAATACGTTTGACTATCTACATCTAGTTTAAGCTGCTGATAAGCTGAAGATAAATCTATTTTAGAGAATTTTTCTCCGTTTTGTAGGCTGGCAAATATTTCTTCAATTTTCGGTACACGGGTGTCGGTCTACCTCCAAGAAAGGATTTACAGTTATTTTATAATCCCCACAAATTCTTATTTTCCCAATTAGCCTTAATAATTGGTACAATGGGAGTCCCCCATTCACTGGTATCTACTGGTGAAATAACGTTCTCTTGTTCTAGTCTAGTCAGCTCGGCTTCTACTTTTTCTTTAAGTGTAAAAGGTAACGTCCCTAGGTTTAAAGTATTTTGGTACTACATTTTCTTTTAACTTTAATTTAACTGGTGCACCCTTGAAACATCCCAACTTATCCGTAAATACATTTGGAAACTCATTGTACAGTAATTCTACTTGTTTGTTGTTGTTGACAACAGACGGATTGACAGATGTTTGTTTTGTTTACCTCTACAGGTGTGTTGTGGCTTCCACTGACAGGCGTGCATGCGTCTGCCGCGCTGCCGCCTGCAGTTGGCACAACCCCCACCATGCTCGTGCGATTCAGCTGACTGTACATTGTTTTACATTACTAGGCACTCTAACTGTTAAATCTAATGCTTGCATCCAATCACGCCCTAACAAGGGATTAGCCCCATTACTACGATGTATAAAGCTAATTGTTTCTCTTTACCTTTATGTTGTACATTGACCATAACCTTACCTAAAGGCCTGATCTTTTCATGTGTATATGAACTTAATACTAAAGCTAGTTGGATACATGTTTATATTTCCTAACTTAGTCTTACAATCTTTTTCTGACATAACTGAAACACAAGCTCCACTATCGACTTCAAATACAATTTCCTTACTTTCCACTAATAACTGTACCGTTATTGGCTCAATTTTATTAATCTTAGTTTCTATTTCTTTAACCGTAAATAGATTGGAAATGTCATACACATCGTCATTGTCTTTATGTTTCCAGTGATTATCTGAACCGGACTCTGCTGATTCTTTACTTTCCTCTACATAGTGCTGCCTACCTTTATAAACATATTGCTTTTTATTGCTGTAAAACTGTTTCCCTTTAGCTGAAGGCTCCTTAGACCTATTTGTAAAAAACATTTGGTTTGTTTCTCATTAGGTTTGTTAACATAATTTTTTCGATCTACAAACTCTTTCAAGGTGTCCCTTCTTTTTACAATTAATACACGTGTACTCACGAAAACCGACATTGCGATGCTGTGTGTGATCCTCGCTTGCCGCAACAATAGCAGGTGATGTCTCCCAGCGCCTTCCCGCCGTCCGATGACCGTCTCGCTGCGATGCTCGCCGCCTGTGTCCTTTTCGGTATCGACCCGCTGCTCTGCATCCGGTGAATTACGTCCTCCTGCAGTTGTCATCTGGGCCGCCCCCTTCTCAGCAAATTCCATTGCAGTAGCTAGTTGCACGGCTTTTTCATAAGTGAGGTTCTCCTCCCCGAGAAGTCTTTTCTGTATCTGTTGGTCTCGCAGACCCGCGACTAATCTGTCCCTTAAGTAGTCTGGCAATTTATCACCAAATTCACAATACTTAGATAACTGTTTTAAATGCACAATATAATCGCTAACCGTTTCATGATCCAATTGATTCCGCCTACTAAATTTAAATCTTTCCGTGATAAAAGAAGGCTTGGGATGCAGAATGATTCGCTATAGTGTCCACAATTTCCTTGTACGACTTGTCAGACGGTTTGTCTGGTGTAATTAAGTCTTTTCAGTAACGTATAGGTCCTTACACCCATAACTGTCAACAAAGTGCTTAGTTTCTTTGAAATTATCGATATCATTACAATCAATAAAAAAACTCAAATCTCTCTATATAAGACTGCCACAGATTCTTCCGCACTGTCAAAATAACCCATAGACCCGATAGTTGCCATTTTGTTTTCTTGTACACTCCGTAATAACTGTTTTAAAATGTCCCCGGTAAAAATAATCGTCTAACGGCATTAATTGCAACGATTTAAAATCAGCTTGTGCGCTGCTTACACCAAGAAATAGTTTATATCGATCGGCGTACCTTACTACTCCCGACCGTTGGAATGTCCGGAATGTCCTTGCACATTCGCGGTTATTTGCACGTGTTCATTACGCTTGTTGCCCTTCCGCACTAAATCACTGTAATTCACTGTTGCAGTTGTTTTCCTCGTCGCCACTGTAAGCGACGTTCCACTGTTGCAGTTGTTTTCCTCGTCGCCACTGTAATGTATGTGGGTCGACACTGTACTCTCTATGGGTCGGGAAGAATAGTTAAACTACACATTTAGAGTAACATTGCTCTAGGACCGCTCGTAAAGGAACGGACGGGACGCGGAGGTTACATGACGGTGTCTGGTGGTGGACTCCGGGTGGACTGCTGGCTGGCCAGCTTGGACCGTTGGTTGTAGGGTAGTGGCGTGATGTGACGTCACAGGAGAGCAGCCTATGAGCATTCTTTATTCTTTTAGACCACATCGTATGTTACATCGCCTGACAATACATACTGCCAACATCACTGGTGCAGACATTAAATAATCACTATGGATACCTACCAACTTAGTACTTCTCACACTAAATACACTACATTATTAAATACTGTTTTAGAGTGTTTGCATATCTGTTAATACAGAATTTTTCTAAAGAGTGCTAGGGCTATTCTTAAGAAGCCGGACATGTAAAGACAGTCGTTAATGGTGCGTAAAGATCGTTCTGCAATTATTTTTTATAACACTAAACCTGATTGGATACAATACTAGAGATAGTATAATGATCTAAAAAACAATAGTCCAGTGTTTATGGTTAAGCGAATTTGCGAGTGTCTATTGTTGCAGAGATTGCGCTTGTATGAATACTTCTGGTTCGAATTAAATAAAATATAGGCATACCGTAAGAATAATAGTAGACATGTTAACATATTTAGTTTATAGGATCCATATACAAAACATAATTTAAAAAATTAATTTAATTTTATAAAAAAGACCTCATGGAACAAAAATATAGTTATGAATAAACGAATGATACCATAAATAACAAATTTGGCAGCAACTATATATACATATATTAATACATTTTGATACAAAATACAATTTAGGAAGCTTGACTGAAAATTCGTCAATAAAGGCACCTGTACATGTAACAGTTACCAATTCCGTAATAATTGTCTTTTATAATCACATTTACAGTTAAGTCTAGCCCTACCACCGGTATCATACAATTAGTTACACGCATATTAGGCAGGGAAATTTAGCTAAGCAAAACTTTCCAGACAGTGTTTAATAAACATTAATACAAAATATTTAAAAATCAACTTTTAAAGCTCTAAGATTGTATCTCAAATTCAAATAATTTTTAGACATGTACACTATTAATACTTTTGAAATATGATAAAAAGAACACAGTCAGAATCCGAGCTAACGTTGTGCTATACTGAGCAATGCGGGTAATAGAATACATAGGTTTGTAAAAGTTATTGAGGTAACTTAGAAGGCTCAGAAGTAAATATATACTTAACTCTGGTCAACCACCTGAGACTTTTGGTATTGATCATTAGCAATCTGGCTGTATGAAGTGAGAGTGAGCCTTTTCATTTCTTGCTTAATACAGTATTATCTTTTACTTGAGAGTAGCAACTGCAGCATACTGCCCCTCGTCGATAGTGCTTGTTTACATAAAGTGCAACCTGTCTTTCTTCCCAGCAAGGAATTGATGTTGATCAGTTGAAGGATTGTAACCAGAGTTGGAAAGAACATATAAATTTTCTATCAGCAATCTGTAATATCTACTTGAAATAAATGTATATATTTATATTGTAACTCATCTTACCTTGTTTTAAAGAAGATCTGATAATAGTTTGAATTAAAATCTAATTGAGAGGGTTTTTGGATTTTTAACTGAATTAATGTACAGTATTTCATCATTTACTTCCTAAGTGTTTAAATGTACAGAGAAGCGCTTCTTGTTTATAAGTACCCTGACATAGAAATAGAACTAAATTGTTCAATTTAACATTATTTATATGTTTAGTAATTCTTCAGTGTTGCAATTGAAAACTGTAGTGTTCACCAATTTGTTTTTGTCAAGACCTTTAATATGAGTTTTTACTATCTGGCAAGTAACTTTATAAGCATTAATTTCCCATTTTTATTGAATGGCCAAACCTTACATATTCATTTAGACTTATATAATATTACAAAACATTTCCTCTATCTTATATTACAAAGTTTTCCTTTATAAAATCTATATGTCTCTTGAAAACAGGAACTATGAAACTGATGACCAAGCACAAGAGTACCAAGCAAAGTTTATATGTTTCTTACTCCTGCCTAACGTTTTACAACCGGCTATAAACTGTGATGTGAGATGACCACAGGTCGTGACTGACAGGAAGTCATCCCCTGCAGGATACATCGTATCGTAATATAAACTGCACCGATCATCACTTAAAAGTAGTGATTGTATACTTACTTTCAGACTCTAAACGACTTGTTTGTATGTTTTTAAACACACTCTTTTATTTGGCAAAGAGAAAATGAAGCAAATAATATAAATAATGAATGATTACAATAGTCGTATTTTATGTATGTCACTACGCATGCATGACTCCTCATTGATCCATTCAAGGGAAATAGAACAAAGGCTACTATCATAAATTAGTTTTTTTTTTTTAAATAGAAGTGAAATATTTTAAAATGTATACATACACTGCAAGTTATCCACCTTTAAGCAAAATCTTCTTTGTAGTGCAATATAACATTTTCCCTTATTTGGTATATGGATATCCGGTCATGTATCATAAACCACCATAAATGTATTAGCAATAAATATGTTTGTAACCTAAGTTTAGCAAATATTCAAACAAAACATTACATTCCTATTATCTGAACATTTTGTCTATAAGTTAATTTATTATTCTAACATATTTAACATTAAAACATTTGAAATGATGGAAAAGAAGACAATCACAATTCGTAATATTGTACCATACTAACACTCCAGGCAATAGAATGTATAGGTTCGTAAAAATTAATAATAGCCTACATGATTACTGTTTAAAATGTTAATTTCATTAAGTTATTCCATAAAATAATACATCAGGGTTATTGCGTAGTAATCTTTAAAAATTTATAAAAAATTATATATATTTTAGAATAATTTTGTAGATATATGTTAGTAAAATGGTTTACACATCATTTTTATTTGATAAAAAATGTATGTAATCCAAGTAACATAGTTGTTCGTTTGTTGGTGTAGCATCAAAACCATGATATTCAACACAAATTTGGAATCAGGTCACAGAGATATGGGTGTTTACCGTATAATACGAATATCAACATCACACTGCAGTCTGAAAATCCCTTGTAAGCTCTAAAACCTCATATCTACAGAGCCACTGTCACAAGGGTAGTTTATTTATGATTTGACCGAATCCTAACAAATTTGAAAGTTTCTGTAACCATAGAATATAAGTACTTTTGATTGTTCTTTAATACTAAAAATAATTTTGACGTACAAAATATGCTACAAATTTAAAATATTCAAACTATTGGTAATTAATGAAAACCTAATAGTTTAAATCTAGAGAAAATCGAGTGTGTTAGACGTATGTAATAACATAACTCTCATTTAATATGAATATGAAAACTTAGTTCAAGTAATAAAACCAATTTAATGTTTAAATATTCTACCAAAATTCAAACACATGAGTCAATAATACCATTCAATACCAGAACGAGCACTTTCAACTCGCAAACTATCGCATTATGTTAGGAAGGGTTCATTCAATGTAAATGTTCAGTTATAATGCACTTCACAGAAAATGCAAGTGAGGTAATGGAATGAATTCCCAACATGCAACTACTAATAACCGTGACTTTACAGGGAGTACACCATGGCGTAAGAGGAAACACTTTTAAAGATAAGACGAAATATTTCTGACCTTAATAATGGTGTCTTAAATCCATTCTGTAATCATTAATGTGTTGGAAGCCCTGTGAAGGATAATAAATCCATTACTCAGTGAGCATCTTTTCAGCCCATGTCACAATAGGTTACTTAGTACTTGCTAAAGAAATAATCATATGACATTCGACACCTTGTCTCCTTTCACTCATAGAAGTGTAAGCACTACGTATTAAACTGAATCAATTATATCTTCTTAAAAAGTTTCAACATTGTGTAATACTAGTGAGAAATTAAGTCTCAAAGGAATATAAAGTTTGAATATACGAGTATGCTCTAAAATGTCATTACATCACTCCTACACTTTGAATTTATTGATTTTAAAACAACTTAAATAAAATGCTACGAACAGAAATAGAGCACGTGGCAAAATTCGCTGCTAGTGTTCTGGTAAATTTGGTAACGTGTCTCACCAGTGCGAAACAGTGGCTCCAAAAGTTGGACACTAGCTACTAGTACGGTACTGTGACATAACCTATGTTACTCATAACGCATGAACAATGTTTTATATTATTTATATTAGGTCGTTACACACTCTACAACTAATTATAGGCCTTCTTTAATTAATTATTACATTTATTTGTTTATATTTTTTGCGGTTTCATTATTACTCGGTTGATATTATTATCATTGTTGCAGTTATTGTTCCATAGCCATTTGTGCTTTCTTATTCCAATACGAAAAAACTTTGAATTACTCATTTATTCTACAAGTTCAAATATTATAATTCACTGTTAGTTATTATAATCTTTCTTTTTTATGTTGTTACGTAATTTTAATTTAATTATATTTTTATTGCCTTATACGTGTACAGGTTGTGATTAAAAGACTAATATATTACTTCTATATGACGTATGTATTGTAACTTGTGGAGCTGGTATACGGAATAAATGTTTATAGCTGTTAAAAAAACCTAGTCACGAGAACAATGTAGCTGTCTAAGCATGTCTAGTAGATCACATGACCTTATAGCAGCAAATCAAAGTGGATTGTATAATACTACTGCAAACAGCAGATTGTAGTGACATTCTAGCGTTGATTTACTGTTCTGTTACAAGCTCCTGCGATTTATTTTTTCACAATTTTCACTTCACGATAAAAGTTTCTTTAATAATATTATTTTTTAACTTAGGTTACTAAACTGAAACAGCTCAAATAACTCTATTATTTTCAACCATTTTTCAATACGTAGATTATGATTTCTTTTCTCTCTAATAGTTTCCTATCTCTTGTAATGTACTTTCAAGTACCCATTACCAATGAATAGGTAATCAGCAAAACATTATTTTCGGATACATAAACATTAGACATGATTATTTACTTTATCCTGTCAAAAATCTGCATTACAAACTTTATATATAGGAAAGCATATAAATGTAAGTAATTGCGATAAATATCTAATATTATATCTATGTACATAAATCTATGAACTACAAAGACGTATGCCACGGTATATATTTCATAGAAGCTGTGAATTTAAAATAGAGAAACTAAATAATTTAATGTCAGCAGTATATTTATGGTTAAGTTTTTTCTTAGTTTATAACATCATTTTATTTATCTCCAAACGGTAATGTTATAAATCAAAACACTTTATTAAATACCTCCTACCGGTGAGCTAATCAAATTTCGGTAATCTTTTTAAATATAAAAGCTACATATTTAAAAATTCAACACACTATTGCATACGTAATTGAAAGCAAACGTAAGCTATTTCAATATTTTTTAAACTAAATCATGCATTTTTATTTTTTAGATAAAACTAAAAATATTATTTTTATTTATTTTAAACATTTTTCATTAGGGCAATATTAAATGTTTTTAGAAAACATCATACAGTATGACCAGAAAACAGTTCAACATTCTATCTTTAACAGTTTCTAAGCAAAATGTACCTGCGCAAATAAGAATTAAACTTTTAGGAAACTATCGTTAGGATAAGTGTGGTATTCTAAAACATCTTTGCACTATAGTATGGATCACCTGCCTCCTTTTGTTCATCCTCCTGGTCAATCCTCTTTCTCCTGGTTATTGTGGGTACTTGGGTCAAGTTTTAGGCTGCGTTGTCCTCCTTTTCGTTCGCAAAACGTTAAAACTGCGAAGCGTGTTTATTGCTTTAGAGCTTAAATGTTGGCATAGCAGTTTATAGCTAATTTACTTAAAAACTCACCATTAAAATCATTAAAGCTCAACCAAGACCAATGTATACGCCTAATTTTTCGGCTACACGTTCCCCATTTTTTTATAAAATATTTCATGCAACTGATCATCTTTTCGCTAGAAATAGAGTCGTTTCATGCTAAATAAATGACACGGCATGTTAATTTCTTCTGTTTATACGTGTAATTAAGTAATTCGGTATCCCTTAAAATATCCTGTTTCCAATCCGTTGTAATTTATTAATTAAAACGATTATTTTATTTTTTTTTAAACTTGTAGACAGAATACCACTAGCTTTTCTGTTTTATTTGACAGATATGTCTTTAAATAAAACAGTAGTGCGTAGTGCTAACTAACGCAGAGTACACTTTTACGTTATTTCATATAAGAATAGGACAATGTTCCTAGATTAGTGTATAGATGATCACGCTTCGGAGTCCACAAGTAATTTTAAAAATATATATATTTTCAAGATATTTAACTGTGAGGAATTTTGCTGGTTTTTCAATATTGATGGGTTCATATGTTATTTAGTTAGGCGTTACTGCAAAGAATCCAAATTTGTCACTTAAATCTGGACAACACTATGAGTACACAAGAGAACACTTTAATAACCGCATATGTCGTGATCTTGGACTAAAATGGGTGACCAATATGTCTACACTACCACATAAGAAGACTAGTTATTTAGATTTTTGCAAGGCTAAACATGAAAGAGTACCACCCCCTTGCCCGCATTGAAAGAAGAGGTTGAAAGAGAGCTAGTCTACCCTTCTCTTGAGCTGAAAAGATATAGTGTCTGCTGTCCCTCCTCGTGGTAGTGGTCTCGTCAAAAGACGGATTCTACATCCATCTTGAATATACTGTCACTCCAGATCACTCCAGATGGCCTTTTTTTGCTATGAAATATGATCAAGGATGAAAACAAATTATGAAAAAAAGAATATTAATACAATAAAAAAGAACCGTAGATGTTAGCTATACGGTGCTGAATCATAGTCAGTAAGGTAGAGAAGTGTTTTTACATTACATACGTAGTTGAGTCCGATAACTTAGTTTCTAATCTCTGAGTGCAGTTACAGGGTAGTTGTGCCGTACGTTCATATTTTGACTTAATAGAAAGATTAGGATGATGGTTCTCTGAGGCGGCCATATGAAGTTTAGTTCATATAATCAGATGATTATTGCTGCAGGATTGCGAGGAGTCAGACTATCTCACTTGTGAGTATCATGTAAACGTGTTCGATCATTATTATGGGAATGAGTGAACATTATACTATATTTAATCCTTCTCACTCATCCTATATGTCTATTTTAGTGTTTTACGGTAATAAAAAAACCAATAAAGAATCATCTTACTAAAAAAAGATTATAAGAAGAGAGAAATGAAAGCGCGATTTTATACTTGTATATTGTAAGCATAGATAACTTTAGAAAGTAAGATAAACGTTTTTACGATTAAAAAAGTTTGTGAAACCTTATAACTGTTATATTATCCGACGATCAGTATACTTATAGTATAATTATTTCTATATCAAAATGAAATATGAAATACATTTCGCATGAAAAGAAGTTTTAGAAATAACATTGCAATATGTTAATAATTAAACTATTTTTTAAAGGAAATATACACAATATAAAATGTACGGCGTTTAATTCATAAACCTAGACATGCACCATGTATCGATTATGGATGGAATTAGGCTAAGACAACGAACAGTTTACCTGACACTATCCAGAAATGTCTTGAGGTCCGATGAATTCTGCAGCAGGCAAGTCTCAAGCTATGCGAAGCTGCTTCAATAATTCACATCTCTGCAGATTCTCTAGCTTTCCTTCCTGTGTGTTGTTTTTAACATTCTAAAATTAAATAGCCTATATGGCTTATTGTAACATATTTTGTTGTTTTTTATTGTTATATGTCTGTCATAAATAAACCCTTCAGAATAATTGAGTTTTCATGATAATTAAAAGATTATCTGTATCTATCAAGTAGCTGCGATATTCCATCATATATTCTGAACTTACTTACAGTCTCTTTTCCTTGATTCATTTCTGAGATGTATATTGTTTGTTACACGTAGAAAGTTTTAAACTTTAGACATCAAACGATTTATAATTTGCTAAAATTTTGTCTTGCAGAGTACACTGGTACCTGAAGAAGAGTTTCGAATTCAAAAGTGGAAACGTGATATTTACAAATATTCTAAACATCCATCATTAATAAAACAACTTAAACCAGATATGCAATAGACAGGGTTTTACTGGGACTGAATTAGAATTCTCTTGTCGTTGTCAATAGGTTTTAGACAATCGGTAGTAAATACATTTTTGGGAGTGTATAGAATAAGCACATACTGTTTTTTTTAACGTTTCTTAACTCCCCTTGACTAAATTTCTGCTCAAAATACTTCATTAAACTACTTCAAAATTACAAGGAATACATATCTCTCAATGCTAAGTTTCGAATCCATTACAACCTGCAAGCAGTTGGAAACTATGTCCACATATTACCGACGACACTTCCTTTGAAATTAATACTTTTTTTACAACAGTATTTCATAGAGTTTAGGTAAATAATATTTTTTACTAAATAAATCATGCTAATAACATGTCATTTATTAAATAAAAAAAACTTGTATCAACAATGTTTACAATATTAATTTTAGTTTGACCCTGTTTCATACAGTTTTCGCAAAGCGTCAACATCGCTGTTACACCGAATATGACGCAAGTCTTACTAATGAGTTGCTTTAAGATTATTATGATTTTATATAATATTATTCAAATGTTTATGGTAATTATGATAACGTTAGATAGGCTCATAATTGTTTGGGGATTTCTAAAAGTGTAATATTATATTTTGCAATGTAATTCAGTAAAAAAACGGGGAAGTATTTTCAAAATATATGTTACAAAGTATGGGATATTTAGTTAACCGTTTATAAGGGCTCCAAAAAGCAACTTTTGTTTGAATGAGATATCTCTTTCCAAGGAAAAGAAAAACTTTATTAATTTCCAATTTTTTCAAATGTGTTATATATCTTTTAAATATTAAGTTAAAATTATATTTAATAAGAGTATTACTTAATTCAAAGTCATTCAAGTTGTATAATTTAATATGTAGCCAAATTGGTGGACAAAATTTTCATTGTAATCGACCTAAAAACGGTTAAACATTCTAATAGAAATGTATATTTTCTGTTGTGTTTTTAATTTAGTGGCTCACAAGCTACGGAATTGTAATTTCAAATCCAAAGTAAAATACTTTACCCATAGGAATATATTCACTTGTCTTCCATGACTTTCAAAATTCGCTTTTCTCTTCTTCTATATAACTTATATAGTATTATAAATAAAATAAACACAAAATATTTATAAATGATGAGGAATCAGAAGATACAACATATATAATGTTTGTAAATGCATAAACTTGTAACGTATAAAAAGAAAAGTATCCACTATTTGCAAGTACTGTTGTAGCGTTTTAGGGAACAACAAAATATTACAGCACACTCTAGTCTAACCATTTGTCTGTATAATATATGCCGGACCTTATGTGATCCGTCCAACCAAATTTTAATGTCAAACTGATCCCAAAACTTTATTTTAACTTATCTTAGTTCTATAATTTTATTTTATTTAAAGCTATCAGGTACTCACGTCTTTGCACACAATAATCTTAATCGATGGACATAGCTTTCTTAGTGAACATATTTATGATGTAGGTGATGGAGTCCTATGATTGCATTCTAATATAACTTATCATATATATGATTCAGTGCTCGTGATTAAGAGATACAAAAGCTTAATATCGAGTGTTACTGGTTCTTATTTTAGAACAGCATGCACATCTGGAATGAATCAATTACATTATTGACGCGAGAATTTTTATTTTATTTACGTTATGCTCTAATCATGAATACAGAATTATACTTAAGCAGTCCAGAAAAGTCTTCTTTGGTCAAGAGCGTATACAAAATAAATAAAAATTCTTCTTTCAATCTTTGGTATTTCTGGTGCCGTAGTAGCATTTGGCTTGTTCTTCTGATCAAGAAAGTTGGTTTTGAAATGTCTACTTCTGTAAAAAAGTTACTACATTGGAAACTACTTCTGGTACTTCTGGAGTCATTTGCGGTAAGCAAATATTATACATCAGTCTAATATCTTTCCTTTGAAAATAGTGTCCAAAAGTGTTTAAAGTTGGTCTTTGTATATTACTTCCATTCTAAAGTAATATTTGGGGCTTTCGTATTGTTGCTCGGTTGAAAAATCTTATTTCAAAATCCTAAATTATTAGTTCATGTGATTGCTACATAGACGGTATGAGATGTCGAGGCCAAGGTCACAAATTTGGTAATACAATTTTGACGCTTCAAAGTAATTAACCTCAAATAGAGGCAAATTGAAAGATATTATTTGGTGTCTACATACTTGTATAAGGAGAAAATTCTTCGCAGCTGAACTTCTTATAAGTGATTACAATTTCCAAACCATAAATTACGAAGTTGCTGATAAGCTAATGCGTTGTTTGTTCCTCGATACTTTCTCCTTGTAATAACATGCATTATTAGATGACGCACATTAATTACTATAATATCATCATCGCTTTTTATAAATACATTTGAAGAGATTTTCATTAACTGAAATACCGTTTAAAATATAGAAATACAGAGAGGATTTGAATAGGCTTGTGTCATACACGTGGAGCGTTGTGTAGGTGTTAACATTTCAACGTTTAGTATTGAGAACGATATATGGCTATAACGTTTCCTCTACATTCCTGTGGGTATTTTGCTATTTACACACTGCCACAGAATTCTAAACATTTCTCCCTAAAGAGGATGTAAAATTGTATAGCACTGAACAACAGATTTCTGAACAGTGGGAAATTCCCGATATTATAAACACAACTTAAATAATTTTGATTAGGCTGATTTCCCATTATAACGATTATAACAAACATTGCGTTACACAGTTATCACACTTTTATATGGAATATTTGAGTGTAAGGGCTTCACGTATTTCTTCTCAAACATATAAGAGATTACATAGTCAGGTTTTACATAAATATAGGTAATTTAACTTAGTAATAGTAATAAATAATATAATACACTACGTAAAATAATATTATTAGAATAAATATTATGCAGTGTATGAAATGTTTTGTATAATGATGATTAACAGGTTATGTGCTTAATAACAGCAGAGCTCTAAAGGTATTAATAGTTCACAGTGTTGCTGTAGCATGTAATTGCAGTTGCTTAGTCACAAGCAACAGAGTAGGTGTCACCTCGTTACCTTATTCAGAGCAGTAATAAACTACGTGCAAATACTCTAAGAGTCGAGGGGGAGGGCTGTGTTCCGTCGTAACTTAACTCTAAGTGGCAGTGGTATGACGGGTGTGGTAAGCTGTAGTTCCATATTAGAGGTTCAAACATTCTTTGTAATTTGTGAACAATAATTATTGATAACACTTTATAACCATAAAATAGATATTCCATAACAAAACTCATACAAAAGCGTTACTTGACAATTCATTTTTGTTCATAATAAATATGAGGTAACGTACAAAACCATTTTGTTATATAATTAGTTCAAGTATTATTAAATAGTACAGATTTATCTAAAACTAAAATATTTATAACTGCCAATTTGATAACTTCTAAATCAACTTAATTAATTAACAAAACCCAAATTGTTTTCGATATTGTATTATGAACGATAACAAGTACATATTTGTTATAAACTGCGCATTGTGATTTGGTTTATTTTAAACAACTACCGAGTAGTTATCATCAGGGTATTTATAAGTTATAAACAATACATTTGGCCGATTTATACATAATAAATATTAGTAATATTTAATCTTTAAACATTTTTTAACATCTAAATTGCATTAAATAATATACCCCTAATGGTACAAAAGTGCTTCAAATAGCTTACAGTTGACTTCTATATTTATTAATAGTTAGGTATGTGTCAATTATTCATATAGCTGAAGTGAAAAATAATTTTGTGGATTATTAGTAATTGGATAAATATTTTACAATCAATATTATTAATAACTATAATGAAATTGGAACACAAGAGAAAGTATAATTGTAAAAGTTTTAATCGTTTCTTAGACATTTTTATGCCAACCCCTAAGTACAGTTCAGTTCTTATCCGTCAGTCCATGAGGACGGTCGTAGAGATAAGCCGCTCGTGATTGTGCAATCTGGTCGGCCTGCCCGTCTTGTCCTGTGCGGTACCTTTTCTTAAAGTAATTATCCTTAAAACTGTGTCATAAACTTTATTTTTTTCGTGTGTGAATTTTCGTTAGTATTGATTAAGTTTATTTTTAGTTTGGACTAAAGTTATTTTTGGATTAATTATCATTTTAAATCAGGCTTACAATTACTTACATTTTTACCATGAATTGCGGTAAATGTAGCCGAGACATAACCATTGCTAAAGATGCAGCAAAGTGTGTGGAGTGCGGTCTCAGTTTTTATGTAACGTGTTGTCGCATTCGGACTTTGGCAAAGTTGACATCTATGTCGGCCCGAAATCTGGCCTCGTGGAAGTGTGACGATTGTTCGCAGGATTCATCCTCAGTGGCAAGTCATAAGTCGGACTCGGTCGATCCAAATATTTCTGACATTCTTTTAGCAATACAAAAAGAAATTGCTGTAAGCCAAGCTGCAAATAGAGACGGTTTTAGCGCGATTGAACAGCGTCTAACTGGTTTGCAGGCATCTGTTGACGAATTCCATAAGAGACTTTCTTCTTTAGAGGCGGAAAATGTTGAACTTAAAGCGGAATGTGTTGAACTCCGAACTAAAAATGAATCCCTGTCTCGCCGGGTATTTGACATGGAGTTACAAATGGCAGATATACAGCAGTACTCGCGAAACCATAACATTGAAGTTATGGGTGTCCCCGTCACAAAAAGTGAGAATGTTTACGAAATCGTCAAATCGGTGGCCACCGCGCTTGATCTAACTTACGACAGACAGTCTATATCCATTGCCCATCGTTTGCCGGCACCTCGGAGGAAGTCTTTCTACCCCTCTATCGTCGTCCAGTTCGTGTCCCGCTCAACAAAGGCTGAATGGATTTCTGCGGCCAAGAAAAAAAGAATTAAAACTACGGACTTGGCAGCGTCTCTACCGCCTGCGCCGGTATTAGTTCTGGATCATCTCACACCACAGAATAAACATATACTGGGGAGAGCTAAGTCCTTGGTCAAAGATGGACAGCTGGCGTTCGCTTGGTCGAGGGACGGGAAGGTGTTGGTGAGACAGACGGTGGAGTCACTGGCCAGGAGGGTGAGGAGCATCGACAAAGTAGAAGCCTTCGTACGTCCGGCGGTTAGCGGCAGTCCCACGACAACGAAGTAATTTGCCAGAGTTTTAGCGTAGGTTATAGATACTCCATAAATCCAGATAAGGACATAGCAAGTAAGACTTTTTTTATTATGTTAATTTTTGTTTGCAGCATTTATATTACATTTTTCGTTTGACATTATAGTTAGTGTAATTTATTGGCATGTGCATGTGTATTTTTAAATGAGACTTAACAAAGTGAAAATTGAAAATAATTTCGCAGCGACGTTCAATATTAATTACTACTAGGACACTCAGCATTCAAAATGAAATATTGATTGTACTATACCAAGCTATAATTAAATTATAAGTACGTGAGTATGGGAAAAAGTACGTGAAATTATAAGTTAGAAGTATGTGTGATGCATGTGAGTGTGTTTGTGTTTGTGTGTGTGTGTGTGTGTGTGTGTGTGTGTGTGTGTGTGTGTGTGTGTGTGTGTGTGTGTGTGTGTGTGCGCGCGCGCGCGCGCGTGAGTATGTGTGTGTATGTATGCACGTGAATATGTATGTGTATGTATGCACGTGAGTATGTATGTGTAT
Source organism: Homalodisca vitripennis (assembly GCF_021130785.1). Classification (NCBI taxonomy): domain Eukaryota; kingdom Metazoa; phylum Arthropoda; class Insecta; order Hemiptera; family Cicadellidae; genus Homalodisca; species Homalodisca vitripennis. The sequence continues at coordinate 59,884,174 of NC_060208.1, forward strand.
GTGTACACGGGCTAACGAAAAATATCAAAACAATGTTTTATAAAACAGTTTATCTCATCTTACTATTAATAATTATTTATTATTATAAGAATAGCAAGTTACTGTAGAAAACAATAATTAATTTATAAATAATATTAACTAATAGATATTTTCATGCCATTGAGATTACAAGTTTCAGAATGTAAATGTTTTACTTCTTTTCACTTTTTACCATTTTTACAGCGATCTTTACTGTCCAAAGGTTAACAGATAATGTTTTTTGCGTGGTCAGTGCGATGTTAATTGTATATTAGGTCTAATTTCCGTCTATGTCTTTTTTATATATGGAATAATAATTTTTATAGTCAGTTTTTTTAATATATGACACACGTAATTATAAGCATGCACATGTCAGAATTTATACTGAAGTATATTTCTAATTTAATTAGTTATTCATATGTTATTAACAATTTATATTTTTGTTTGTGCTAGTTCCATTTCATTGTGGCACGTAATATAAGAAACGTGATTTATTTTTAGCATATCTATATTTGGAAAGTTTTAATTGCATAAATTAGTAAAAGTGCTTCTGGTTTATTTTTAAACATAAGTTGCAGCACAACATAAATGTACCTATACCGATAATGCTTCCATGTATATATTTATTTTATTTATATGTATTAAATTAAACAAAAATATTTATTTTATTATTATATCATATGATATTGGTATTTGGTTTCAACTATATATAAGTTTTTGTTATATTAATATTGTTTTTGTACAGGTCTTACTGCATTGTGTACGGTGTGCAAATTAGCTACATTTGGTTTTAGTTTATTTAAAAAAATGATGTTGTAGTATTTATCAAGTGTAGTGATATCTGTATAGATATATAGAGAGCGGGTGGGCTGAGCATGGTGTACAATGAGCAGGTTGCGCAATGGGCGAGTTTATGGATGAAATTGTCAATTCTAGAGCTGTGAATGAATGTGTTTATGATTATGTTGATAGTTTTGATTTTTTCTCAGAAAATGAAGACGTAAATGAAAATCGAGTGACAATCCTTAGCTTGAATATTCGTAGCTGTAAAAAGAATTTTGATGAGCTAATTATCATTTTGAACAACTATAAGTTTAAGTTTGACATAATTATTTTAACAGAGACTTGGATGGATGAGTGCAGTGTAAATGTGAGTATGGATGGGTATGACAGATTCGTAAATAAGGAAAGTATGAATCAGAATGATGGCGTGATTGTTTTCGTTAATAAATGTTTTTCAGTATGTCATGTGGAAGTGAATCTGAGCGGTGCCACATGTTTGAAACTAGATATAACGTTTGTCAGGGAGCGGATATCGTTGCTCGCCATTTACCGTAGTCCGTCCGGTGACCTTGACTCTTTCATTAGTGATCTCGAGGTTTATCTTGAAACCAGTCCCAGGGATCGGGTTCACTGGCTGATAGGTGATATAAATTGTTGTATTTTACCTGAAACCAACGATCCACTGTCACAACGATATCTTGATGTAATGTATGGAGCTGGTTTCATTAGTTGCATTAATGTGCCAACCAGAGTTACTGGATTTTCCAAAAGTTGTATTGATCATATATTTACGAATATTAAAACTACGGACGGTGTTAAGTCGGCGGTCATCAAAGCGGAAATGACGGATCACTATTTTACTGTCTCGCAAAGTCAACACAGTTTAATTAAAAGTAAAAGAAAACAATGATCTTTCGTTAAAAACACATATATTGACTTTGATATTGCTGGCCGTCTTGTCTCTGAAAGAAATTGGACACCGATTTTAGAGATCGAGGATGTTAATCTGTCTGCATCTAAGTTTGTTGAATATTTGCAAGATATTCTATTACAATCCTCAATTAATAAGAACCCAATTTCTTCTAAGCACGTCAAGCTAAAGCCGTGGGTTACCGCTGGACTAATTAAATCAATTCGAGTTAGAGATAGAATGAGTAAGCAGCTCAAAAGCCAGCCGTTTAATATAATGTTAAAAACCCGTTTCAATCACTACAGAAATCTCTTAAATAAAACTATTAAATTGGCTAAAGAAATGTATTTTAGAAATAAAATTAATGAATCAAAAAATAATAATAAGCTCTTGTGGAAAAATAATGCTGAAATTATGGACGTGAATAAAAAAAAAGATTCCTTTCCTATTGAACAGTTTCTGGATGGCAAAATTAATATTGAGACAAATGATATAAATAATGTAGCTAACACATTAAATGAGTACTATGTTAGGGTGAGTGCCAACTTAGCCAGTGCTGTGCCTCCCGTGACTGAAGTCGTTATGAATGACGAGGATTACGGGGCGAATTCTTACTTCCAGCTGGAGCCGATATCCGAGGATTTCCTTGCTCGTGTTGTACAAAACCTTAGAGGCGGGTCTGCTCCGGGAGAAGATGGAATCCCGGTTACTCTTATCAAAATGTTTTTTAATTTATTAAAGCTTCCACTTCTACATATTATAAACAATAGTATGTCACAGGGAATTTTCCCAGCATCTTTTAAAATGGGTAAAGTAATCCCAATCTATAAGGGAGGCCCAAAAAATCGATGTGTTAGCTTCAGGCCAATAACTTTAACTAGTGTTTTATCTAAATTATTGGAAAAATGTGTTAGAATTCAACTTGAAAAATATTTAAACATCAATAATATTCTTGTACAAAATCAATTCGGTTTCAGAAAAGATAAGAATTTGAATGACGATTTATATTTGCTAACTAAAAGTGTTCATGACACGATTAGCTGTAATAAAACACCATTATTGATTTTTATAGATTTAGCTAAAGCTTTTGATACAGTTGATAGACAATATATACAAAAATTAAAATATATTGCAATACAAGGGAACTCTTGGAGATGGTTCAAAAGTTATTTGTCCGATCGGTATCAAGTTGTTTCTGTTTTAGGCCATACAAGCGTTCCTCAAAAAATTGAGTATGGGGTTTTGCAAGGCAGTACTCTTGGACCCTTGCTTTTCTTAATTTTTATTAACAATCTAGGAAGATTGACTCTGTGTAAAGGACAGATATTTCTTTATGCGGACGACACCGCTTTGTTATTTGAGGGTGAAAGCTGGGAGGAGGTGAGGGATATGGCTGAGCGCGGTCTACTCACTGTCAAGCGCTGGTTTGATCAATGTCGGCTCACAGTTAATATAGCCAAAACTAAATGTATGCCAATCTCTATACGAGCTGACGGCGATCCTTTTGTTTTTAAGCTACGGTTGCACACTTGTGGTGGCCAGGATGGATGCGTTTTGTGTGAATGTATTGATAGGGTGAGTGAGTATAAATACTTGGGTGTAGTTTTTGACAATCGTTTGAAGTGTTGTAATCACGTAGCTTACATGCGGAATAAACTTCGTAAATTTATCTTTATATTTTGTAATCTGCGTAATATACTTACAATAGATCTTTTTAAAACTGTATATTATGCTTATGTGCAATCAATTCTTCAGTATGGTAATTTAGCATGGGGTGGCTGTTTTCAAAATAACCTTGCTCTCTTAGAAGTCGTTCAAAAAACTATTATAAAAGTAGCTCTGAAGCGAAATCGTACTTATCCAACCAATTTATTATTTGAAGAATTTAAAGTTTTTAACGCAATTATATATCCAAACATTAGTTTTGTACATTTTTCAACATCGAGATTCAATTGTCATTCACAGTAACCACAGCCATTTTACGCGTTATTCACTTCATAACAGAATTATTGTTCCTAGACTCGTTAAAGCCTTTAATTCAACATCATCTCACTATATTGCTCATATAATTTTCTCAAAATTACCATACTTTATAAAAAACCCAAGACCTTGCACTATTAGTACGTACTAAAAATTAGTCAATAAATGGTTAGTAGATGCTGGGCGAGATGGATTTCGTCAGTATTTTTCCTCAATCTACACCTAGATATGCTTTTTTATGTATTAAATTTCTGTTATATTTTTGTATTACAATCAATGTTAGTCTGAGTGTTTGGTGAGTCTGTACAATCGTTTTGACTGCAGGCCAACGAGGACATGTGGTGCGAGCAAGTGTGCGGGTGCGTGATTGGTGTGTGTGTGTGTGTGTGTGTGTTTTTTTTAGTGTGTGTGCGTGGGTGTGCAGGTGTGGTCCAAATCTCTCTCTACTTATATCGGCTAATTTTTAATTAAGTCTTTCTGATTGCTTTTTTTATGTAAGTCACAAGTTTTTATAAATTACATTTTTAAGTCTTCAAATTGTATTTTCTAAATAAGTATATTCCTTTCAAATTTTAGATTATTTATTAACTAGATTTACTCATGTATTCCATGCTCTGGCCTTGTATGGTTTATTTTAGAGGTTAAATCTTCATTTTTCATTTGTTAATGAAAATTTTTTTATTAATGACAATTCATTTCCTTATTTTAATTTAAATTTTGTTTGTGTTATTGGTAGTGCAGACTGAGAAACTCGTTTCCCCACACACAGGCTGATGCCCATGTGGGGATAATGTCCTATAAGAGTTTTGTTATGTATTATATTTTACTCTGTACATAAATTTTGGAAATAAATCAATAAATCAATAAATCAATCAATCAATCAATCAAAAACAGTGAAGACTGCAGAATAGGTTTAGAGTATTCCCTGTTTGGGACAAGAGGCTTGCCTAGAAAGGAGCTCAGAATCATCTCTTCTCTGGGTCTGTAACTATAGCCAGTGGTAGTTTTTCTGGGCACTTTCCTCTTTCTCACTCATCTCTTTTATATTACCCAACTATCAAACTGTCCACTTCTTTATCACATCTCCATCTCATTTATCTTATTTCCTTCTCTGAGAGACGCCCAAGCTGCTCTTCACATGGTGTGACCTGAGCCGGAGTCTTAGCTGGTGCTGATAACTCGATTTGTGGGTAACCAGAACAACACGTCTTGGTTTTACCTCGGATTGATTTGGGAAGTACCACACACAAAACTAGGGCAAAAGGGGGGAAGGGGTCTTTCATCGAGCAGGAGACTGCGTAGGTGGGTATGTAGTCGAAAGCTTACTGATTCCTCAGGATCTTCATGTGTGTTGTTCACCTAAGGATCGAAGAGAAAATGGCCGACCGGATCACAACGTATTCCTATAGAGCAAGGGGAAGCAGGAGCCGCATGCTCGCGCCAGGTTGCTGGCTGTTGCTTCGGGTGTGGTTTTAGAACGTAATTCCACATTAGAATTAAGAGGTAAAACCCCTATTTGAAATAGATAGTCAAAAATTACTGTACCGGGACAGGGGTGTTTTCTGCTTTTCATATGACGGAGGAGGAGTAAATTGATTCCAAGAAAGAGAAGCGGAGAAGGCATTCACCTGGTCTAAAAATGGTGAGGTCACTTACATCTGGTTTCATTTAAACTGTGATGGCAAATCCTCCTAAAAAGAAATCAGAGGATGTGAAAAAGGATACAGAGAAGCTAAAGACAAAGAAAGCCCAGAAGCATGTGATCGATTGCACAAACAATGCCAATTAAGAAGAATGGGTATGGCACTGGTCTAGGATATACGTTACGTTATTGCCATGAGCTCCTAGTGTGGATGCGCCAGGTCCCACACAAAAATATAACTTCTGAAGTAAAGATAGGTTTCATTGACGCTGTGTGTGATTGATTGCCTGCAATATAGTACCGAAGAGTTGATCACGGAGAGAACCAGTGAAAGAAGGATTTAGCAGCCCAGGTTACACCAATAATACAAGTCTCGAGGGCTCAGATACCTGTGTAAATGGCCTCGATATTGGGAACACCCATACCTGCTGCGAAGCGAAGAATAACTAGCCTCGTTTAGAACGACGAAGGCATGAAGAAGAAAAGGACAGTTGAGGCGAAGCGGAGGGTGGAGGCTTCAGTTTCTCCTGATTCATTCCCACGGCGATAATTTATGATGCGCTTAATGGGCATATAATGAGAAGGAGGTTAGCGCAAGCGCGTGAAAGCTTGAATAGGGATTAATCAAAAGGCATAGCTTGAAGTATTGGGGAAAACATTTCCAGGCTGGTCCAAGAAGAAGAAGGGGTGTTTTTTTTTTGGGGGGGGGGGGTATTCTTTTAGGAAAACACCTGTCGGAGTCCCTCACACATTTTCGCTTTGTTACGGTAAGGCTAACGGTTCGTTTGGCCATGCATATTTTACACCTCTTATGCCAAATTCAACTAACTTAAATCACAATAAATTATTCATCCATGTTTTTAGTTTTTACGTTAAGTTTTTGAATGTAAAGCTTATATTATTGATAATAACTATTATTTATAAAAACTCTGAAAGTTATTGTTGTTTACTTGTCTAATTAAACGTTCAAAATATGCCAGTCGTAATTATTCAATTACCAAAAGTATTTTGAACACACTCTAAAAAATTATCCTGAATTATTTTAGATGCCGTTAAACTATATTTAAAACTATACGCTCCAATACATTTTCATTAATAGTTCCAGTCAAAAATTTATAGGAAACTAGTCACATCCTTTCCAAATATGAAGATTAAATAACAATCATTTTTTGTTCTAGCAAGCATTTGACAATGGAGTAATTGTAAAGATAACATCACTTTCTACTGTCGTTCTGAGGTACAAGAAATAAGTAACATAAACTCAGATCACTGAAAGAAGAAATGATAATGTAAATTTTCGATAAATGTTGCAGGTTTTTGTAAAATTGTGATGGATTTTTTAATAAAATTAACCAATTAAACAAAATGACTTCATTAGGTAGGTTAGTATGTTAGCGAAAAAAGTATTGTACTTCACATTGTACTCGGTTCACTAATTTGTTTATTCAGTCATTTTTTCATCGTCATGGTCACTGCAATCAGGTTTACCAGGGGGAAATAGGGATTATAACTTACAAGAAATTGACAAAACAATGAATAGATTATAAATGTATCATTAAAAATGTTTCAAATACAAATAAAATACCCTTAAAAGCTTAAAAATTTAGAAAATATTTAATAGAATGAATACAAATCTGTTCAATTTTGCATCTATAAATCTAATCTACAGATTTACCATCCTTAGTTTACAGTCAAATAGTAACAGGGGTAAATTAAATATTGTGAATAATGCTTAGTCTTTCGTTATTTTTTCATTTTCCTTGTTTTAAGTGTGGAAAACGTATTGCTTTACGTTCATCACATATCACACTGAACTCGATAGTGAGTTTCTACATTGACTTACGGCTTTTTGTATGAAGGAGTTCAACCAATATAAAATGTGGTTTTTTAAAGTTTTATAAACATTAATATGTTATTTATTACTATATTATATGTTGTCACAAATTTAATCCAATGTGTGTACTGCATAACCATATTTACTTTTATTTTATATCATTTCAAGATTGTGGAATGCGTTTCTAAGATTCGCAGAGTAGTGAGTGGTCAGTAGCAGGTAATCCAACAAATATTGGATTTTTTATAAGTCAGCTTTTCTATTTGTTAAAGTAGAATATTGATCATTACCAGTATTGTTTCATAGTTGTAGTTATGGTAGAAGCAATGACGCTTTCACTTAGGGTAATATAAACTAATCGCAGTTCCAAGACAACAAGAATAAATTAGGCTATAGCTAATGCTAAATGCCACTCCAAGAACAGTATGAATGAAAGTTAATGAACAAAATCAACTACCCTAACTTACATTTACTGGTTTTACATTTAACAATACATTTCGTTATAGAGAATGAACATACGAGTATATAGGACAGCTCGCTATATCTAGATCGTGCTATATATTTTTCATGATCATTCAAATGGTTTTTTATGATGTGTGTGTCTGCAGTTGCTCGAGAAAATTTTTATAAAAGATAATGAGGTCAACATCAGCTTTATTTATTATTCTCCACATATTATTGTTGTTTTGGAAGAGACAACGATGTAGATGGGGATTGTTAGGAATCTCGATGGCGAACAATGTACGCCTACATCGCAATTGTTGAGAGAATGAACAACACGAGCCCCATTGTTGGATCTGTATTGGTTTTGCCTATGCACTTATTTATATAACGAGAAAAAACCTTACATGATTTTGCTTATAAAAAGTTACATTGGAAAAGGCAGTGAAGTACAATTTCAAAAATAGCAAAAAAGTATTATACGTGCATTTGAAAATAAATATAACATTAAACTTTAATATAAGTCTAAAACTGAGTACGACTTCTTTATATCGTTTAACTATTGTTTTGATGGTGTAATCTAACTTTATACTTTATTAATAAACATTTTATTTAATTTTAAAGTATCAGTTGTTTATCTAGATTTAAATGTAGAATTCATATATTTTATTTAGTTGGTGGTAACTGTAACACTGAAGTTACACTCTATCAGGATTATGATTTAATTCTCAGCAGCAATTAGAAGCTTGATAAATTACATGTTTAGAAATAATCTTCTTCCTTACCACTATTAATCTACATATATATTACAACTATTGGCTTCCAGACTTTTAAACTAGATAATCTTTCATTTCCCAGGAAATGAAAAAACCAATTGTTTTGCATTTCCTATAGCTTATAAGCATGGAATACACTAACATACAACCCATTAAAGGATTACCGTGGAAATGGGTATTTTTGAACTCTTAATCTGTTAATGTATTTTTAAAATCAACTAACATTTTCTTTGAAATTATAAAACAATTTATTATTAACAACGATCTGTTTGACGAGACTATTTTGTATATATCTAGTATATAATCACACGACTAATACTCGCAGACGTATCAACGATTTTTGAGATATTTGGTGTCTCTTTTATAATTTCAAACCAGTATATCGTTATTAGAAACATATCGTATTGTATATAGTGTTTTGACATATGTGTTTTAAATTTTATTAAATCCTCATACATATTTTGAAAGAAATAAAAAATTTTAAAGTAAATTATGTTTCGTAAATTTTATTTTTATTATACAGTTACGATTATTAAATACTAAAATGATGTTATATTATCTTTGCACAATAATAATCAATGGGTGCATTATAATTAGCTAAATAAAATAAAATCTTTGTTTAGTAATAGCTATTGATACAAAAATATGATGAAAATATTTACCAAAAATTAAAATTAAAGTATTTTTATAAATACTTACCTAATATATTTATTTAAAGGAATGTTATATTTTATTTATTAACAGAATGAATAGAGTCAATACCCATTTATCATGGATTTTACACATTATAAAGTAGTAAACAACAACATATATTATTCTAAGTTGGGGTTAGGTTAACATGAACTTGTTAGGTAAATCTCGGGAGGTGTGGAACATTATACATACAAATAGTTAGACTAGAGGGAGTAAGAGAAATTTATTGCTAATGTAGTTGCCACCATAATAGTTACACACAGTGAAAAGTTCATACATATATATCTTCTTTTTACTTACACTCCCTTCATTAACACTTTGAGGTGCCGATCATATACCTTTACGTAGTATTTAATTTTTTTGGTGTGCGTAGTTTTGGTAAGAGGTGTCTTTTCTAGGTGCCATTACCATGTAAAGGGTTATGTGCTCGTAAACTTTGCTACGAATTTTGTAGAGAAATTGCCTTTGTGTCATTGTGTTTCTATTGAATAAGCCTTTAAAATAACGAATCACAAGATGAGGGTTGCCGTTATAAAATATAAAGTTACCCCCTTCTCCTTCCTTTGAAAAGAGAGGGAAAAATAAATGTCATGGAAAAAGTATTTGAATAAATATTGTGAAAGTTGTCCATTGATATCTCAGTCCATTTTTTACATATCCAGGTGTCTTAGGACTTAATTTACACACTTTATATTGTTTTCATTAAAATTAGTATTTATTTAATATATTGTATCACGTTTCATAACGTATTATACTATGATTTTTGGGTCATTGGTCAATACCAAATGACAATTCTATCTTATGACCCAGAATTATGTAATCTATGATGATTAAATGTAAGTATCAAGTTAAATAGGCAAACTATTATTTTTTACATTGATAGAGGAGCTCTTCTTATTGGGAAAAACTACTGTATTAATTGAAGCACAACTTTCCAACAATTCTAAATTTATTACTTGACGCCTTTCAAAATTAAGTCAAAAGGAGTGAGTTTTAATTTCTTTGTATATATAAAACTTGTGGAACATTGGTAATTTAATGTACATGTAATTTTAAAAGCTCTTTTTAATATGCCTATGGTTGTTGTAATAATAACAAAACTTTCTGTTACTATTTTGCTGCCATATTCATTTTATACTAATATATTTAATAGTTTATTACTAATATATTTAATATACTAATTCATTTTAATACTAACTCATTTTATACATCTCACACCTTATTAATAAATATATTGTAACAAATCTAGTAACTTTAAGTTATTCAAACCTGCATCAATTGAAATATTCAACCATAACTTTAACAATTTTATACTGCATGTTGGACTTGAGGAGGCCGAGACCTTGTTCCTGTTCGAGTGTGGATGATCATGACCATTTGTTGTACCGAGTGTTTGCTTATGATTATGATTTACCTACGACCAATACTACAGTAGACATTACTAAATACTACATTTGTCTCCCTCTTCACATCCTCCTTCGGCAGGAAACTTGAATAAAACGAGTTGACAGGTACTGGAATACACTGATGGTAATGGTGAAAGTGTTCATTTCATAGAGACTACAGTAGGTTTTCTGTAAGAGATATCAGTACTGCATTTCTTGGATATTAGTTTTTAATCCACATCATCTACGACTCTAGTCTACGCACATACTGTTTGCCCATGTAGTCTAATTTCCAAACGGTATGTATAGTAATTTTAGTTAATTATTCTACATGTATTAATTATCAATTTATATATTAAGTACTAATGAATTGATATTATATATATATATATATATATATATATTATACACACCACACACACACACACACACACATATATATATATATATATATATATATATATATATATATATATATAATTCATATATTAGGTATTAATACTAATGTAATAGTATTTTAATTGTCACGGAAATTTACTTTCTTTCATTTTATATCATGAAAAATATACCACTATTTTACCTTATATTGGTAAAAAATAGTATATTGTAATACTTAACTGTATAAGTAATTTCTTCACTTATAAAACAGGTTTACTATGAACTTCACGAAGATGAAAATGACTAAATTCCAAATAATACGATACCACACAGAAACAAGAATGTTCTTTTCTTTTCCTCTAAACTGATTCGTGTTTCAAAAAGAGCTGTCAAATATCTCTCATATCATCTACGTATCTGCCAATATCAGCCCTGTCATCGCCTCATTGATATTCACACAGAACTGCTGACACCATCTCGTGAGATGAATATTATTTCTATATGAACCTTTTCTATCTTCAGTGGTTATGTTTTAGTTTTAGTAATTTATTATTACTTACAAGAAATTAAGATGTCATAATAGGATATATGATTTGTTTTTTTACTTGATATAATATTAATATTGATTTCAAGTTGATTTGAACTCCAGTTCAACTGCCTCTTAAAGCAGCGTCTGGAATCTGCAGTTGTCACAGACTTATTCCTGGAATCTGGAGTCACATACGTCTGATGAGCTGAGAAAATAAATGAAAAATGAAATGAAATGAAAAATTCTTTATTTTTACAGGCAAATAGTCTAATACGAAGAATCTCAAAAGAGCCAATTTACACCATTTTGACATCAGAGACATATGTGTTAGAAAAATATAAAAATATAGCATAATCCAGGTTAATTGGCCCTTTCCATTGTCTCATTAGCTAGCTACAAATTTTAGTGCACTATGATGTTCTTGACACGATATTCAAGCATGGTTGAGCAACAGAGTATTTTTTTCATTAACGTAATAGAATATTTGTTATCTAGTTCTTTAAATGGGCAGATTTTCTTTACGCACATTTAGTGATATCCGTTTGTTGTAAATATTCTGATGGCAATATTTTACTTTTTTTAACACATATTGGCCGATTAAGTGAACACAACATCTAATCTTACAATTTAAAATATAAAAATTTAAGAATACATAGAGTTTATTAAGAATAAATGAAATAGTAAAAATTATAATTTAAGAAAATGTATCTTATTGATACTACTCTTTTGTATATTTATAAGCAAAAATATGAACGTAATATTAAAATCTTAATATTTATTCACTAATTAAGAAGTTATTGAATGAAAAACTTAGGAATGAAAATGTGGAGACTTCTCTAGTAAGCACATACGGAAATATTTTAGTGAAGGATAAATTGAAATGTTCGTCCATGAAAATAAATCACTCCAAGGGTACAGTATTTGGCATTCAGGGAAATAAGTACTTCAATAGATGTTCTGAGGGCTGAAACTGTTAGGAAAATCTATAATAACAAGATGCACTCCTTATGAATTGTAAATAATTTAGGTAACAGAAATATAAAACTCAGTAAAAAAGTAGGCTAATTGAAAGAAAGTTAAACAAAAATTCCAAATTTTAACGTACCGTCAGAGGAGGATACATGTAAGTAATTAACAAAAGTTTAAGTAACAGTAACATGGATGAGGAACCCACTAAAATGTGTTAAAGAAAGACATTATAATAATATACCAATAAACGACTTATAATAATATGTTATCCTATTCCTTAATTTGAAAATATTCAAAGTGTGTAATAGTAGCCTCCTTCGGGCCAAATAAAGGTTTCACATTAAGGAGTTGTATTTAAATTGTTAAATATTATAAAATCATTATTTACAAAGTTTCGCTGTAATATGAAAAATGATGACATAACACCCCCTGACATCTGTTAAGAGCCAGGACATAATTCATCATGTGGGTGGGCTATTGGTTGAAAGCCACAATAGAGTAAAAATGCAATATCTTGGAATATACGATGGAAGAATTTTATATTATTGATCATGAACTGGTACCATACCGTTAACTTAATTTAAAACATGCATGAATTTTTATTTGTATTGTTTATATCCGATCAAATTACTCATACATTGAGGATGGAACTCGAGAAAGATTTTTTCTCCAGACATTTTAATGTAAATTCATTTCTATACTTTCCAGAATGATTTTCAAGATGGTGGACGTCCATTGATATGATTTGGATAAGTGTAGTTAAATCCTAATTTAACTGTGTGTTTGTATGTTTCCCAATCCGTAGGGCATCTATAGAATAAAATTACCTATAGAATTGAAATTGTGCATGCAACCTCTGGCCTGATATGCGATACGTTGTGCAGAGTATTCTTAACTTGCTAACAAAATCACATAAAGTGCACTATTATGTACAAGTCTTCGAAGAAAAGAGTGTAGTCTTATTAATGTACAATAAAAATGGTTACAGATTATCACCTGCAACACTATCCTCACTAAAGGACTATCCATTGTATTGTTATAAGAATATCCAACAAACTTACCCCACCTAGTAAAAGTAATTTTAGAGACATATGAAGGGCTGTGGGTATGGGTCGTCGGACTACATCTATTGCCAGGGTATTCTCGAGACGCGGAACACACTTTCTTCCGCCACGAGCCAACAAGCACTGGTGGTATTTATCTGTAGACACTCTGTAAACACTGCGGCTGTTTTTTGCACTTCGTCCTGGACATCCTCCGCTAAAATAAGGCTGATTTGGACCATCACAGGGTAGTCCTGGAATATAGATCGGCGCAACTCTCGAGTTCTTCGTCAAAATCCGACCTAATCTGAATATTGTAACAAGCAGTTTACGGGTTAGAGTCCCGAAGAATAGAAGAGATTTTAGTGAATAGTTGTGAGAGTCACGTCCTGTATGATAGATCCACACTACAGTTTGGCCACCAGTGTGCATAACTGCATGCCCCTGCCTTTCCCTAAAAAAAATCAATAACTGTTTTATTTATTAATACTAGTAAATAAAACTAACCTGAGCTGAAACTGTTTCAAATCATCTGTATTTATATTTCCAAAGTCTCTCAAAATGGCTTTGGAATACAGGAAACGTTCTTAATTATTAGCCCATGTTATACAGCCGATAAGTATTGTAATGAACTAATAACCGTAATATAGATTACTTTTTATTACAGTCAAATACCCTTATAAATGTAAAAAATTACTAAGTTAAGTTTAGTGTAAGTTGTTATAAATATTGAATATTTTATATCCTGTAGTGCTTCTTAAAATTTAGTGTAATCTAGGTAAAGATGTTTAGGTCTATGTAATAGGAATTATTTAGTCTAGGTATCTGTGATGCCCGCATTAACTGGAGCTAATTGTAATTGTTGTTGTCTAGGGCATCCAGAACAAAAATATAAAACACAAATATTTTCCGGAATTTTGAGATTTAACAAATTGTTACAGCACAATTTCATAACCCTTTTAAATTAATTAACGGACTTGAACTAAATATGAATTTCTTTTAAATGGATACATGTATAGGAAAAACTCCACTCTTTATCTAAAACTGAAAAGATCCGCCAACGAGCTTTATGTCATGGTATTAAGCACATAAATGTATAACAACCTACTGCGGTATGAGTATTATAAAAACCAACAGATCATTTCACGAGTTAGTATTGTAATTGACTTAGGATTTCGAACAATTGACCTAGGTTTCAATCGACTAAAGATGTCACGACCAATATGATTGGATAATAAATTTTTGCTATAAAGATTATCATTAGTGTTTTTTAGTTATAAGGAGTAAGAAATAATATATATATATATATATATATATATATATATATATATATATATATATATATATATGTATGTACACACAAACAAGATTTTATATATTTGTAAAATACATTTAAAAGACATATTTATCATATTGTACGGTAACGAGATGATTCCCAATTCAGATGAAATCTGGGAAAGTCATGTGTTCCCCTGTACCTTTCAGCTGTTTCCCTCTCCTAAACTTTCCTTTCTCAACGCAAACAATGGTTTTCCTACGTAACCATCTCTTTCCCTCTACCAAAAATTTAATATATTAGTGTGGTTCTTTTATTTGTTTTTACAGCCCTATGTTAAAAATGTTGATTTTGATAGCAACATTAACTACATAAATATCGCGTTTCGTAGTAAAAGAATCATTATTAGACTTTACAGTAAGATAATTTTTTTTTAATAATTCCTGTAAATTATTGTACAATGATGGAAAGAAGCATTCACTTCTCATTTCAAAGTTCTATTGTGGTGCTTGATAGCATTTTCCTCGGTCGGCTTCACCTTCGCTTGAATGCAATCTCGTCCCGCAATAGATCAGTTTCAAAACCAGTAGGGAAATCAACTATTTTAATTTAACAAATCACTACTTTGTTTTTAATTGCACTTTATTTTCGTATTTTTACTAAGTGCTTGACATACTGATCCTTACGCAGGTGTAATACTTTTAAGCCTCCTTGACATAATTATATTCATCACAAGACACATCAGAAATACATAAAAGATATATTTTATATATTTTAAAATATATAAAAATATAAAAGTAAAGTGTGATATTTTTAGATATAAAGAAAACATTCGATACAGTAAATCATGAAATATTATTAAATAAAATGTATAATTGTCGAATTATAGTTTTCGTGTATGACTGGTTTTGCAGCTATTTAAAATCGAGACAGCAGAGGGTTAGAATAAATGGACTTTTGAGTGACTTTGGGTAAATTGAGCACGGACTCCCTACAGGAATCGGTCTTAGGCCCGATTTTGTTTTTGATTTACATAAATGGTCTTTGCAATGCTAAGTTCAAAGGATATGTTACATCATTTGCTGATGACACTGCCTTGTGTTATATTGAAAATAGTCGTGTTCATGTAGAGCAGCATATCAATTTTGATCTAATATTTTTGAGGTGGTTGTTCCAAGTTAATAAAATGGTGCTCAGTCCAGAGAAAACAAATTATATACATTTTAGCCTTAGGGGGGGAAAAACAACTCAGAATACGTTAGTGTACAGATGTTTAAACTGCTTAGAGGTTCCAACTTTTTGTGATGACTTTTGTTTCAAAATTAGGGGGGAGGATACTATTAAGTATCTGGGAATCGTATTAGATAGTGAACTAAAGTGGAAACCACTATAAGCAATTGTGAAGTGAAAATTGATTAATCAACTTCGTATTTATAATTTTCATAGACAATTATGCCCATCAGACCTACTTCGCACGGTTTAATTTTCTTTAATTCATAGTAGGCTTGATTATGCTCTCTTCTGGTGAAAAACTAATATCACAAATTTAGGAACATTAATAACAATAAAAAAGATTTTTATAAGACGAATGACTAAAGCTAATTTTAGGGAACATTCTTATCCCTTATTTGTAAGCATGAACATATTACCCCTTTGTACATGTACATTGATATAATATTGAAATTGTTTTATATTAGAAGTGGTAATGCTCTGAAAAATGTAAATGAAGCAGAAATGAGATTAAGAAATCCAAATAATTTTTGTATACCAAAGCCTCAAAAACACATTTTACAAAATTTGTTTCTGTTATAGCTCCGATGACATATAATTTATTGCCAGAATTAGTCAAAAATAGTAGGAACATAAATATATTTTCTAAAAAAATTAGAATATAGTTGATCGGTCAAAATAACATTGAGTATATGTATAAGGTCATACATTATTGTATGGTTAGTCTTGTCTACTAAGTTATAATAATATTTATATAGACACGTTAGAGCATTATAAAATAATTATTTATAGTATAATATTTAATGTTACATGTATAAAGCCTAATATTTTATTTGTAAATCATGCATAAATCCTTTTTATTTAATACAGCACAATAGTTATAATAAGCTTAAAATTTGAAATGTAATAGTACATTATTTACTACATAAGCTATAATAACTCATTTTTATCATTTCATTCTTGCTCGTTCCGCTATTTTTTTTACTCTTTTTTTATATAATATCCCCAACACCGGCACAGCCTTATGGAGTATCTAAATTTCCCTTATTGTGTAAATTTATTGACCTAATTATTAGTTTAAAAAAGAAAGAAAATCCTAAAGGGGTGTAACCTACATTTATTTTTTATTACTCTAAGTACATTAATTAGAAATAAAATAAGTAGAAAACATTTGTTTTATTTGTTATTTACTGCTATTGTAAATATGTTATATCATAGTATTATTTATTTTTAACCTCTGGCAATAATATTTGTTTGTAATATTCAGTTTGTTATTTTGGGGAAAACAATTATTGATGTATTCTTATTATATTATTATTAATATATATATTGGAAATAAAATTATTCAAACTTTATGAGACATCAGCTTTTTAGAATATTAATTGGATGGGAAACTTTCAAATGACAATGATATTCCAAAGGAGTATTCACGTTCCACAATAACAGCCTACAGGAAATAAACCGAGTAAGTAGTAAAAATATGCTGCAAATAGTAAATCTAAGCTGGCCATGTTAACACTATTTTTCGGATTGTTCAACATAGAACGAGTGCATTTGAACACTTGCCGTCCCAAGTTGGTGTGAAACTGATAAACAAGCTGCCTGAGGGAATAAAACATCTCATTGATTCTAAAATATTCAAATCTCGATTAAAACACCTCCTGGTATCTAAGGCGTTTTACTCCGTTGAAGAGTTCATGTTGAGTTGCTGGGATTAAAATTATTGAAAACTATTGAAAACACGAATAAAAATAAACCCCCAGTTCTGTTATACAATTAAATAGCAATAACTGCAATGGAACTGTATATTATTATGAATGTACTTGACGCATGCATGCAATGTAATAATTGTTTGACGCAATAAAGGTTATGATTATTATTACTATCTTTTTTGGTTAAAAATCTTGAGGCTAAGACTATTATAGAGACAAACTAGCCTGGGAGGATACGTGAAGACTAAAACTTATTGTTCCCCTTGGCGCTACCACAAAATTTCAATAAATAGGAACACTTCATGTTATTGTTATTTTGTATATTCTTTCATCGAGCAGTTAAATATCCGTTTTCCCCTTGTATTTAAAAAAACCCTATACAATTTTCAAATGCTACCCGAATATGTTGATCAATATTTTATAACCTAATTACAACCAACATCACCGCAATTAAATATTATTAAAGTAGTTATTATTTTTATTGTGATATTTGGAAAAGTGAATTGCAAGATAAGTCGTTTCCTATAGCTTTCTAAAAATATTGTAATAATCTGGCAAAATATGTCTTATATATATATATATATATATATATATATATATATATATATATATATATAAAAGACACTGTGTGCTTTAACTTCCACTATTAGATTTAGATCAGCCGGTTAACTTTAGGCCACAAACTTGTTCTAATGTATAGACATTTAAAGGTATGTAGATTAAATTGTAATTAGCCGTCATTTTCAAATCCTTCGGTCGTATACAGTTTTCATGGAACATATTACATTTATGATAGTCTCAGTTGTAAAACGTCAATTTATAGCTTTTGATCTCCAATAATTTGTTACTATCACAATCAAAAAAGTTAAAAGTTAAAATTTTGTAAACATAGGTATCTTTTATAACTAAACCATTGCGTTTAATTTTTACCAAACTATCTGAATTATGTAAATACTTCAATTCAAGCACAATCCCTTATGAAAAAATATAATAAACTTGAAACAAATAAATGTATTTGATGAACCTTATGATCCATATGTACACCATAGTCTGTGTACTAATTAGTAACTGTTTAAATATTATACCATTGTAGCCATTATAGCATTGATAAACGATATCTAGGTTTAAAACTTAAAACCTGCGCACAGTACAGTTTGTGTTTACAGTACAAGATGTACTGTATAAACTAAGTTTTTAGCAATTGTTTTTATTTGACGTAAATTATAAAGTTTCAAAACGGTGAAAACTTTCAATAGTTGAATCGTATTTTCAAACTAAGAGAGTCTGTGGGTCAGCAGTATTCCTTATGAAAGTAAATATCTAAATAGATAATAGAACAAGAAGTACTATTCTTATGACACTATTAGTAGACAAATCTCCCAAAAAGATTAAAAATCGCTACTTGTGTGGCAACAGAGAGATTGTGGTTACATTTTTGTTTTAATTCGATACCATTCAGTTAAAGCAATACTGTAATCTAAAGAGCAAACAAGAAATGATACTCGACACTCAAGTTTGTGAAACAACCCACTACGTGTATTACAAACTTGAAAATGTGCAAGGTATAAATGAACTGTAATAAGCATAGAATAATAGTATCAGTTTCGTTAATGATATCAGTTCAAAAGTCAATCTGATTGGATTTTAGCTTCAGGACTGAGGGTTATAAATTGGTTGAAAAGCTTGACACACCTTTCAGAGTGACGATAATCAATTTAGCAAACTGAAAGCAAAGTTTACAGCCGGAAAAGCTTTTACCAGCCTAATTAAATAAGCAATATATCAGATACCACAGGTTATCTGTCTAGCTCTAAGTATAGAGTTGTTCATCGAACGTTTATAAATGTTTATTATTGAACGTAATGAGTGATTTAGCAATAGTGGATTTTTCAATGTCTTGAGACTATAGTTACAGCTCGCCGATAGAATAATAACTTAATAAATTATGGTTATCTTTCATGTTTTTTAAATTTCTTGCAGTATATTTTTCTATCGTATAATGTATTAAAATATAAATGCATTACTACGAAATGAACATTATTAAATTTTACTATCAATATTACTTTGAAGATTTTCTATTTCTAATGAAATATATTTTGTTTAGCAATACCTCTATTACCACAATAAAATTTAGTGAACATACTTTACTTGTGTTATGCTTTTTGTAATAGTATGATTATTTTCCTTTGATTACATTTGGTTAGTCCATTTTGAACTATACGAAAGAGCCCTTGGAAGATTTTATAAGTTTTTTTTTCTATGGAAAATTGATTTATATCGATAAAACATGTTGTTACTTTTTGAACTTAACAATTTTCAGAAAATGAAGTTAGTATTCAAAAAAGTTTCTAATAATATAATATTGATAAATTTATATTTATAATTAGAAATCTATTTGGTTATCGCTTGACAATTTTTTCAGGAAATAATACTTATAATACTTAAACTTTATAAATTATTAGGTACACAGTTCTTGATAAATATTGCGATAACAGAGACAAAGTTGCCCTACAAATTTTGCAGATCGCGCCAATGAAGAGTCACAAACATCTAATGCACTGGGTACAGTGTAATTAAAGTTTGTTTTAAGAAATGCTATTACCTCTCTTTCATTAAATCCAAATTAATGAAACCTGTGAATGTTTGCATGGAAGGTAATCCAAACTGGTTAACGTCCTTGAAATTATTATATGGCATTTTCACAGTGGATTAAAGAAAAACAGTGAATGAACACTTCCATCCCCCAACAAGACATTCTTTCCTAGAAGGTCTGAAAAAGGGAAAGATTTATATGACGCAAAACCATTACTATAATTTAGAAAAGTCTTCTTAATTCTAAGTATGTGCGTATATTTTCTTCATCGAGAAAGTAATGTTAACTTAACTATTGCACTGAAAATATCTACAAGTACATCTATAAGTACAAACGAAGATTTCAAGAGTAAGAAGTATGGAAAAATATGGAACAGTGAATACATTAGACTGAAAGCGAATTTAACAACCTGAAGTATAGGTTTTCTCAGTCGATTACGTGTACATATATTTCATTTATCTAGGCTCCATTGTAAACTCTACCATGGTACTGGAAATATCTTGGCCGAGAGAAGACTGCACGAACTGTTAAGAAGACGAGTTTTGACCAACGTAGGATTCTAATACTCTTATTTTTGATACTTATGATATATAAATATTGTCTTTATTGAGATAAGGCAAACTAAAATTTGTCTCCTAAATGCATGATACTAGAAATGAATTAAAATGGCTGAAAGTGAACACTTGTTGGTAGAAGTAGGCTGCCCAGGCCTTAATAAGTTACACACATTTTCTTCGTGTAGGCAACAAGGCAAACTCAAATATGGTACTGAAAATATCTTTTACAGGTAATACATTATAAGGACTGTGAATAAACGGGGATTCTTACAGAAGTGGATTTATGAGACCTAAGTTTAGGTGTTGTTGACCGGGATAACAAGGTAAACTCGGCTGTGGCGTCGGGCATCGGGCGTCACTCGTATAATTCCTTTGAACAAGAAATGTTCTTGTAAGCGCAAAACTTGTATAAGAATAATTCTCTTGACCTCTTATCGTCTTAGATATGACCATTAAAATAATTCTTGGCTGGTTTATGCTTACTTACGTAAAATATCATAGGACACCATCACATTACACCATAAGAACTTTATCCAAGTAAGATAAATTGTGTACGAAGCCGCGTGTAGTAGTAGCTAGTAAACCTTTAATATTTTAAAGCGAATGTCTCAAATATAAGAAATACAAATATACTGTGAAATCGCGTGAAATTTGGTGCAGCCATAGCCTTTGTTGTTGAAATAATTACGTTTGGAATTTTTATTCGTAAATTTCGTCAAGAAAATCGTATTTTAGTTTTAAAATTAATCAAAAACATGAACGTTTTATAGCAAAATTAATCTGTAGCTGAAATAAGTTTAATTTAAATTGAAATTTATAATAGTATATAAACTTAAATAGCTAAAATAGTCAAAACCGTTGATTATTGCATTTTTAAATTATACATCGATTGCATTTTAACGCTTAAAATTAATATAGATGGCGTGAACATTTAAAATTTTACTTGCCCACCCTCCTATTTAACCCATAAATCAAGTTTGATCTCCAACCTTAGTCTTGTAAGGGTGGTCTATTTTACCATCTAATATGAGGTTAACCTCAGTTTAATTGTCAATGTATATCTTGTTAAATCTCTAGAGCAATATCGTTCATCTTCGCAGCCTACTTGAACCTAACAAGGCTTATCCGCTTATTTAAGAAAGTATGACGGATTTTTTAAACAAATTTTTTAATAAAGTACGGCTTAGATCAGAGTCGCTGGTGCTATCAAAGTGAATATTAAACATATAAAGATGTCACAAAAACAGCATAGCTTCAGACATGTAAGGTAAAACGTTTTTAATTTTAGCTTGTCACAAATATTATAGGCCATGATCCCATATTTTTAAATAAGTAGTCTATATATTTAAAAACTACGTAGAAAGACACGGGTAACAGTTGTTGTTTTATAAAGTTTTCTCTATTTCTACGCTACCAAAATTAACCTGAAGTCAAGTGATGACTGGCTAACAATCTCAGTAATACATATTTTTGTTTGGGGTAAAAGTATCACGTAAAGAACAAGATGACTACTCGAACACTACGACCATAAACTATACCAATAATAATTAAAAAAAGTCCCTTTAAAAATGTTAGATATTCTGTTACAGCCTTCATACCAGCATTGCATCTTTTCATAAATAAAAAATAGTGATCATCTAGATGTGTCGTGTAAGTTCCAAAAATGGAAATGAACATTACTTACGATTTTTATTCGTTATAGTAATGTCAGGTTATACAATATAATTATAATTATATTTAACTAAATTTGGAATAGCTTACTACATTCAAAGAGATTTAAATGTCTCTAAATAATAAGAAAGTTACGGGAATTTTAATTATTCAGGTTACTGTAAATTCATATAGATCTGTAACTATTTACTTTGGATAGTTGCTAAAATAGTAGTACTATCATAACATTTTATTTCATCTATCTAGTTCAAAGTTGTGTAGTTAATTAGCTTAAAAATTTCTATTTCATAACTATTTTTCTTATATTTATTACAGTACAATTGATTTAAATTATTGTAAATTAAATATTAAACTTCTCTTTGATGCAAAATATTAACAATTTCATTTTTATTTTTAATTACAAATTATTAATAATTTAGAGTTTGTAGTAAACTTTATGTGAATTATAAATAATGGTAAAGAGATGTTACACAATAATAATACGTATTTAATGAAAAAAATTATACTTAAGCAATCGGCATAAATTGGGCTTTCTTTTCGCAGTACAAATTCCAACAGATTCATTGGTTCCCTTTTAACTGTATCATACTGATTTTTATATCTCTACAGCTGTTTTATACTCAGATTAGAAATATTTTTTGATACTTCAATACATTATTTTGTAATTTATCAGTTATAGCAGGTATTTTATGATGTATATATAGTAAGTATAAAACAAAAATTCGACGCAATTTGTATGTAAATAACGTAAATACTAATTCTATTTGTATATTTTCTGAAGAGCTAATGTTCTTCGATAACAGCATTCGTAAGGGGTTACGATGTACGAACTAAAACACATTTTTCTATTCACTGTTTAATACTGTTACACCCTACTCTACCAATAGGGTTTGGGTTGCAGGTAAGGGATATGGTAATGAAGACCCCCAGGGACACGACCCTTGTCAATAACCCTTTTAGGCAGAGTAATTGAGATGAACAATGAAAAATGTTTAAATGGCTCTTTGCTAGTTATGAAGGGAACAGTGAGTAGTTTAATAGTTTAAAAACCGCGTAAAAAGTAGACTAAACAGAGTTTACATATTTTATTAACTTAATTTTGAGTATAAATTAGAAATTATTTTAATAACCAAACTTAACAAAACACACATTTTAAATAATAATTAATGCTTATAATTGTAATAGTTTTAACAAAATATTACATTGATACACAAAGCAATAAACTACAATTTGGCATTTCTTTAATTGCATTTTGAAATCTAAATTGATATGTCTACGTCTTTTTGAACTCTTCATTTATGGATATCTGTAGAAAGTTTCTTTTTATAACCCATGTTGCCAACATATATATGGAAAAATTATACATTGATGTTTTTCAAATACTGCTTCTCTGTACTATCTATGGTAAAATCCAAGTCTATACATTATAAATTTTATGTAATATATTCAATACTACATATTACTTACGTACACATAATGTCATAGTTTCAATTCACAATATATAAATTTAACTTCTTAATTATTTCTCTATAGGACTATTTTGTTTAGTTAAAATATATTCACGCGTTTCGAATCATCTGAATTAAAATTAATTTTTTGGAGGAATCTTCATATAAGAGCTAATCTAAAAGCTACTAAATAATCATATTTAGGAATAAAACCATGAATTTTTAAATACATACATATTGTACCTTAATGCTGGCATACAAGTACTAATTGCTCTAATTTAGTAGTATTTAATACTAATTTAATTTCAGTTCTAAATTTGTAAACGAAGTAAATTTTTCTTGGTAATTATATAACGTGAGATCCAGAGCAACGGTAGTCAACATCAGCGTGGGTTCGAGGGGTGTATACTCTTTACATCCAAAAACACAACCCCTCCAATCATCCCTTCTAATATTAACATAAAAGCTCCCCTGTCAACCTGTCAACGGATATTTCATAAAAAAATATGTATTTATTGTTGTTCGAGTAGACGAAAGAAACATCCTCACTGGTTCGTGTATGCTGCCAATCCCTCACCACATAACAACAGTATTAAACGAGTCATTTGTAGTATCTATTCTACATATCATACGGGGAAATCCCTTCCAGTTCCTATAAAATGTTTGGAGAGCCGGGATTGGTTTTACGTGCCTGTAACGACTTTTTGCAGCGGTTGTAGGGCCCGACATTTCATTTCATTTATTTCCAACGGCAGAACCACATTACATAGAGAAGAGTGAAATATAACAGCAACATAACAGTATTAATTCTAACAACAAGTTAACAATGAAAGAGTGTAATAACAAAAATAACAATAATACTTAAAGATAACTTGGTGATAACAGTAATAAATATATGATAACAGTGACAGTACATACAATAACAGATAAATATTGCAGATTACAATACAAATAATAGAATATTAACGATAACAATTGATAAATAATTTAGGCTATAGATTTTCAAATGTGTGTGTGCGTGTGCGTGTGCGTGCGTGCGTGCATGCGTGCGTGTGGGTGTGTGTGTGTGTGTGTGTGTGTGTGTGTGTGTTTGTTGTGATTAAGAGGTTTCAGTGTGTTGCAGGTTGATAAATGTCTTGAGATTCCGTTTGAAGGTTAGGAATGAGGAAGCAAACAAATCCATGTGGTTAGGAAGAAGGTTTCCATGAAGCTGAATTCTCCGCATCGTAGAGTTGGCCAAGTATGATGAGGAAACAGAGGATCTAGCAAATAGATATTGGGATCTAGTACCAACAGGAACCCGGAAGCAAATCCTCTCCAGCAGCTCAGGACAGTCCACAGTAGAGTTAACGAGGCGGAACAAGAATATTGCATCATGGTAGAAGCACCTTGTTTCAAGAGCGGTTAGTTGGAGAAAGGATGCCACTTCGCGTGTAGAGACCTCTAGGTATCCATAGCCCAACCTTAGCCCTACCAGCCTGAGAAATCGCCTCTGGACCCTCTCCAGATCCTCAATCAAATATTTCTGATGTTGTGACCAAATCACACAGCAGTACTCCAGATGTGGGCGCACCAAGGTACAGTAGAGAGTCTTGAAAGAGAGTATATCAGTGAAATGCTGTGAAAATCTGTGTATCAGGCCGAGTTTGCGCACTGCCTGGCTGCAAGCCGACCGAACATGTGCATCCCAGTTGAGTGTAGATGTAATGGTCACTCCAAGATCTTTTACTGTAGTAACTCTTGATAGTGTTATGCCGCTCAGAGAATAGTCAAATGTTATTGGAGAGACGGTTCGGTGGAAAGTGATACAGACACACTTATCGAGGTTGAGAGTCATGCTATTTTCCAGGCACCACTCCTCTACCCGATTCAGATCTTCCAGGAGATTAATAGCATCTTGATGTGTAGTAACTTTCGCATACAGTTTCAAATCATCGGCGAAGAGTAGGTAGTCACAGCTCAGTCTTCGAGTTATATCGTTAATGTAGATATTGAACAAAGTGGGGCCCAGGTGTGAACCCTGAGGTACGCCAGAAGTAGCAATGAACTCCTTGGATAGAGCGGAATGGAAGCGAAACTGAAGTTTTCTCTCATGTAGATAGCTCGCAAACCATTTGAGAGTGGTCCACAGATCCCATACTCACACAACTTGCGGATGAGTAGGACATGGTCAACTCGATCGAAAGCCTTGGCAAAATCCAATTCAACGGCATCGATCTGAGTTCTCTCTCCGAGTGCGTCCATAATATGAGTCTGAAAGACGGCTAGATTAGAAACGGGAGAACGGTCAGACATAAAGCCGTGCTGTTTGTTAGTAATAAGATGGTGAACTCTAAACTGCAACCTTTCAAGCACAAGTCTCTCAAAAATCTTAGCAAAAATCGGTAGGATAGCAATTGGTCTGTAATTTGCGATGTCATTCACTGAACCTTTTTTATGAATTGGCACAACGTGACTAAACTTCAGACATTCGGGAAATGTGCCATTAGATAGAGATAGATTGAATAGTTTAGTCAGAGGCAATACTAAGAGTTCAGCGTAATACTTTACAACTGCAGGCGATATGGAATCGGGGCCAGGCCCCTTGGACACATCAAGATTTGTAAGGGCACTTTGGACATCATCATAATCAAGGAGACATGTAGAAATAGCATCAATACCAGAAGAGTCTTCAGTATGAGTAGAGCTTCGGCTGGTGCCGAAAACCGATGAGAAGAAGTCAGCAAACATATCTGCAATGCAAACATCATCAGATGATGTGGTGTCTTCAAAGGACATCACTGATGGGGCTGTATCAGATCTGTCGCAGGCCTTAAGATAGGTCCAAAATATTTTGGGATTGGATGGTAACACTTCTTGAACGTGGTTGACATAGCGCAGGAAACAAATTTTTGTCAATGACTTGCACTCAGATCTAACGGCTGCGAATCGACGGTAAATCGTTACATCGAAGGTCAACTTGAATTGTTTGTGAAGAATCTTTTTCAAGATTGTAAGGTGGACAAGTTTCTTGGAAAACCATATGGGAAAGGAAGACTGGCTGTGTTTCTTCAGAGGAGAATTCCTTACTACGCAGTCGCCGATAGTCTTGCAGAAGCCGGCAAAGGAAGCGTCAACATCGTCAACCATAGTCCATGACATTATGTTCATTCTTTGAAGTTCGCTGAAAACTGCTTGAATGTTGCATTTTCTCAAATCAGGTCTGAGGAAAGAATGTATATTTCTCTTTACTGGGAGATCCAGCTCCATACTTAGGGACGGGTGATGAATATCCTCAGCAACAAGAGGATCAACATCTCGAGTGACCTCCACAGAACTAGAAGAAGCAAAGACGAGATCCAGAATCACCCCTCTATCGTTTGCCAAATGGTTTACCTGCGACAGACCAAGCAGCTCGGCCATCTCGGAGATCGCAATTGCGGAATGGTTGAGCACGACCTGGGATGAAGTCCAGCTGATACCCGGAAGGTTGAAATCTCCGATCAGATGGATATGAGCGAAGTTGTTGAGTGCCACGATCTCTTCCACTGAGCTAGAAAAATCCATGTAAGCAGCAACAGGCTGGCTGGGGGGAATATAGACTCCTCCAATTAGAACTTTCTGACAATTGTTCAGGGTTAACGACACAAAAAGAGACTCTGTTTTCGTGGAAGTGGCAATTTCAGAAGATTGTAGACGCTTGGATACTGCAACCAAAACACCTCCACCGCTCTTTTTGTTGCTGGAGGAGGAGGTTCTGTCCTTCCGGTAAAGTTCATAGTTACTGAAGCCAACGCCGTTGGAGATGCTTGATATAAGGTTAGTCTCAGTTAGAACTATGATGTCCTGAATGTAAGAAATTAGTGATTGCCTTAATTCATCTAGTTTGGATCGAAGTCCATTTACATTTTGATAATAAATGTGTATGGTTTCTGTGCCGTTGGAAATGACACGTCTTTTGGAGACTTCATTATTTTAGGAGTGCCATTAAGATATTTTATAGTGAGGCCCTTTTCGCCGTTGTTAGTGTGAGACTCGAGGGATCTACGAAGGTCCTGGAGATATTTACGCTCGTGAGGAGTCCTGTCATGACTTGCTGTGACTTCAGAGAGAGAGGCATCAGAATTCCCCAGTAGATCCTGAGAAAATCCTTTGAAAAACCGTTTAGCGTCATCGGGACTTGGTAAGATGACTTTGATGGGATGACTCTTATTGCAGTTTTTCCCAAGACGAAAAAACGTGAAGTTCTGGACCTGAAAATCTAATGAGGCAAAGATCTTGTTTAACAGGTCTAGATCGTAAGTCCTTTTTACATTGGATTGTGTACTTGAGCTCTCAGGGATGTTGTGCAAAATGACGTTCGACCGTCTGGCTGTGCGATCGACAATTTCAGAATAAATGTCGTTGGTGGAGGACGACATGTGCTCAGTTATATTTGAAGCCATATCAGACTTCAATGATTTGATTTCAGACTCCAGTTTAGTTACTCTTGGTTCGACTTGGGACATTTGTTCAGTCAAGCTGCTAATCTCCTGTCGCAAATAAGTGATGTCGTTGGAGATATGAGTAAGATCAGCTTTAGTGGCTAGAGAATCCATCTTATCAAATAATGCCTTAATAACTGGGTCGAGTTTTAGTTGAGAAGTAGAGTCGCAACCACAATCAGTACGATTGCACAGCCATTTTAGATTTTCGTCATTGGCATAACGTTTGTAATCAGAAGCTGACATTTTGATGCACTCGGAGTGGAACCAGCGATCGCAAGTGTCCCATTGTATGCCCTTGTTGGTGCCGGTAAATCGCACCATACATCTTACGCATGCATCTTTAGAGTCCATCTTTGGTGTTAAGGACGAGCAGAGTGAAAGAGAAGTGTTGTGGCAATAATGGGGAAACAGTTGGGCAGTGTAATTGTTAAGAAAAGTGTGTTAACATACATATAATCAAATGCAACAGATTCAATAACATAAAAATAACAATGAAACATATAATAGACAACTCTTGTGTACAACAATCAGTTCTTAACCAGTGTAGTAAATATCGTTCATATGTAGCCGGTCGACGAAAGATCCAGAAGGCTGTGGATTTTGAGAAGCGCAGATTCCTCCTTGCAGCAGCAGCAGCCGATGACAGCGGAATGACGGAACATTGACCACACAAGTTGACAGGAAAGAAGAGAATTTTTGTTTATTCATGAAAGAAATTCACAATATGCTCCAATTAAAAAATTGAGTTATTGAGCAATGACAGTTAGTGACACAGTTCGACACAGAATCACAAACTCACTGAATTTCCATGAAAGTAGTCCAAGACATCCAGGTAATAATTAATGCAGAACACATCGGTTAGAGGCAAAAAATTTCCCATAGAATGTTAGACCGCTACGTACGTATCCCTTAACACTCTTAGTACCAGACAGTGAGTAGGCTTGGAAATAGGAGGATGCATGAAAATGTGTTCATATGATTATGGCCTCTCTATTCTCTTACTTAAAGTTTTTGGATTTATTTATTTTATGAAAATAAAAAAAAATCATTTACTGTGTAACTGTTCTAATATTATGATTTTAATGTGTATTAGAAATCGCATTACTGTTATTTATATACAATTAGGCAATTGTTATATTTTATTATTTTAGATGCATGAAGGACTTCTTATATAATTTTACTAACTACATTTATTATTTCTGTTCATTACTTTGTCAAACTAGTTATAATCCTCTAAGTTAAATGTTTCTCTTCTTGGAAACATATTGATTTATCTTTATTTAGATGTTTATGCTATTTATTAACAATTACTGTGTTTTAGCAGCAAATAATTTTTAACTTGTATTTATTGGCACATGTTAAGTGTAAGAAAGGGCCTAATGGCCCTAACTTCGTGTATAATAATAAAGAGCTTACAATCAATCAATCAACTTTGGAAACTTTCTGACTCTTGATCTCTCCCAAACAATGAAAGACCAAGCCTGTAAATTTCCTCGGCCGGCTGAAATTGCAAGACAATCATTGCAAACCAATAGCATCTTGTCTATCTATTTTACAATTTCTTAGCATTTAGTATTCTGGGTTCTTTCATAAACAGTATAAATTAGTTAGTTATAAAATGAAGTTTGCCGTACAACTTCTTTCTCCTGAATACTGTCGGCCTTGTCATCATAACTATTTTACACACACAACACACACACACACACACACACACACACACACACACACACACACACACACACACACACACACACATGTAAATATATAGTTGTTATTAAAATAAATTTATCCTTGTTGTTATCTTTACGATTGTTTCGAAACTTAGTACCCGGGTTCAGAAGGTATTATATAAAAATACATCTTTTTTAAATCAGATTTAATATTTTCTAAATGGTGGCCAATATTGTATTTAAAAAACCCAAATACAAAATAAATTGGACCAAAACATGTTTTTATATAACCTTTCCTTTCCAAGGATACATCATTTGTAAATTTTATTCTAATTACTATTTTTAGTCATTTCTGTATTACACAGTAAAACTAAATGGCAACCAATTGGCAGTTTTTTGACAGCTGTTATTTAAATCAGCAGTTACTGTAATTAAAACAACACTAAAACTGTCTATTGATCATTAAACATCTAATACTGCGGAAATAACCAAATTTGTGTAATATTTCTTGATCGTCTCAGGGAGACTAGATCATTTACAACCTCGATGCATTACTGCAGTAGGCCCCAAAGCACTAGAACATTGGGCGTAGAACGAGTGTTGGAAACAGTTGAGTAAGACCTTAGTTTAAGCACCGCATCAGTAGTGAGAGGAATTGGCTACATTTTACAAAATTACATAACAAAGTTAAAAGCGATTCAAAGATGTATGTCCTGTAATAATTAAGTACACATAATTTACAGCAATGGCTGTTATAAAGTCATTATGCACTGTACAACGCGGTGCAAAAGGCAGATAAATATTAGGTTTTAAAGAATTAACATTTTTAAAATTAATTTTATAATACCTATTTTAATTAAAAAAAGGAAATTAAATTTAAACACTTATTTTGTTTGGTTCAATCTTAGATGTACGTTCTAAGGCATTGAGCACAAACTTCTAAGTATCAAGACAACGATGGTATTTTACTAATGTGGATTTTTAGTTGTGTAGCTTGCGTCGATTTGTACGCAGCAAGTATATTCTAACTAATACAAATTCTATTGTAACAAACATGATCATTTGATAACTTACTAAACACGGTTTTGAATCTAAAGCAAAGCATGAATGTCTTAACTCTAAATAATATTTTATAACCATAATTTAACTACTTCTAATTATAACTGAAGGTCAAATTTGGTTCGATTGGTCCTGCGTATATGAGAGCTATGTACAAAAACTTCGAAAATACTACTTTCTGACAGAACTAAGTATCTTAAATTACTTAGTTTTTACCATAACAGTACTTTTTTTCTTTTGATAATTAAAAATTCCCGAGTTTTTACTAATCTGTCTTATGATATAATAGTAATAAAACCTATTGCACAACATATTGACTAAGTTATTTATATTTTATTATTTTTATAATAACATGTGATGATACTGTAGTTACAAAAATGAATCACACAATAATGATAATGCCGAAATAAAATCGTAGTGTATTCATTCTTCTCCAAAGGATGAAACCACAACAGAAATAATCTGTAGTATCTTTCTTCTTTTTATTATATCTTGTATTGGGTTTTAGTTTTCGAATCCATTTTTTCCTTATTGTGAGGTCGGTTTGAAGGTGGCAAGGCCAGTTAAATCTTAGTAGTTTAGATTCACAAGCGGACCGAATTAATCACTGTATTACAATTGAACATTGTGAGATGCTAAGGGGAAATTGTCAGAGCTTTAGGAGAAGAGATTTATAGCCAAAGATAAAGCCAATTCTTAGAATGATAAGTGTGGACATTATTGCCACTTCTGGTGTCTGTAAAAGGCGAAGAGTTGGTGGTTTCCGGCCGTTATGCACAGACGGTGACCGGAAACATAATGCGCGATGTTAGATGGGTTTAAATGTAGAAGATTGATGATACCGTGCTTTCCCTTTTGTTTCATTGTATGGATATTTATTTTTGAGAAATTTATAAAATTTTATAAATACGTATTATAAATACATCTGAGACTTTAATGTGGAATATAAACCAGTAAAAAATGGAACCTACAAATTCGTCACACGAATAAATAAATAAATATATATATATATATATATATATATATATATATATATATATATATATTTATATTTATATGTATATATATATTTATATATATATATATATATATATATATATATATATATATATATATATTACTTGTACCTAGCCTGTTATCATTGGCCACCACATTTGTAACTTATTCATATCCTCCCACTTAACCTTTTTCTTAACTGCGCCCTGACTTACAAAGGCCCTTGCTATTATTATAGATTCGAAAAGTTTAAACTAGGTAAGAAATAAGGCGTTGATATTCATTCCAAAGTTATTTTAAGCTAATTGAAAGACGTTTTTCTACCAATTGTATAGCGTTAAAAGATTAAATTTTTGCGATAACGATACAATAACTATTAATTCCACAATGTAGAAGTATACCTGGTAATAAAATACTATATTATATGTCATAATAACACGTTGTTATATGTAATCGTGAAGTACCGAGATTTACAATACCCTAAGTGTCTTTCTAAAAAGCTGTTTAAGTATTTAAGCTTTTAAATATTTCAATACGTATAATTTTCAAAAAAGATTCTAAAAAGTGGTATAAAAACTCAAAATTAAATGGAAAATATAATTTATTGTTATATTATATGATAAATTTAGATCTATGAACGCAGCTTTTATATAATGTTTAGTTTTAAAATACATCACAACTTTAGTTTATAAAATTAAATTAAATCGGCTAATATTTTTTTTATAACTCTCTTTTATTAAGGACTAGAGAAAGAGTTTATTTATAGTTAAGTTTTATGGGAGACGTATGGGCAAATAATTATACAAATACCATGATTCATTGTTCTATGTCTATTAATGAATGATCTTTTACGACGATGGAAACAAACCAACTCGTAGTAATTTATTCGTAATTAGTAGACATGGCAAGGACCATGTTACATGATTACAGTCGATTAGTCGTTGAATCCAGAAATATTTTGGAAAGCATAATTGTTTTTGAATAAAATATTCAGAATCAATACATTTTAAAGAAAAGTTTGTTAAAGTTCAAATGCAGGGATTTAAATAATATGACTAACATGAACTTTAATTTTCTAAGTTTTTTCCTTAGTTTTAAATATATAAGTGTAAATCTTTGCTTCAATCTTTCAGGAGATTCATGAACTTTTTGTCGTAGGTCTTATGTTTGTATATTGAAACATCCCATCTTAGGTATTATTTACATACAAAACGTTAGATTATTGGTTGTTTTAATTTTTATTTCCTTGTCATAACTCTTTTTACACATCAAAAACATGAGTAAATTAAAAAAAACTACTTTTTAAAACATATGGTTGGTCTATTTATTAAACGTAAACTGGTTTATACTTTCAATTACTATCTGTTCTTCAGAGGTTGCTATTGCACATCATTGGTAAAGAAGGTGGACCTGTGATCCTTCTAAGACAATTATATCATGCAGTTTAAAGTATAAATTATTATATAAAGAAATATTAGTTTTTATTACATTTGGCAATACATGTTATTTCTGACATCTAAAACTTGTATAAAAGGGTGAATTATATTTTAAATGAACGGCTATTATCACATTACACTAGTTTAATATGACCCAGCCACTGGTATATCTTCATTTCTATTAGCCTAGTTATTCAGAAATGAAACTTTATGTTCAAACGAAGTTGCTTTGCTTGTTTCACACTAAAGTTTATTGTAATAATTTAAGAGAGACCAAACTTAGTTTGCGTTATGCAAATGCGTTAGTACTTTACTTAAAAGACCGTTATACAAATGTGTTAATTATTTAAGAAAAGACATTTATACTAAAATTTAAAAAATATATGTTTGAGAATACTATAATTCAATTAGAAAGTCCCAAATACAAATATATTGTTATTATAGAGGTGGTCCACCACCGTGTTCTCTCAGAGAAGGAAGTATATCATGCCAGTGGTCTTTTATTTAACAACCTTATTAATTTCCCTGTTATCTTCTGAAGGTAGAAAGCATAATAATTAAATCTCAAATAGTATTCTGAAGATATTCACAATAAAGAGGGAATTCTCAAGTGAATAACTGTCTGACTGCGCTTTTATTTACTATATATTAGCTTCAATTTAATAATTATTAGTAAG
The DNA here is from genome assembly GCF_021130785.1 of Homalodisca vitripennis. Taxonomy (NCBI): domain Eukaryota; kingdom Metazoa; phylum Arthropoda; class Insecta; order Hemiptera; family Cicadellidae; genus Homalodisca; species Homalodisca vitripennis. Next base: position 59,918,346 of record NC_060208.1, read on the forward strand.
TTTAGAAATTAAAATATTTTTTTATTGCCAACTGAGGTGTGGGAGTAACGAAAAAGTTGGGCTGGCTATGCATTTTTAGATTCTATGTGTGACTAAGCTAAAAATGAAGAGTAGCAGCTACACGAGATTTTGTTTTGTTTTTAATGAAATCAATTTTAATTTCATTTTTCTCTTACGTATGTTACAAAACTTGGTAAATGTTAGAAGGAACTTAATTATTTTTTATATTTTAACTATGGCGTCCATTTCATTTTTGTTTTATATCTAATAAATTACTGTATTGATCAAACTGTTATAAGACACGAAACATAATAGCTTTTTATTTCTAACGATACCTCACTTGTACAATCTATTTAAGTAATAACCATTTTTTATTAGGTTTCTCATTCCACTTGCTAACTAATTGGCTCATAATGTGACAGTATTTAAACAGCTGTTATGTAAATCAGCTGTTACTGCGATTAAAATTCAACACTGAAACTTACTATTGAACCTATAACATCTAATAAATATAAACATAACCTAATTAAAACGTTTCTAAGATCAGTTTGCAATCGGCAATGTTATGGAAAATACATATTTATTGTATATTAAAGTTTCAATTGTCCGTTTCAGTGTTGCATTTTAGTTACAGACACAGCTGATTTAAATTACAGCTCTTAAAATATTTTAAAATTATGGGCTATTTAGTTTTCATTTAAACAAAACCAAACGAAATATCATGGTCTAACAATATTTTTCTGATTTGGTAAATTTCTTCTTTTAAACCTTTCTGCTTACAAACGAGGACCATGTACTTCATATCCTGCAAAGAATACATGTTTCCTTAACACTATTTAGGTGTTAATATTAACAATAGTCGTTTTCGGAGTTGCATTTTATTTACAGTAACAGCTTTTCAAATACTATATTATGGATAACTGATTTTGCATGGGTAATAGAAAACCTTTTAAAAACAGTTACTTATTGACAGATGTTTTCAAATAAGATCAGAAAACTTTATTTGATAATTGTTTTGTATCCCATAAAAGTTTTATAAAAATGAATGGTTTATTGCGTACTTGTTTAAACAAAAATTAAATAGCCGTAATTTTGAAAATATTAAAATTACAATATTAATTGTTACGATAACGATAAAATTGTTTTAATAAAAAGATAACGCGCATAGAATATATAAATGTATAGCCAGCCAAGCCTTTGTGTTACGCCCTTTATACCAATGCAGAAATAAATCGTTGATTTAACATTTGATAGACAAACCTCCAGTTACATTTTTTAAACGTTTTAAAACTCCTCCGTTTTTTAAAATTGCTACGTACAGAGAGAGCATAGTTTTTTTTCTAGACAAAATTTTAAGGGGTTAATCTTCTACAATATCCTAGGTTGTATTATACTCAGAAATAAACTTACTCTAGTCCAGTATATTTAATAAGGTATACGTGTAGCTTTAGAGGAAGGGAACACTATTCATGTTTATGTGCAGATTTAGATTCGGGCACTTCAAGCTAAACTGCCCACAAGGTGTGGTTAACTGCAGTAATTTTGAGTTGGATTAAATTACGACATAAATATTTGTTAGCTTGTTACACTGCACACATTTGGTATACCCGAGGTAAATATGACGAAATCAGCGCATCTTGAAATTGATTGGATTTTACTAGAGATAATCTATTAAATAATAAGAAAGTAAAAACATCGCTCTGTTGACATGAATAATGTCTTAGGATTATCTGTATGTACGTAAATGTTGGTTATAAAATTATGACTATGTGATAAGCACATGAACGCCTTTCGACTATGATTGAGTAAGACAGTAACTTTACTGTTTTCATGGCCAGGATCATTACTTCACTTTCCGCCGGTGTAGAATTAATTGACAGATAGGAAATTGGTGTCGCAGCTAAACCCTGTGACCTATTTCATGATGTAATTAATTTGACTGATAATTATTTACATAACGAAAATTATATCTTGGTAAACTTTGAAGACAGAGGAAATACAATAAGCTATCTATACAATAATAAATATAAATATGATCTCTTCCGAAGGTATGTGCCACCTAGACGTACAGCGGTTTTTTTGGTATTATTTTTTTTATACATAAAAAAGTTAATTTATTCAAAGTCTTGTTTTCAAAATTATATAATAATTTTACATACAATAATATTTGTGGAAAACATACTATAATATACACACCAAAATTAAAAAATGTTTAACAAATTTAAAAAATATTTATGTTTCGTATACTAGCATTAAAAAAAATTATATTGATATGATTTTCTTAAACGTGTATTACATAATTCTGACTATAAGTAGACTTTCAGTACGAAACAAAATTTGATTTTAATTCGTACAGTTGGTAAGGAACATCTTCTTAAAACATTATTATTATTACTCGTAAAAAATGAACATATGTACTTTTATTGTATACGTTATTTCAAATACTTCGAAATAACAAAATATTTCAAAAATAAATAAGAGTAATTAATTAGAACAATTCTCATCGTATCAAATGTGTAGTAGGCAACCAATTGTATTTTAAATCGGTACTTATCAAAAACGTTCTGTTAGATTTCTCGTATCACTAACACAATCGGTGGTAAAGTTACTCAGGCACCTGAGCCGAATGTGTATAGCACAAGGATTACAGATTGTATCTCGTTTGTCCAGCAGAGTTATCGCTCTCTGTCCACCCGGCCTTATCAGTTTACACTGGCAAACCGACTCTGATATCTAAATGGTAATTTTATAGTATTCTATAGATTAAGATTAGACTAATCTTATATTGGGTTCATTTATACAATTTACATTCATTTCAATATAGTTAGGCAACAACCTTATGTTAAATGCAACTAACGTAGTAATGATTTGCCAGGAGGATTCACTTTTTAGCTGGTCTATACCTTATAGTTCAATCTTCACTGGATACAGTAAAAATATGTGTAACGTTAATTTTGGTAACTCCATGGATGTCGAGGTGCGGTATATCAATAACCGCAATTATCGAGAGATTGATCTTAAGGGGCGGATTGATACGTCTAGTGCATTCCGGATAATGACTGTTGTTTTGAGCGGATCTTCCATAGTATTGAAAGCTGTTTTAGCCATAAAATTTAGGAAGTATTTTCCTCTACATGCTCAGAGTGGGAGAGGCTGAAACAGTGCTATCTTCCTTTTATTCCTTTGTGGCATGCATGATATACTGAGTACGCTCTACCCCCCCCCCTCACACAATGACAGAGGCGCCCCTACTACCAACCTTCCCATTCTGAAAATTCTATTACTCCTGAGGCAAGCGCAATGGTTCTTTTAGGACTAAGTTCAATCAGAGGTTTTCTGATCTTCTTGTGGTAGGTGGATGGTTTAATATTTAAATAACTAATTCTGCTTAAAATACAATTTGCTTTAAATGTATGTACATGTTTTTACAATTTTCTATAGCTTTTGATTCTAGTAAATAACGAATTTTTGGAAATTAAAACATAGTATAGTTACACAATAAAATAAACTTTTTATTTAGAAATAAAAAATCTTACTATTATTTATATTCCTATATAATGAGTAACCTTCAATATATTTTAGTTTGGCCATGGCTCAGACACATTGATTTCACTGTAATAATATATTAATCAATTAATCCTCTCACAATAGAAATTGTTAAAAGTATTGAGCTCAACGTTTCTTTTAACATATTCTGTCCCCATTGTACATGTGTGTAAGATTTTCTTATCAGATTTTAATTACGAAATGAATGCATTCTAGACTAATTTACTGGACCGTCCACATAAACTTACAAAATTAATAACAGGTTACGGAACTAAAATACGACTTTGTATGGCATCATTATAGAGAACAATTTAAAACAATATTTTAACCACAACATCATAAATTTTTATTTTGCGGTGTTAGGACATTGTAAGAGTTTAAAAGTATGGAAAAAGTATTTTATTAATAAATTATATAATAGATATAACCTCATTAAACACAATTCAAATAAATAAAAGAAGTACTTTTCTTTCGATTTAACATAGCATTACAGTTGATGATTTAATGGAAAGAAAAAAAGTGTTTTGCCCGGGTAAAGTATTTGTATTTTTAATCTCCAAATTATATTTCTTATTTTAATTTAGGTTTTTATAGTAAATGGTTAAATGGTTAGATGTTTAGAATCCAATAATTTAAATAACCATAACTGCACAAAAGTTCTACGTAAGACTTGCATTTTCTAAATACAGAACATATATGAGCCCATTATGACTTTTCAGAAATGTCTAGAATAGAGTAGAATATAATAGAAACACTTGTTATTAAGTTAGGACCATATCGCCCTTTCTTACATGTAACCTTTTAAAGAGGTGTATAAATAGTTGTAAATTTAGTAAGATACAATATTGAGTGTATACCGTGTTGGAGAACATTGGTGCCATATTTTGGCCTTGTTTATTTAAAACATTCACATACATAGAAAATATTTATTATTAACAATCAAAAACAAAGTAATATTTGACTAAGTTAATTTTTAGATTCCTTTATTTAATAATGTATTATTTATTATAATAATGATAAACCCTTTCTTAATTTTTCCATCAGTAGCTGAAAGAATTGGGACATTGTTTATCAAATTCAACACTGTCCACATCAGAACTTAGTATTGAATCTAAATGTTGTATATTTCCCATTACAAATATAAAAAATCCCTTTGTCTCTACGTTTTTCTGACTCACACTCTACCTGTTTTTTTTAATACTTTTATACCGGATGGTGTTGTGAAAAAAATTGGAATTTAGAGCTGAAATTTAGCCTAAAACTCTATATACGAGCCTTATTAAAATCAATCACTCAGAGCATTTAAAAAGAATTTGGACTTGCTAAGTGTCCTCAGGATATTTCAATAATGAATTGAGTTGTAAACGAGGTTATATCCTTAACAAAGTCTGTTATCTTATACTCGTATGTATTGTTTATTTAGTAGTTTTTGTTAAAGCTCTACAAAATATATTTTATTACAAACCTTATAAAGTACCTCAAATCATGCTATTAAGATTAAAATAATATTTAACACTTTGAGATGAGCACGATATTAATATTTTTTTAGTCGTAAACAATAACAAAAGTTTATGTTTTACCTCAAAAGATTTCTGCACAGGTCCCATCCCTTATCCCACAGTTTGTTATGAGTTTAATGTCAGAACTGCCTGTGAATACCTACATCAAGGTCATCTTGGTCATCTTACCGTTGAAGAAGGCATCACTATGATAATTAAAAAGTTACAAAAAATATAAACCGCAGCCTAAAATTAGTGCAACCAAGTGACTACAATCTAAAGTTTATACAAATTTTATTGCTACAGCTTGTCTTTTAAAACAAACTACAAACTTACAAACTTACAAAATATCATTGCAATAATTTATTACAGTGTAAAACCTTTCTCTTATACTTTATCTTTAATTACTATTACTAGTTAATCTAGATTCAGGTCACTTACAAAATTCCGCTGTAATCTCAAATTTTGGCCAGGGGCGTAAATAGGCCTACGTTAATTTGCCTGTAGCAGGGTTACCGACCGTGTAAGCTTGTGATTCTTTCACCTCCAGAACATGACATAAAGCAGATAGACAGATACGGAGTTGGCAAGATACGTAGAAACTGGTCCTGAGGAAGTTGAAACATACCATGGCGTGTTATTGTACTACCATCCCTTTGATAAAAAACTTCTCCAAATATATAAAAATGTATTTTGTTGCTGAGTAAAGTAATTATAGTTTAAAAAATATCCATACTTATAAATATAATTCATACTTGCATTAAAAACTGATTGTTTTGGTAATCGCTTTTTTCAATGCAACTTAAAATATATTTACTGATAAGTATAAATATATTTACTGATAAGTATTTTTTACGTTTTCTAAAACATAAAGTTATAGTTATATACTTTTAAAGGCTAAACAAGGTAGAGACTGGGTCTGTTTGGTCGTGGACATTAATTTATTTAACAGTTTTTGTAGGTTATGTTACTGTAATTTATTTAAGAAAGCTGAGGAATGAGATAAAAGTAATGATTAATATTTTTATTGTGTAAAACTATTTATTTCATCATAAATGTGTCGTTGCTCTTGAAAAATATTGTATATAAAAAAGTGAAGCTATTTTTTTATGGTTACACATATCAGGTTATCTGAATCTGTCCCAACTTTCAAAAAACATGTAAAGCACAAAAACAATAATTTGGGTTCATTCAAGGTTTTATTAAAATTTCCTAGTCAATAACACATTTCTATTACGCATATTCTTATTAAGGTGCAAACCTATAATGACAAGAAAAATGTCTATCTTGCAGTCAGAATACTAGTATCTACAAACTACAATCATGTACATAAAAGTCATGTTAACAAAGATCAATGTAAAACTCATCCTTAACACTCTTTGTCTTTGTTGTCCACTATGTTTTATTATGTTGATGAACTCAAGATGAGCCGCTTGGATAATTGAAAGGGCTGGATTTGATGTAAGTGTGGCGTTTCAATGAAAGTGTGTACATCTTTTACTCATCAAGACATTCAGACTGTGTACTTAATTCAATAAGTAGAATTTTAATAATATTTTTCTTGGTATTATTGATTTCGTTTACGATTTTTATTTGAATTGTAAATATAATGCTACTAAATTATTTGTATTATTGTTATTACGTGAAATTATTACTCTGATAATGAAACTGTAAACTTGTAACACACAGACTTCTGAAATTAACAACTTGTAGTAAATATTCCTGCGTTTACATAAATGAAGGAATATTTACATACACCATTTCTACATACACACAAAATAATGTACATACACAATTACAACGTCATGCTGGTTCTGTTTACAAGAAGTTTTAATAAAGACTAATCCATGAATTTAATCCATATATTTAACCATGAATTTAATCAGCATTCCGTCATCACAATTATATCTCTTTAAAGCAATGCGCATAAAATAAACTAAACTTACATAAACAATACGATTTCTTGTATATATCTAAATACTTATACAGCCGCATGTGAAACTGACTCACTGATATATACGAAAACAAATTCTAACATACTTCTAGAAGTGCTGGGAACGTGAAATTTGGCACGCAGGTACCTTTCACAATATGACCCGGAGGAAAAGTCTGAAAACCGACATTTTTAATTTTAAACCCCTCAAAGAAATTCCTCAAAAATCGCGCATTCTTTACCCCTGCAGGCATTTCTTGTAAGCCTGATAGCGGTGAACCGTTGGAGCTAGCTTCGATCTGACGAAAAATCGTTAGTCAGGAATGAAGTGAACTACAAAAAAGGTCCAGTGACTTTTTGTCCTATCTCGTGTGGTTAAGCGACAAAACGCGGGACATGGTTTGACATTCCAGAGATTTTTTTGCTTAAAATAAAGTTTCGAGCCTGATAGTGGCCGAACGGTAGGTCGTAGCTCAAATCTGGTTGACCCATCAAATTAGCAAATTGCGCGATCTACAGAAAAGGTCCAGTAACGTTTTGCTCTATCTCCAGTGGTTCGGCCGAAAAAACGTGATTATGTGCAATTGTTTTGTAATTTTTACGTGAAACTTTTGTTTTCGGGCTCGATAGCGGCGAAACCATTAAACGGAGGTCAAAATAAGACAGACGTTGGAGTTAGGAAATGAGGTAATCTACAAAAATGTGCCAGTAACTCTTTACTCTATCTCCATTGGTTTGGCCGCAAAACGTGATTAAGTGAAAATATTTGGAAATTTTCGCCTAAAAATTTACCTTTCGGCTCGATAGCGGTTAAAAAACGGTTGGTCGTAGCTCAAAACAAATTTCTAAAAGGATTTAAGAAATTGCGTGATCTACAAAAAATGTTCAGTAACATTTTGCCCTATCCTCAACGGTTTTGGCTGCATAACGCGTTTTAAAAGTATTTGATTTTTTAAGTTTTACGTGATATTTTTAAAACTGCCCAGTGCAGCCTTTTGTCCTAAGCTCTGTACTGCCTAAATTATAGGTCGTAGCTTAAATCTGATGGCATAATCGAAAGAAAAAATCAAATTTTTCGACAAGAAAGGTCCATTCACTTTTTCTTGTATCTCTAACGGTTATCTAAATACTTATACAGCCGCATGTGTAACTCACTCACTGACTGATGGATAGATACAAATTCTAACATAGTTCTAGAAGTGCTGGAAACTTTGAAAATTTGGCACGCAGGTACCTTTCAACCGTATAACCAACAGGAAAAGTCTGAAAACCGGGAATTTTTAATTTTAAACCCCTCAAAAAAATAAAACCGGTTGAAACTGGTTAAAAACTGGTGTAGTTTTTTTTTGCTTTCGAGCCGTCTAGTGACTAAACCGTTGGTAGTAGCTCAAATCTAATTTTTAAGGGGTTTTAGCAAATTTTTATGATCTACAGAATGGGCCACATTATACTTCCCTGCATCTCTACCGGTCCACCCTAAACATGCTCTCAAATTCGAAAATATTGTCAAATTTTGACGATTTTCGCTTGTTAGATTTTTTGTTTGAGGCTCTGTAGCGTCTAAACCGTAGGTTGTAGCTCGGATCTGATGATTAATCGTTAGTGGGGGAATGAAGTGCTCTACAAAAAAGGTCTAGTCACTTTTTGTCCTATCTCGTGTGGTTAAGCGTCAAAACGCGGGAATGTTTGACATTCCAGAGATTTTTTTTGCTTAAAATAAAGTTTCGAGCCTGATAGTGGCCGAACGGTAGGTCGTAGCTCAAATTTGATTGACCCATCAAATTAGGAAATTGGGGCGATCTACAGAAAAGGTCCAGTAACTTTTTGCTCTATCTCCAGTGGTTTGGCCGCAAAACGCGTTTTTAAGTATTGATTTTTTTAATTTTACGTGACATTTTTAAACTGCCCAGTTCAGTCTTTTGTTCTAAGCTCTGTACTGCCTAAATTATAGGTCGTAGCTTAAATCTGATGGCATAATCGAAAGACAAAATTAAATTTCTGACAAGAAATGTGCAGTCACTTTTTCTTGTATCTCTAACGGTTAAGCCACAAAATGCCCTTAAAGTCAAAACTTTTGATAAATTGGGATAAAAATCAACGAATTCCTACTTCTGTCATTAACCCCCGGTAACATTACCCCTCTCTGGAATTTTCTGGTATGACCAGATAATCTCCTGAGTAAATTAAACCCCCTGATATATTAATCCCCCGGTAACGTTGAACCCCCCCCGGAAATATACTGGCTTAAAACCTCATGACCGAATTCTACCAATCTCCAAATTTCTTAACCCCCCCCCTTTGGAAGTTCCTGGTATGACCAGATAACCTCCTGAGTAAATTAAATCCCCTGATGTGTTAACCCCCTGGTAACATTAACCCCCCCCAGGGAATTTCCTGGCTTGACTAAATAATCTCCTGATGATATTACAACCAACTGTTCAACTTAAAATACTGCCTTAAGGTCGGTTTTTATTATGTTTATACTAAACAATTCAAGATAGCTGACCCGTGCAGACTTTTCTTCCGAGCTCAGTCCTGGCTAAACCAAAGCTCGCAGCTAAAATCTGACGACAGAATCGAAACTCCCGGGAATTTCCTGGTTGATGAACTCCTGATTAAATTAAAACTCCCTGATCATCGTAATAATCTGATAAAGGTAGTTTTTAATTTATTTAGACTAAATCTGTTTACACAACATCTGACCGGTGCAGACTTTTATCCCAAGCGTTGTACCGACTAAACCAGAGATAGTAGCTCAAATCCGACGTTTTGAGCTACTATAATTTTTGCAACTATAATTAGTGCGATTCATGCTGGTTCCATATTGACCTTGTATTACTACGTTACCGAGTGACTAAAACCCCCCTCCACGTCGGGAGTTGGCTGAGCGTTAGTAAAGTTTCAATAGTAGATAGGGACAGAGTGTTTTTTATTGTGTTCAAAGACACAACACCCTCTAAAATAGGCCCACGTGTGTCATTAACCCCTTGTAACATTAACCCCCGCCCCCCTCCGGGAATTTATTAATATGACAAGAAAATATCCTGACGTCCAATAAACCCCCCTGATTGTCTTAACCCTCTTTAACATTAATCTCCCCTCCCCCCCCCCGGGAATTTCCTGGCATGACAAGATAAACCTCTGAGCAAATTAAACCCCCTGAACAACTTAAAAATAATGACTCAGGGTTGGGTTTTTGTTATATTTACACTAAACAATTCACAATAGCCCACCAGTGCAGTCCTTTCTCCACAGCTCCGTACTGGCTAAACCAGACGTCGTAGTGCTAAAATCGGAGAGAAAATTACATTTCCGACAAGAAAGGTCCAGTCACTTTTTCACGTATCTCTAACGGTTAAGCCGCAAAACCCCCTCAAAGTCAAAAGTTTGGGTAAAATCCGGAAAATGAACCTATGGTATACATACGTATCCTCTGACTTTGGTTAAAACCAAATTCTTCTAGTCTCCAAATTCCGCGAACACATAACTTAACTCTTCTACCACATCAATTGATTAATATTGTACACCACACATCTTTTGGCTGAGCGTTAGCGAAGCTTTAGGACCCGTAAGATTCTCGAGAACGGATACATAAAATTTAGAAACATCACGTCTGAATTTAACCAATCAACGAAATTAACGCTTATCCCCGAAATTAGCCAACACCCAAATGGGGGCCTGGGGCGTAGCCCCCAGCGAGCAGAAGGCGAGTATATATATATAAACTCCTTCTCGTCCTAAAGCATTCTCAAACAATCCACCCACCTAATCATTACAGAAAGATTTACTTATAATATAATTTGCACATTTTCGCACCTATACTTTCAACTTTAATTATGGACGGTTTTGGCACTTCCTGAGAAGGTAAAAGGTTTAATATTTCAAAGTAAAAAAAAAACATAGTTACAAACAATCTTTTAACAATCTGTTTCATTTCGTGACCTGGACATACACTTAATTTTTTTATTCATTAAAATTCCAAAAATGGGACATTCAGAAATTGATTGGTGGCTTTAAATATTTTAGTAGAGAACACTTGTATCCGCATGCTAAGTACACGTGTCATCCCACTTTACGAAGATAACACTTTATGCGTGGAAAGTTTAGTATTGTTAATTGTCCAAACGTTAAGCTTATTATACAAAAGGGAGAAGAATAAAAAGGTTTTTTCAAAGAACGTCCAGAGAAGGTTTATGCGAAGTACTTAAGGTCTCTTTAAATACTACGCTCGTGAATAGGTACAAAAGCCACCACGTTTAGGTTTGCAGGCAATAAATTTTACCAACTCCCTCGTCTGACCGTTTGTCTCAGTAATGGTTTCGTTGCCCCCTGGGATCTCTACTAACAAGTTTGCGTTAACGTGCCCAACCTCATTTCACTGCTTCATTTTATAAATCTTGAATTAGAAAAGGGTCTTGCCCATTTTTAGTGTTAGTTATAAAACTAGTTATTTTTACACATGTAATAATTAGAGTGTTAAATAAATGTATTAGTATATAATAGAATAATTCTCTCTTGATAAAAACAGACCATCTCTATGACTATAGATAAAATTAGTTCTTCAAATCTGAAACTATATTTCTAATTCAATGAAAATTATTTCTAAAGTCCTACAAGAAAACATTGTTAGTCCTTTTTTTCTTCCTGCTCAATGTCAATGACATATAATCATCACTACCACGGAGCAATTGTGCAATATTCAGATGAAACGACTCTTTGTTTTAATGAAACTACAGAATTGTAAAAAGTCTTCAATAAAAGAACAAGCCTTTGTTGCAGTAAACAGCTGTGTCCTACATTTTTACCGCGTCTAAAATCTAATCTGAAAACTAATTTGTCAATATTGACCGTTCTAGATTTTTCTTTTCACTTGACATATTGCGAATATGGCCTTGCTATTGTGTTATGGATGATGCCATAGAATAATAATTCTATTCCTCGCTATACCCTGGAATTAACCTTGCTCAAGGTTTGACATGGAATGTTTATATCGATTACGTTTGCCCCAAATTAGCAGCAGGCATTTATGGCTAGAGGTCTCTAGTTAAATCCTGCCCTATTCAGGTTATGATGATGGCTTATATTGACTGGATGTATCCACCTCTCTACGGACTAGTGCTGAGGGGTGCTTGTGTAAGTAACCTATTTTTGAGGGCGTTCGAATTTCGAAAACGAGCAATAAGCATCATAGCTAAACTACAATTAAGAGAGTCGTGAAAGCTAGCTTACAAAGGATTGCTAATGGCGATTCTGCCAATTCTCTAAATGTTAGAAACAACGTCATATCGTATGTTTAAAAGTAACTTGCCAACGGACGAAATCTTCACTCGTACGAGACAAGATGCAGAGACAACAGGACGGTAGTTCTTGAACGTTAGGACTCACAGACAGGGAATCATCTCATTAACAGCCTGCTAAAATAAATCAATAGTTCTAAAGCATTCAAAACTCTGTTTGAAACGCTGTTAAATATTAAACGCATTTTATAGCGTGAATGAGTTTATGGCGTACAACTGGGAGACTGTGTAATCACAAGAATTACTCCGAAATTATTACGAGGCATTCCCTTGACTCTTTTTAAGATGGCGATGACATAAAGATTTGATTTTTATCTCGTTTTCCATAAAAATATCACATCAATTGCTACCACTGATTTGGCACAGAAATGCCACCGAAAAACCGAAAAACATACAAAATGACGTTACACGTGATTCTGTTTCTATATCTTAAGAAAAATGAATTATCCTACGATAGTATAAAGATTTTAAATTTTTCAGACGCACAAAATTCACATTTTCTTTAAAATTGTGTGTAAAGCTCCTTCAATAAACCTTAAGATATTATTTCTTACTCTACAATATATCACCGAAACACTTTAATATACCTTAAATAATTATTAATTGATAATTGGCATAAAATTGGTTTTGTATTATGAAAATCTTGTTTAACCTTGGAGCTCTTGAACAAATGGATTAAAAAAAATTCTCCGATTCTTAAAATAGAAGGGGGTGAAGTGAATTTTAAATTCAGTGTGGTGGATATTTTTATTCATTTGTGTATATTATCATCAAAATTCGTATTGAAAAATTGAAAAATATAACATTTAATATTATGTTTTTTCAAATAAAACTCTTAGGTTATCCTTGTATTGTACTGTTCTTCTTTTGTACTCGTAGATTGTACTAAAATAAGTTGTACAAGTTGTGGCCTGCCACTGAGACCACAAATGACCGCCACTTAAAGGGTTAAAGGAAATATAAAAAAGTGCTAAGAATATAAAGGTCTTCAAATTACTTTTTCAATAGAAACTAATAATAAATAAAGGGTGTTCCATAAGAAAAAACAAAGTTGACCACCATATTGGAAAATGGCGCCAGTTTTTTTAAAAAAGTTTGGTGTATATCTTTAAAAAAACCAAGAAAGGTTTCCCATTTTAAATTTGCTGTCAAGATTTATAGCTATGAAATATGTCATTAAATCTCATTAAATATGTTAAAGGTAATTCTACAAAATTTTTAACAGTAAAGCATGACTACCATACACATAATAAAATCAGCACTGACAAACATAACTTGGCATTCTATGAAATGAAAACAGAATATATGGGGAAAAAATGTTTTAACTGTTTTACCCAAAGAAATAAAACATTAACAATGGCAAAAAAGTTTGATAGTGAAGTAAAAAAATATTTTCACAAATAAAGCTTTATACTCAATTGGAGAATTATTATCAAACAGTTAGCAGAAAACTGCTTAAAAAAATAATCGTAAATGTTAGTGTTAGTTTTAATATAAGTTTTAGTATTAGTTTTAGCTTTAGATTTTTATAGTTATTGACGCTATTCATGTACAGTTGATGTTTACATTTAATGTAGCTCAATGTGTTTTGGAATAAAGAAAATTCTTTTCTTTCTTTAGCTACCATTATCGCAATGGTGGCCCATTAAAAAAAGACCCTGTAAATATATGATTACTGACTTACCCTGTTGTCCTGTCCTGTTTGACAAACGTGAGTGTAAATTACAGGGCAGGGATGTATATTGGTGCAAACGAAAGGGCAGGGACAACTTTCGAATCGAACAACACAAAACGACAGCTTTTGAAAACGCTTGCCGTGTCAAGTTAGTGCCAGACTAATCAATAGGCTCTTAGATGATATCAATGATTTGAAAATTTCAAGATTGTCGGAGAAACTTCCAGGTGTCAAAGACGTTTTATACTCTGTTGATGAGCTCATAATGAACCGATTGGTGAAAAATTCTTGAAATTGTTTAAACGTTAAGCAAAATAAAACAACTTGGTTCTGATATAGAATACAAATTGTACATTTTTATATTGATAAACATAATTTATATGATGTATTTTCCTTAATTTACTCTGTTGACACATGCAATGAACAACAGTAATTTAGATACTAATGTTTAATAGTATACTATAGTACTGACTGAAGTAATGTACTATTCAGAAAATCTAGAGTATCAAATGCTGCAGAAAAATGCTCCCATATTAATAATTATTTAGTCATACTCATGTTGTAACATACTCTCGCAATAGAGTTTGGCTTGTTCTCTCTCACACACATACTCATTCACTCACTCATACTTACAACAAAATATTTCACTTTGCTCCTACTATTACGTCATGTAGTGCAATGAATAAAACTGTGATACAGTTAGGTGCATATATACTAATAAAGTGGTAACATTTATGGCCAAAATTACTAACAGGCTTACAAACATTGAAGGGTTCAGCCCCTCAATAACTTAAGTTTTTTAATGTCATAAGATTAGTTCAAAATTTGATACATAAATTAAAAATGTATTCTTACTCATTAGATTTAGTGATTCTATGGGGTAAATCCAGTGGTACCCCAAGAAGTTTTCGTGTGGTAAAAAAAAGTAGTCTGTGTTTTAAAAGGTCTCGGGGATAGCGATTTGTTTTGAACTATTTTTCCTGAGCTTAAAATTACCTAGTTTATTAATTTCCTACAGTCTCATCCACGACAAGGAAAACTTAAATAACATTATTTCAAAAGTTCAAAGGTTCAATCCACTGTTACAACAGCAGAGATCAAGATCTGTTAGATGTAAGGTATTCTAGATTTAGTTAAACCCAAGTATTATATCTTTGTTTGTATAGCACTTTTTAATAAATTGCCTTTAAAACATAATAATCTTCCAATCAACGTTTTTAAACTTTTATTCTATTATACAAGCGTTTAAATGGGAAAAATCTATACCCATTTATTACTTTAAAAAATGTAGGTAAAATATTATTATTTATGAAATGGTCTTGAATATTTTTTATTTCATTGTATTATATAACGCTGCTTCTTTTCTAAATATTCAAGTTTTAAATTGTAGAAATGATGACTACGGTGCGTGCAACAATGTATTCAGAAAATATCATTTGACTATTATAGTTTTTTTGTTTAGTCATTTGACCTGCAGTTTTGTGACGACATCAGGTTTGTAACGTTTTCTTATGTAATGAAATAACGTTGGAAACTCCCCTTAAAGAGATTTAATATTTATGAAAAAGATCCTTGTTACTTTTAATGATATTATGATGAATAATTGCCTAAGCCCCACGATTTAGTTTGTTGTAAGATCTGATTTGGTCATGTGCTTTCAAGCTTAAAATCTGATATGGTAATTATATTATTTGAGAAAATACTCTGTCTGTTTTCTGTAGCCAATCGGATGGGTGGTAGATAAAGGGGTAGAGAATCTGTTTAGAAATAAATCCAATTTTCCTTATTATTTTTACTATAAATACGTTTTGATAAATTGTAAGATATGAGCTATAACATCTTATATTACAACATTTCACTAAAATCTTAAGATAAATTATATAATATATACTAAGCAACCTAAATCTACGTCAGGTCTTAACTCTTTACGGTTGAATTTAAAACTAATCACTTCTACCAAGAAACAATCTTATACACGTGGAAATTACGTGTACGACGGATGAAATTCTAAGAAAATACTTTTCAGTAACTTGTAACTGTATAACTGTATCTCCAGAATTTAACTGGATCATTACACCAACTTGAATCATTAACAACTAACTAACGAGTCCTATAACTTGGAAGAGTCCATTAAGAGCGTTATTATTCTCGTTAGCGTAACAAGATTCTTTCTCTTGTAAATACAGTACCATAGCTAAGAAATATGTAATAAACATGAAGTACTGCACTAAAAACATCTTTTAGTGAAATTAGATTGTATCCGTAGAATTAGTACTTCAATTGGTAATACACTATCACTATATATGTTTTATTGTATCGGCATTAATGTAAAATATTGTTTTAAATATTTACTGGTTCCCTTTATTGTAGTTAAAAGCTAATAAGAAATTTTAGTTTTACGTATCTATTGTAATTGTCTAGTTTTTTCGTTTTACACACACAAACACACACACACGCGCGCGCGCGCGCACACATATAATCTTTTCAATAAACATGTATCGGTTAGTCACACAGTATCACACAGTATCGGTTGGTCGAAGTGTGATTAAATGTACATGTAATGAATTTACATATTGTAATAACTTTTTAATGGACATTTTTTATCAAAACAGCCCAAATTGTTACAGATTAATCAAAGTTTAAAATTTTCGATTTAAAGACGTGTGTACAGGACAACGTCTGTCGGGTCTGCTAGTATATATATATATATATATATATATATATATATATATATATATATATATATATATATATATATATATATATAATTTCAATAAACATTGAATCACAAAAATTACTTGCTCCGCCGGGACTCGAATCCTGACTTCTCACTTGCCGGGTGAATGTGCTACCATTACACTACAGAGCCCTTACTTTTTACCATTCAATTATATTGTATTTGGCCGTATCTGTCACATATGCGTTTAAATTACTAAACTAACATATGATCGGAAGACCTCATACCCGTCAAACGACTTTTGTTTACACTAATCAAATTTGTATAAATGGCAATAACCTTATTTAATTTTTTCAATAAACATTGAATCACAAAAACTATTTGCTCCGCCGGGACTAGGATCAAGTCCTGAGCGTGTAGTTCTTCTTGTTCCATCAGCAATCTCCTGTCTCTTGGTATATTATATGCTACTTCTGTTATTTTCCTGAACAAATGCGTGAATTGATCAACATTAGTGCATTCTAAGTGTCGAGAATTTCTTGTTATATTTTATAGTTATTACTAGTTAGTAACTTAGTAAATTTATTTCATAATTTCCTTTTAAAAAGTGTCCGTTTCAATTGTACTCACGAAAATAAATACAATATAAAGTGAAATCATAGAAAGATTGTATTAATATTTTGACGCTACTTTTGAAATAATACATTTTTAACTGACAATTATTACAATTTCTGTTTATTTTATTTTAAAGTGGCAGTATTATTCACAATACAACAATTAACTGTGTTGTATTACGCCATTATGTTTTTATGTTAAGTATTTAAGTTTAATATTGGGAGCATGCAATAAATATTCTACTATAACCACATTCAAAATAATTATTCTATTATTTAATTTAATATTTAATTATTCAAAGAAATATATTAAATAATTGCTTTACATTTTTTTTACGGAACATGAAAAATGGGCCGACAAAACAAAACAAACACTATTATTTAATCCTTTATCTTACATTGGTTTATACTTCACTTGAAATTTTGGTAAAATAGAATATTCTTTTATGAGATGAACGTATGTATGCGATTGGCCTTGATTATTTTACTACAATTAAACTGTTACTAGTTATGAATTATTAACATAACATGGCCCAGTTTATATTTTGTTATATATCTCAAAGACAGCCTATAATATTTCGGTCGAACTTGTCGATGATACTGATTTGTTTACTCCTGTTTTCTTAGGCACACATGCCATATGGTTAAAGTTTTTTTTTAATTTAAGACTAGAATAAGCACAGAATGAGAGGTAGACTCTATTGGATAAAAAACATCTAATTTCTTTCTGAACATTTAGCAAAATATATCATAATTGGTATTGAATAAGAATAAGTTTACTGCTGATCGGGCATCAATTAATACAATCAAGTTACTCTGATGAATTATAATTGGGCGTTAAAATCATGTTGATACAAATAAATAAATTAATTTTTGTGGAGTTATTTGTACGTATATGTAGAATTGTGATTTAAACTAAATAACATTGAAAAGACTTACATGAAGCAAAACGTTATATAGAACAGGTCAGTTAAAGAGAAATGACCGCAGACTGATGAGTGCTAGCACTGTAATCTCTGACGTTGTAGTGGTAGCACTGCTGCTGTTTCTGCTGATGAAGCGAGTGTGGTCAACACTTGATGGTTGAGCGTAACGTTTGAGAAAGAAGATTTACATCCAAGCCTCCTTAATTATTACATCTCAAGCAACATTTAATATGTACAAGAATATCAAATTTCAATATTTGAACATATATTACTATAGTGTAATAGAAAAATATAAATGATATAATTTGAAAGTCTTAATGAATAATATAGAGTTAACTATCTCCATGAGCGCTCTTGCGAAACTAATCTTTACTCGTAAGTTGGTGTGACTTGTATGATTACATTTCCTGTTCGTTGAAGCTTCACTAATCTGTACTGTCAGTTCGAAAGACGACAGACCCTTGGTATAGTGTATACGCGTGATGCAGTCTCACTTATTTTGAAAGTTATTTTTTGACATTTAAACGAACCTATCGCTGGAAATTCTATTTAATATTTGTATTAAAACGTAGATTTCATGTAACTTTTTATGTGATCATGCATTACCGTTCAAGAAATTCAATTGCACTAAATCCCCAGTCTTATATTTGATTACTGAATCTAATCCAACACTTTTATCTTACTAAATACGGCAATTTTTAAAAATATGCCTTTCCGTTAAATAGCACATATGACAATAGGATTTATTTTTGAATGTAAATCCAACTGAGTGACTGCTTTAGTCAAATGGTTGTTTGATTTAATCCTTACACTGTGCCATCTTCTTTACTGCATGTAGTTTTTTATTTGTTTATTTTTTTAGGGAGAGGCAGGAAAATGTTTTACGCACACAGGTGGCCAGTCAGTTGTGTGGGACTCCTACTTACGTATGATACCCACTAAAAACCTCCTCTTCTCTTAGGATTCTAGCCTGGAAACAGCTTATCGCTTTAAACATTAGGCTAGGCCCAATTTTGGCTTACGCCCAGAAGGTTCGAACCTATCTAGCCGTTCGAGTCTTGGATCTATCCCGCGTTCCGGTCCAGATCAGTCTTTTTGGCGTGGAGTACACCCTGTGCAAAGCCGGACCAACAGCACCAGTAGTCCTCGCCCTCCAAAATCCGGTCACAGACCGTGTCCACCGAAATCAAACCAGAAGTTTGAGTCACTTCAAGCGGGGCCTTTCCCAACGCGGGCAGCGGAAGAAAGTGTGTTCCGCGTTGTCGGGAACGCCTGAGCAATAAATGCAATTCGGCGAAACGGCCTTGCCCATTCGGTGTAGGTACAACCGGAAGTAGCCGTGACCACTCAAAAACATTGTGAGGTAGTAATCCACCTCGCCAAGCCTCCATTCTACCCACTGTTGGACTTGTTTGATAAGTCTGGCAGTCCAACGTCCACGGGTGTCTTGCTGCCAGCTGTTTTGTCATTGCTGGTACGTACGAGAGCGCTCCTCAGTCCATGCATTGTCCTTGCCAATTTCACCTTGTCGCTGATAAATTGCCTTCCTCTCCCATGCCAAAAGCTTGACGGGGATGACTCCAGCAATAAACAGGACGGCAGGCTCAGACACTGTACTACTGCATGTAGTAGATGTGTAGATACGTCTACTATATCTTGTATTGCAGTATAAAACGGAATACAACTATTATGACATTTATACAATTGTAATAATAATAATATAAACTAATTATTGATGTTCTATGTTGCTGATTTTACTCTGATTACAGATTGAGCCTATACTTAGCCCATTCACAATCATCAGTTAAATCTTGTAATTTAATGAATCATTAACATAAGTGTAAGATGGTACAGTTTCTCTTTACACAATGTTTCATTCATGTTTTGTAGAACACCTGTAGAATTTTAAAACTATGACTAAAACCTCAGGAGAACATTGCATTGACTGTTTTAAGGCAATGTTCTTAATTAATTTTCATACTACAAACCATTCACAATCAGACAAGCTATGTGTTAGCGAGGAATAAATTACAGTTGATTTTACCCATAAATAAAATCAGTGTTGGATTACTGACATAAGAGATACAGAAGTGTATTCAAGCCATTACGTTGGCTATCTAAGAAACGAAATTATGATTAATAATGTAATAAATATTTTGGAACCGGTATGGTATGGTAGAAACCCAATTTTTCTGAAAATAAATTATTAAAAACTTTAAGGCCATTTGAATAGATAGATAACAAATTTCGGAGAATCCTTTGGGGAAGGAAATAAAAATTCTTACGAATGTTCAACTTGAAGCTATAACCGAATAACCCATAGAACATTTAAATAGATTATTTAATTGGTAGGCGACAGGCAAACACTACGAGGCATAAACTTGTTAGGATGTAACCCTGTCCCTATTATCCAGTTACTTGGTGTTATCAGTAGATAGAGTAGAAGTAGTTGATATAGGTTTATTAAGATCAATGATGGTATTATAAGAAATGTTGATGTAAAAAATTGTTATTGGTTCTGAAGATTCTATTTCGATTCTTTGTTTATCATTTTATGACTTGAATTGTTAAGTTTTATTAAATGTTACGTTTCAATTTATATTTAAGATTTTGAAACATTATAATAATTCTCGCTCAATAACAAGATGAGATAAAATAATCTTCATATATTAGTAAATAGTTTTCCATAATTCTCATCCGTCAGCTAACAAATTGCAGCCGAACACGCTACAGGAATTAAATTCCCAGAGGAAAAAAACGAAGCTGGTCAGGTTAACACAAACTTGTTAGTGGAGAACCCTTGAGGCCAAGACCATTATAGAGACAAATAGTCTCGGGAGAGACGAGAGAACTTATTGTTACCCAAGGCGCTGCTACAACAGTTCAATGATTGGGGACATTATCATGTTTCACTATTGTGTGTATTATTTTATTGAAAAAACACGAATCATTTTTGTATTTGAATAAAAAATGCTATACGTATTTAAAAACTAAGATTAAAATTAAGACGATATTTCGTAACTTATCTAGTTATAACACGTTATCCACACCAGTTGTATCAAGTCTTATAAATAATGTGCTCCGTTAACTGAGAACAATAAAGTTTTAAATTAGATTGTAAGGCAATAGAATATAAAATTGAATGCACGTGAAGTGGTTAAATAGTCGGCTATGGGCGTAACTAGAGAAGCAGCCTTGTTAGAATATAACCAAAGCCTACACACTAAGTTGTTAATTGTGTTAAAATTGAATACGTATAATCGTCTACTGCAAGTGTTAACAATTTAAAAAAGTTGTTTCTAACTGGTTCATAGTTTGCGGGCAAGGTAATTTTGTTAGACAAAGAAAGTAAAAGAGTTATTAAATCTAAGAATTACTGATTTAGTGTTTATGATTTTGGAAGTGTCTTTGTGATTGTATTTTCCACATTAAAAATTATGCTATAAATTATTTAATTTTTGTTTCTAATATTTGATGGTTTTGTAAGCAACTAAATTATTTTTTGTTTTCATAGGAAAATTCAGAAATTAAATCATTTGTTTAAAATTGTCAATTAACTGACACCCTAAATCAACATTAAATTATTCCTGTTTTACAATTTTTTGAAACTTTAAAAACACAATTAAATTAGTCAAACATTTTGGGCTCGCTTTGGAGAGCCGTCTGTAGTCCACAGATGATAGAACCAAACTACCAATATGTACATAACCAACTATACAGACAAATTAAAAAGTGTTGAGCTACGTTGTGATTGTCTCAAGCTTAACATTTCAACAAATTATTAGCTTAACATTTCAGTGGTTAGTACGGTACTAACCGATATGACTTCTTCACAATATGGACTACCACTGTTTTTGACAAATTGCTGTTCTATTGTTTAGTAAATAACAAAAGCACATAGCACATAGTAGTATGACTATTGGTTTCAACGTCTACAAATAAAAAATATACGTTATATGGAAATATATTTTCTCGGTAAATGACTACGTACAATGAAGAATCATCAAAATATTGATAAAAAAAGATCTACAGTATTGTGGTAACGCCTCAGATAACAATAAGTTCTCCAGTTTATTCCGAGAATTTTTCTCTCTATAATGGCCTTGGCCTAAAAGGCTTTCCAGTAACAAGTTTGTGTTAAGCTGATCAGATTCTCTCTACTTCTTCGTGCATTTATTATTGCATTATATGCGACGTGAGATGTAAGATTATGGATAATCTAAAGGTACATCAATCATGAATTTAACCGTTCTATATAAATAATATGTGAGAAAAGTATTCCGTTGTTTTTAATATAAGTATACTGTAGCTTACATGTCAGGTGATGAATGTATCGATACGAACAAAGTAGATTGTTGCACATCGGATAAGAGTATAAAATATACAACTAATCAAATCAATGTAACGAGAAATTACTAAAAACTAAAACAAGAGTTCCCTACCGGAGATTTCTTATAATGCCATTATCTACATATAATAAACAAGCAGCTTGAACTGTCTCTCCATTGATAACTCGGACTAAAGTGATGGGGACGAGATTATAATGACCTATCCACTTATTTATTCCCAATACGTTTTTATAAGTGTTTGTCTACAAAGTTAATAAAAGAATTAATAACATTGGTACGTAATATCAAAAGATAACAGAAAATCAATTTCGAGGAGTTTTACACTGCCTGTCTAGGGATGTTGTAAATTCTTAAGTAATTGTATTTTTATCTTCTTGAGAACCTTTGCGTTATGTAAAACTTCTCTCTTTTACAAGTTAAAAATTTTATTTCTTTACATATTTAACATTGAATTTAGTATTATTAACCTGAGAAACGGATTAGAAAATAGTTTTTGTTGTTTTTGTGAATTAGTTAGTATATTCTTAAGTTTACTAATTAATTTGTAATATTCCTAATTTAAAATGTTATACCGTACAATGTATCACTTAAGAGTAACATGTATAAGTGTGTTATTGTGATTTTTTACAGGTTATTCACGAATCAAATTCCTTTATGGTATTATAATGACACCAATCTTTGACTGTTTTCTTTATAATCATTTTCAATAAGCCTATTAGCTAAAAATATAAACCTATCATAAACTTGATAACATTTTTGCAAGAGTCTTGTGTGATTATATATTTTTATTTAAGTGGAATGGAAATTAAACGGGTAGCATTACGTAACAATAGGATTTTCGACAATATTTCATCAAGTATGATAATTTAAAATGGCTAACTTTATAATAATGAGGGTTATACATATTAAATCATAAGTGTAATATTTTTAATAGTCTACTAGTAGTATTATAATACTATAATTGTAATGATTGATAATAGATATTATATAATTTTAAAATAAATTTATTGGTGGACTTAAATGAGAAATTACTAAAATTGCTTTAAAACTCAGAGAAAGCACTTGGCGCGTTTCCAGAACGGAGGCTCATGAATACTGTAACAATTTATTAGAATAAAGTAACAGTAGCAGCCTTTTGTCTTCAGCAACTTCAAGTGACTAACTGCAATCTTTTAACGCTCTATTTTTCAGACATCTTATTTACGGAAAAACATCTTAAAGTCACCATGTTTAGTACATTTATAATATGCACTACATGTTACCAGTGTTTCTACAAGCAGTCGGCGCTGTAAAAATATCAGGATAAGTGACTTCGTACAACTAAATAATAATGAAAGTTTTACCTAATTTAAGAATTGTTTGTTTGTCCTACTGCATGTTAAAGCCTTAAGCGTGAAGCTGTATTTCACTAGTGACAGTATTAATCAAATGCCAAATAAGATAAGAGGTTCATATTATTTAAAGCTCAATAGAGCGATTTCAGTAGTTAAACTACTTTTAAGGTGCGACTTTTTGTGTTGTATTTTGGAAAGAAGTAAAATCAATATTTAATTGGTCCCCATTGTTGAAGATAATATTTTCAAGTGTATTAAATATATTTACTATTAAAAACTTTATCTCAGTCTACTCCATTACGTTTTTAATATTGTGTTCCATATTAAATACAAAATGCTAAGGAAAATATATCATATAAAATGTATATATCACTTGTTATGTACTATTCAAAATTTCAGAAGTTTTATTGTTCTAGGATATATTTTAAGATAGAAATCATAAATTAGATAGAACATTTAGTTGACAAAGACATTTCTCAAATAAGCTTTACAAAAATGATTTTCTGAAACATTGTAATGCACAAATTATTTAACAGGAATCAAATTTTAATTAAATGCAATAATGGAGTGGCATATATTGTTTATACAGAAGTACTGAAAACTAGGATATGAATAGCTTTTTTTAACTATAATTTGTATTTATAGGTGCCCGTTTATCCTCAAACAAAATCTTTTTCTCTGCCCTTACTTGTCAACGAATAACAGTACGTGCCATCACTGGCAAAACTTATTCATTTGTCCAAGTAACATTTTTGCAGATCATTAAAACTAATCCATAATAATATTGCATATCCATATAAACTATTTAAATATTATAAATAAATAATATTCATTTATTCATGTTATTGTTTAACAATCCTCTACTGTAAAACTGTTTAATAACTAATTCCTTCCTTTTTTGATTTATACGACTTTAAGTGTCGACTTACTTCACTAAAACTCACTACTATTCTCAACTTTACTGGACCATTAACTTCTACTACTTTATCGTAAATATATTTACTACTATTAAAAACTTTATCTCAGTCTACTCCATTACGTTTTTAATATTGTGTTCCATATTAAATACAAAATGCTAAGGAAGATATATCATATAAAAATGTATATATCACTTGTTATGTACTATTCAAAATTTCAGAAGTTTTATTGTTCTAGGATATATTTTAAGATAGAAATCATAAATTGGATAGAATATTTAGTTGACAAAGACATTTCTCAAATAAGCTTTACAAAAATGATTTTCTGAAACATTGTAATGCGTTAAAATTCTAATAACAGAACAAAGTTCAAGTTGCCTAAGTCAAATGACACGTAACTTAAGCTGCGGTCCTGGTCACTAACAGCTGGCAGTTGGTGCTGTAAATTCAGAAGTACCAGGAACGCTGCGGTTGGCATTCTACAATACCGCTGTAAAGTTCAGTTTTTGCTTTTGGAACCAATTTTCGTGTATAAAGGTTAAAGAAATTTCCAGCAGTTATATTGTACAACATTGTATATATTTATCATTTAAATATATAAAACTATTTATTTAATTTTATAAAATACGTCTAAAACGGATTACTAACAAATCATAATTTTAATTATAAAACAACGTATAAGTTATTCATGCAACAGATCTGATAATATGCTATGAAAAGCCTCTTGAAAAATCAATCTTGTTTTTGTTTTAGATGAAATGACTGGGCAATAACTTGCAAAATCGGATAAGGTTTACAATATTTACGTACACCTAAATATAGCCGAGTTATGCATTAAAGGTAACAATTAACCAAAAGGATTTTTATTACTTACGTGGGTAAAGTTATTTTCCCCCCTGATTGGCTAACTTTTTATTGTTATTTTTTGGTCACTCTCGAATTTTGGATAGCAAAAATAACAAAAGTTCTACTTTTTTATCGTTAAGTAAATTAAAATGCTTTTAAAATACGATGTAAAATAAATGTAATGTAGATCAAATTAAAGTTATCGAGTAAAATTAGTTCAATTTTAATACCCCTACAAATACAAAATGTTTATTACTATGACTTATAAAAACAACGTTAGAAAAGAAAATAAAAAAAAAACTTTCGCGTATCATACATTTATTTTATATATCATAACAAATGTCACATTCAATTAGAGAAAAATATCTTTTATTATTGTAGACCACATGATGAAGGAATAAAACAAATTTATTGTAATTTTTATGTTGATAAATGTAGATAACAAACTTATAGTTAGCGTATAATGTATTTATATGTTTCACACCGTTTTCTTAAATTTATTTAAAAATAGTTATTTTATAGGAATGTTTGTTTTTTTAAACTTTCTTAATAGTGCAAGAATTCTCTAAAAACGTCGCCACATATACATGTGCAGACTACTCTGTTAGTTGCCCTATTTATTAAGAAACTGTATTATTTAATTTTTAAATAATTCTTAGACCAAACACATCAATCTCTTTCATTATACTCAAGAACAGCGTTGTAAATACACCTATAACAAGAATTAAATTAAAATCAAACACTCCACCAAGGTGACATACTTAACTATTTAAATATTTACACATATAGTTTTAATACGGATTTTCTACAAAAAACGATTTCAATTCGGGCAATGAAGCCAGTGATAAGATATTAGGATTTAAATTAGGAAGTAAATGTTTACATAACTAGGTAGAGAGGGTGGGGGTGAAACGGTTACAATGGTGGAACACAATGAGAGTTATGAAAGAACGAAAATTGTGTTTGCTTTACAGAAAAGAGATTAATACTGAGTAGTTAATACTGAGAATCTTGTTACAGTTTTGTAGTTGCTGAGAAGAATATCAATATATCTATACAAAATAATACGTCTTTGCCCTTAACGTGTGTCTTCTTTATGAAATATCAATTTATTAAGAAATATTTTAGACAAAAAACTATTACAAAATTAGTGTGATATACATTTTTTAATGTTTGAATAATTTATATTATCTTCTTAAGGTCCTCTCGAATGTTGGTAGCAACTATGTACAAATATGTATGAAAGATATATTAAAAACAGAATTTCTTTTTTTGACACTTTTCTCCTCTGATCACGAATGACTCTGGAACCAACCACTCATACGTATTATCAGAGCTTATTGTATAGAAAAAAAAATTATACGTTATAAAACACACGGCAACTTGTAACTTATAATAACAAAATATTATTTATAAATAGAAAATATACTTAATTTACTTTGTTCGTTTTCTAAACTTGTAAAATGTTTTCTTTAAGTAAAATCAATACTGACAAAACAAATTAAAATATATATTAACACAATTCCAATCCTTACAAATATTTTTATATCTTATTTTGTTTCATAGTGCTTGGTAGAACTGTCAAGTAATATATTGATACTTTAGCTGTTAAATGTAATGGAACAAAACACTGATTTTTAGAATACCCAGCTTATACAGGGTGTTCTGAAAAAAGGTGCCCATAAGTCAGGGCGTGATTCCTCACATCAAAATAAAAAAAGGGCTAATTAACATAGGTCCGAAAATGCTTAGTTACCAAGTTATACAGGGTGAAAGATTTCGTCTGAATTTCAGTTCCCCTGCTGCAACGAAGCCCTACGGGTTTTTGTTGGCTGATAATTAAGATGTACAATTTAGCGTACTTTATGTAAAATGAACTGAAAAAATTGAATAAAACCGTTTCCAGACCTGTAGCTACAGTAATTTTTAAGATATGTGACGAAATACGCGAAACTTGGTCCCGAAAAAAAAAAAAACAAGTTACATTTAGGTTTGAAGCAGATTTACTATGTTAAATGTACAATAAACACAAAAATATTTTTTCACGGTACTTGTAGAAAATTTAATTTCGAAGAGAAAGATGTAAAATAAGTCTATAATAGACAAACGCAAACTTTAAAAAATAATCCTTAATTACATACATACAAAACGCATGAAAAATAGACCAAATCTGTTAAGCTCTCTACAAATGTAATATTGAAATTAAAACAGCTGTTTTATTAAAATATTTGATTTGAGAAACAAAATAATTTCTATTTAAAACATATGTTTTAACAATGTAACATTGTTTATAATAATTTAAATAAACATTACAAGCAGCTATTTTTCCATTGCTCATTAAGTGCGTGTGTTGATCTGTACTTTAATACAAGTTAGTGCGAGTGCCGTTGAAGTTAATTTTTGATAGCTAATAATATCTTATTCATCATGGCAGGTAATATGAATATTATGTACACTAATGGTGAAAATGGCAGACATGCATTTAATGTACGGTCTTGCACATTGCAACAGTCGTCAGGCTAGACGACTCTATCAGGAACATTTTCCTCATAGACAGTTACCGACTCATAAAATGTTTTCTTCCATTCATAGAAGGCTAAGCGAGACGGGAACCTTTAAATCTGAAAAAGTTGGTAGATCAGGACGGCCACGTACAACGTGTACAGCTGAATTGGGAGGAGGGCGTGTTGGACGAAATAGAGAATCATCCTGGAAGAAGTACTAGAGAACTAGCCTTGGATTTCGGTGTTAGTAATTCAATTGTCTGGAAGATTTTACACGAGCAGCAGTTGCATTCTTATCACTATCAAAGGGTCCAGGCTCTTTTGCCTCGAGATTACTTTCCTCGTGTTCAGCTATGCCAATGGCTTATCCAAAGGTGCAGAAATCCACATTTTTTAAATTACATTATCTTTACTGATGAAGCAAAATTTTCAAGAATGGCTATTCTAACACCCACAATACTCACATGTGGGCAATTGAAAATCCACGTGCTATTTCAGAGAACCGTCACCAATATTAGTTTTCTATAAACGTATGGGCTGCTATTCTGGGTGATAAAATTTTTATTAGTTTTTTTACCTGATACGCTCAATGGTGAAAATTATTTACATTTCTTGACGACTAATCTGAATGAGTTACTCGAAGATGTGCCACTATACACACGCAACAACATGTGGTTCATGCAGGATGGAGCTCCAGCTCATTACACATTACAAGTAAGAGAATTTTTAAATGAAGCATATCCAAACGGATGGATTGGTCGAGGAGCCCCAGTAGCATGGCCTGCAAGGTCACCTGCCCTCAATCCTCTAGACTTTTTCTTATGGGGACATTTAAAGACGCTTGTCTACGACTCGCCTGTGGATACCATAGAAGAGTTGCGAATAAGGATTGTTAACGGGATTCAAAGGAAACGTTGAGACACCTGGGATCTTCGAAAGAGTTCGGCAGTCTATGAGAAACCGCTGGATGCTTGTATTTTTGAATGTATTTTGACGGCTGGGAAACATTTTGAACATCTACTGTGACGTGGTTAGTTTTTTAGGACAAGTGTAAACTTTTTTGTTGAATGATAATTCAGATAACTTTTTTATGTATGAATAATGTATGATTGTTAAAAATATTTACTTGAT
Organism: Homalodisca vitripennis; assembly: GCF_021130785.1. NCBI lineage: Eukaryota > Metazoa > Arthropoda > Insecta > Hemiptera > Cicadellidae > Homalodisca > Homalodisca vitripennis. The sequence goes on from NC_060208.1 coordinate 59,947,594, forward strand.
AAAAAAATAATAGTGACTCATTAATTTTGTTTTAATAAAACAGCTGTTTTAATTTCAATATTACATTTGTAGAGAGCTTAACAGATTTTTGCCTATTTTTCATGCGTTTTGTATGTAATTAAGGATTATTTTTTAAAGTTTGCGTTTGTCTATTATAGACTTATTATACATCTTTCTCTTCGAAATTGAATTTTCTACAAGTACCGTGAAAAAATATTTTGTGTTTATTGTACATTTTAACATAGTAAAAATCTGCTTTAAAAACCTAAATGTAACTTGTTTTTTCGGGACCAAGTTTCGCGTATTTCGTCACATATCTTAAAAATTACTGTAGCTACTGGTCTGGAAACGGTTTTATTCAATTTTTCAGTTCATTTTACATAAATTACGCTAAATTGTACATCTTAATTAACAGCCAACAAATACCCGTAGGGCTTCGTTGCAGCAGGGGAACTGAAATTCAGACGAAATCTTTCACCCTGTATAACTTGGTAAACTAAGCATTTTCGGACCTATGTTAGTTAGACCTTTTTTCTTATTTTTGATGTGAGGAATCACGCCCTGACTTATGGGCACCTTTTTTCAGAACACCCTGTATATAAACATTGTTTTCTGTAAGTTTGTAAATATTTAGTTTGAGGAACAAAAAAACATTGTACAGTTTAGAAAAACATAATCTTTGTCCTAAACTGTCATACATAACACACCTTAAAAATATATATTACATTATGTAATTAAATCTGTTTTAAGTTGATATATTAGTTAACCACATTATGTTATGTTATGTTTGGTTATGGTTATGTTATGGTTGGTATATATATGGTAAACTAATATATCAACTTATATATATAGATAGATAGTTAAAGTATATATAGTTTTATATATATATATAAAGTTTAATACATAAGCATAGAGCATAATACATTAAGCATAAAGTTAATACATGGTGATTCTAGGGTGTTCATTGTGATGATTTTACTTAATACATTGAATATCAATTATGTTGTCTCATACATGAAAGTCACAACATCAGAAGATAGAAATGTATAGTATAGAATATTGTGAATCCAAGCACCGCTACAGTAAACCCATTGTGCCAAATTCTTTATCTGAGATACAACACAATGTAATAAGAAACCGATCTAATGTTGCACTGCTTGGCTTAGGATAAACATGTATTGTATTCTCCAGCATGTTCAGTATCAAGTTTATCTTTTTTTATTTCTGTATCTCCGTACAAGAATAACGTTACCTTCAAACATAATAGAATTGAATATAAGAGCAGATATATGTACTCGTGGTGATATTATCTTGTTATACATAACTCCCTGTGATACTTTTACTGTACATTATGTGAAATGAATTTCATTGTTAACCAAGTACCTCATTATTATCGGCAAATTATAACTTGAAAATGTTTTAAATGTGAATGACACATTTTAAAATGTTTCTTGCTTGTAAAATTTGTCCTAAGTTACATAATATTAAAACCAAATTGTAACTAGTGTTTTTATTTATATGCTATTACCATTTGAATAAACACAAAAAATGGGTACCTCATTCTTTCTAGGGTCACATCCTAAGTACTGCACCACTTTCGTGATAAGTAACGCCAGATTAGAAATCCGAGGTAATCTAGAGCAGTAGTTTCCGGCAACAAATGATACCATTCCATCTTGTGTCACATCTCCACAAGTGTTACAAGTAAGGGGTATCTTATAACTTTATTACTGTGGGGACCTTTAATAGAAAACGGTCATTGTTAAGTAAAACCCTGGTAAAACACTGTCTTTTAATAAACCATAAACCATATTATTATTATTGCATTCCAGAGCACGTGTGAAATTGTGTGACAAATAGCCCAGAACCATTATGAGATATGATGTTATATGATCTCTTAATTGTTTTGTAAATTATATAGCTAAGATGGAATGAGTTTCATATAAAGATAAGTGTTATATCCAATACATTATGTTAAACAGAGATAAATAGATTTTTAGGACCGTATTACAGTTTATCTTTAAATATTTATATTTATTTGTGTCCTTTTTATGTTTACGTTCAAATAACCTATAAATAGTTTTTGAATAAGTAAACGCCTTTTCAAAGTCCATCAAAATAAATATGTTATTGCAATATTAAGTTCTTGCGTTCAGTTATTATTTTATTCAATAACATATCAGGTTTTGGGACATTATTTGTCATCTTTAAATTTTATATAGCATTTTTAAAACTGTTATCTCCTTTGTTCTTCAATTGCAAAATCGTAAAATATAAATAGTCAATAAGTTAAGGGTTCAAAATGTAAAACAAATGAAAGGTATAAAGTAATGAATGTCTTATTTAGCAAGTCGAAGTTAGGGATAGAAGGACTGTCTGACGTATAACCTGGAGACCGACGGCTTAACGTAACTTCTGAAGTTATAATGACCGGGCAGGCGGACTTCTTCCAAAGGACAGGATCGCTCAATGGTCACCCATCCATGCAAAAAATACGATTTACGTTGACTCGTAGATCATGCTATAACCGTCGTACCCTGTACACTGTGTAACTGGCAATAAACATACTAAAGATGTCAACAAAAACGGTTCACGCCAAATCAATAACCATAGAAATACCTATCTGATATCCAGTAGACACATTTCATACTCAACCTTCATGTTAGATCACACCTTTCATTGCGAACCAAAAAACTTACAGTTCATGAGATTAGGTAAAGTATTTTAGTTTTGTGCTGAGGCAATTACAAATTCTGGATTTTTACAGTATTTTTAGATACAATTAGACAGAATATATTTAAATTTTCAATACTGTCAGTGAATTTGAAAACTTTCATACATAAAACACTCAAATGGAATGTAAAATCTGACAAGTAATATTCCTAATGATAATGTACCATGCATAAAAACATCATTTTCAATATGGATTCTTGTATTTTAAATTAAATTTTACTTTTAAATTGAAATAAAGTTTTTAATAATTTGGGTATGAGATGGGCGAGAGAATTTGTTACAATATTCAGGAAATGATTTCAAACATTAGGCCTACTTATAAACTGCTTTCAGGTGTGTTAATGATGACAAAATTTCTCAATGTATTAAAAACCTATCCCATACGTTTTTCTTAAATAAGTTATCGGGTGATTTTTCTACCTAAACTTGTCATCATATCAACGAGGTCACAAAGCAACTTTAAATTTTCGTTAGTGACTCTGGGTTGGTCTACCAAAGTAGACAATTGATATTTAATTAACTTAATGTTGAATATTTGACAGTATTAAATCTCGAAGAACGTTATATAAGTTTCCTAATTCGTATACAAATAAGGCACAAGTTTGAAAAGTTTCCTTAGTTTTTTGATGCCATATTGTTTAGACTTAAAAATCTACTTATTTTGTTGTATAAATACACCAATATCCTGTTTTTTTTATATGCCCTCAGCCTAGTATAAAAATTAATAAGACAGGATTTATCTATGTTTTTAGCCAATGATATAACCTTTTAAATAAGAATACATAGACTTTATAAATATTTGTTCTAGTAATTTTTTTCCAAAAGAAGTAAAAAAAATTTCATTCCGACAAAATATTATTACTTGAAGTCCTTGTTTGAGTTTTTTTTTTATAAGAATGGAAGGGTTTGTCAGGGAAACAGAATTTTTCGGACATTTGCTATCGTTCAGTGAAGTTACTTGAAGTCGAGGCGTCACTAAATATACAAGGGACTACCTATTGTAAAATTCGAGTACATAACCTTGTCCGAAGTTGCTCGTTAGAATAACTCGGGACGCAAACATGAACAGCGAGTTTCTTATCGACCCTGAGAAGGCCTTTGAATAAAATACATCTCGGAAACTTCTTCTGCCTCGTTGCTTTACGTCAGGATCTCTTTATTGTACATCCGACAAGAAGTAGGTTTTTGAATTGTAAAGCTCTCATAAAAACCAAGTATTTTCATCTAAGATCATTTACGATAATGTTCCAATGTGTTTTGATATCATGTACAGTGCGATTATTTGTTTATAGTTCTTTAGTTAGGCTTAACAATTAAGTCGTTTGAAGATTGTCATTCGCAAACAAGCCAACTTTTTATCACGAGTATTTCATACCATAAACCAAAATTGAATTATTTTCATGCAATTTTAAAGAAATCCAAAGCAACATGTTTCCCTACTTATTTTCCGAGAACTTTTGAGGAATTAATATGGTCGCCGTTTAAAGTTACTAAGGTATGAATTGATCCGTTAAAAGTGCATATGTTTAAAAACATAATTTCTAGTAACTGCAATGAAATCTAGTCCACGAGTTTACATAGACATTTATATGCTTAACTTGACACAACTAATGATGAAAATATTCCGATTTTTACTCTGGAAAAGTTTTACAACTCTTATCTTTAAATATGTCACTTAAATCATCTGATTGGCATTTTTATATTACATAAAATAATGGTATTTATATAAGTGTGAAACAAAGGATATCGGTCATTAATATAATATGGAACTAGCAAAGCTACTAATTGTAACAACAATTTAACTTTGCCTGAGTATTCTGAGCTGAAGGGATATCAAGGATTATAGAATTGATAACTTTATCCACAGGAGTTATCGCACTACATTGATCTGGATTATTGTAGTCACCATTGAAAACTGATCTTGAATAACTGGATTTATAACTGTATTGATTACTAGATTAAAGCAATGTATTGATGGCTCGTATTTGCATTTTTATTACATTTTTAAAATAGCTTTTATCTTATTAGTATTTTAACTTGAGTTATAACAGAAGAAGACCTATAATTTTGTTTGGGCTCTCTTAGAAATATAATATAGTATATCGCTATTTCATATAAAACGTCACATGGTTGTTTCATTAAATTTTAATGTAATCAAAGGAAATGATTAATTTTAAATGTTTATTTGTTGTAAAGATAAGAAAGACTGTCATTTCAGCTTTAAACCAAAAATCGGTACAATTCTTCCTTAGGCTGAGATGAAAATACTAACTGAATTTCAAGTCTGTAGAACATTTTATATTAAAGTTTTCGCTGTATTTTGGGGTCCAAGGAAAAATTTGAATGACTTGGTAATAAGATCAGTCCGTCCATCTTTGTAACACCTCTTAATACAAGGGTCTTGAGACTAGAAACTTGGTACATAGTTTTGTCTTGAAAAACTGATTTTTGAGCCAGAGGAACAAAGGAAAATAAATCTATTTGTCTGTCATGCTGTGAGAAAACTCTTTCGTTACATTTACAATTTCTGGACCTTTGACACCGAACCTTTTTAATTCTTCTGGTAATAAAAAGGTGATGTTCTGGAATAACCCTAAACAGATAAATTGCCAAATTTGCAACTGATTAGTACAATAAATTTTATATTTCACAGTAGCTACATTTATTGTTTTCATTGTTTGTACACATATAATATAAAACTTGCCTTCGGCTCGCTGAATATAGTGTTGACTAATATGGGGATAAGGGAGATTTAGTAATTAGTTAAAATCGGAGATTAGATTTGCAAGGGGTTAAAAAAGTCAGTTTTAAACTATTTTTGGAGATTTTAAATTTTTCTGATTTAATCAAAGTTTTGAATTTAAGAAGTGTTTTGGCTTTACCGTTAGAGTTATGACAAAACGTTACTAGACCTAGTATGAAGATCACATCATTGTATAGTTAGCAAAACTTAAGTTAAAGCCAAATAAACTGCAATCGATCCCAGAATCAACATTTTTACATTGCAAGGTTGTAAAAATTTACATTTAATTCAATGAAGATAGAGCCTAAAGTAACCAGACCTTTTCCGTATATTACATAAGCCAGGATAACGGTTCGGCTGAAATACAGATCAGAAATTACATTATTAAGTAAAGTAAAAAATTTCAAAAAGTGCATTTAAAACGCGCGTTTTGTGACTAAACCATTTAGGATAGGGAAAAGTTTACTAGACATTTGTGAAGATCACATGATTTCCTAACTTCAATTGTTTTTGTTTTGAGCTACGACCAACGGTGTGGCCAAACCGTTATATTACGGTTTGTTTGTTATATTGGATTAGGCCCGGAGACTAAATGCTTATGTAAAAATTACCAACACTTTTCACATTTTATTTTGCAGGCTTAAAGATCGATATAGAGCAAAAGCTCACTTCTTTCAAAGTAACAGTTTTCGCCACATTAAAGCTAGCTACTACGGTACACTCACTGTCGGCCTTCAAAAACAGTAATTCAAGGTGAAAAGTGCAAAATTTATTATGGGTTTAAAGGAAAATTTTCCGGATTTCAGACAGGTTATTTTAATGTAAAAGCTAAGTGCGTGCAAAATGTTGTGTTTCCAACACTTCTAGAGGTGTGTTAGAATCTTTATGCCCTATCACTCAGTCGGTTACGTATGCGGGTTTATTATTGTCGACTTTGGTATACGACGTTTTTTTAAATTATTGTACAAGACCATAATGTATTGTAATTATTGACTTTTATTATTTCCGTTATAATATTATTATATATTATAAATATAATAGCGGTGATAGTGGTAAATTATTAGTTTAGTACACTTGTATCAAAGATTTAAAAATAATTTGGCCACAAAAAGGCATTGTTTTGTCCTATAATAGAATTTCATTGTTAAAAAAATTTGGCGAGGTGTAATATCATGTGTATTGGGCAAATCGCCCAGCAAAGTGAGGCCACGGAATGAAATGACACTGATTAGCAGGCCGTAGCCAGCTGACCGCTGAGGTGTTTGGACAGGAAAAGGTACAACTGCAATGTCAGAGAAGGATTGGAGAAAGATTGATGAGTTATGGTGGTTGTCTGAGATAGGAAAAGATATTTCCGTTGTATTAATGTCGTAGATATATAATTTTGTAAGAAATATTGTAATATAGTTACTGTATTTCATTAAGCTGTGAATTCACACACATATATGTGTATATATATATATATATATATATATATATATATATATATATATACAAGTTATATTGTTATATGACCCACAATTAAGACGATTACGTTTAAGGAATGGGTTTCTTGTGGAATTTAGTGCGTTGTTGGTGGAAAAGATTGTGGAAGATATTGAAAAGAGTTCGTTGCTGGGATTTTATAAATAATTTAGTGGAAGAACGTGGATTTAAATCCTAGTGAGGTGACTAAGGTAGTGAGCGAACTAAATTTATGTTTGTTAATACTTGTTCCACCGATAATTCATTAGTCATTAGTAGTAATTTGGTAGCTAATGGATTGTTGAACGCAGCTCTTCAACATTGGGTATTTATCATTACGCAATTACAGTAATCTTCTGGGGTTGTTATTTAAGCTGTTATTTCTGGCATCCCTTAATAGCTTTGGTAAAACCAATCAGTGTAACAAATCCTATCTCACTGACTAATAATAGGTAACTTGTTGCTGGTCTGATCCTGTTGTATAAATCTGCAACTGAAATTACAACCAGCAGGTGGGGCGTAGAAAATAATTGTGAGGCTCTAGACTGGAACGTAGACGTTGATTATTTTGGTATTCTTGTAAGAATTTCCTTTCGTAGATGAAAAATGCATTGTAGTGTTACTTACACGATGTTTTTTACAAGTAATCTTTTACTGAAAATGTATATTTATTTAAAATAAACCTTTAAATATGCAAAAACATATACATATATGGCATAAAACATCTTGCCTATTGTGATGGAATACATATAGCTAATTAAAACACATTCCTAAACAGTTGTATACTATATGCTTATTTTGGTATTCATGTAAGAATTTTCTATCGTCGATGAAAAATGCATTGTAGTGTTACTTACACCATGTGTTGACAAGTAATCGTTTACTGAAAATGTATATTTATTTAAAATAAACCTTTAAATATGCAAAAACATATACATATATGGCATAAAACATCTTGCCTATTGTGATGGAATACATATAGCTAATTAAAACACGTTTCCTAAACAGATGTATACTATATGCTTATTTTGGTCTTCATGTAAGAATTTTCTATCGTAGATGAAAAATGCATTGTAGTGTTACTTACACCATGTGTTGACAAGTAATCGTTTACTGAAAATGTATATTAATTTAAAATAAACCTTTAAATATGCAAAACAATATACATATATGGCATAAAACATCTTGCCTATTGTGATGGGGTACATATAGCTAGTTAAACACATTCCTGAAAGGTTGTATACAATGAATTTATCAGCAGGCGCTTACTCACCATTGTTTAAAATAAGAAAAAATATTAGAAACAAAGAGAAGAAACTTTAAACAAGTGTTATGGTATCCAGTTGCATTAAATACTTCCACATCTTCCAGTTAAACAACTGAGTTAAGTATTGCATTTTCGCGTAACTTCCACTGATGTCCCAGCACTGCCATACATAATGTGTTTGGCTCACAATAGGCGACAGGGTGTGTTTAAATAGATTGATTAAATAGTCAATAATTAATATATTGAATAATTTTTACAGTTACGTTTAAAGTTTATAAGTTATTTTTTGTTATTTGTTTTAGGGATAATTATAATTTGTTGAACAAAAATGTCTGTAATATGTTCAAAAGACTTAATATTCAATCAAAATGGAATCAATTGGTTGAATGGATTCAATCAAATATATTTTTAAAGTGCACCTTGAAATAAGTGTACAATTCGTACTCATTATCCATACATATTAGTAATAAGTACATGTAATTAAATTTTTAAAATATCTTAAAATGTAAATGTAAATTGCCGGAAAAAAAATAAAACCCGTTTATATAACAGATATAAAATTTTTGTCAATTCTACTATGCATGCTGTGCTAATATCACTAATATGTTTGCTTCTACATGATGTAATGGATGAGCTGAATAGATAGCTCAGCGCAAGAATTACAGATTGGACACGTTTGTCCGGTTGAATTATCGTTACATAGAACTGGCCTTATCAATTTAAATCGGAAACCTATCCTATTACATGATATGTATATTCATTTTATATTAGTCTAATCACACCTATCCCCTATTTATGTGTACATATTATTGATTTAAAAGTGAATCCTAGTTTTATGTGCAATAACATGTTTTTCTTTTCACTTTTAACTTTCATTACACCCAGAAATAAGACGAAGACTAGTTTTTTTATTTCGAATCACGGTTTTCTACGGTTATAAATACACTGATAACGGAATTCTGTCTTTAACTTAGTCACGTAAAAAGGAGAAGGGTTCACAAAGATTCTTTTTCTTATTATCAAATTTAATTGTTTATTAGATACCGTATAACTGACACTCCTCGTGTCATGTATTACAGTATGCTGTATATTGTTTTATTACATAACATTTACAACGTATATTTAAATCTCAGTAATTAGTAAGCGTTATCAATAGTTTTGGAATGTTACGTTAAATGTAAATAAAATGGGGTTTGAAATTGTATTCCCTGAATTTTGAATGCTCATGTCCGACTAATGTTGGAGTCTTCACAGTATTAAAAATAAATGCTATAATGTAATAACAAAAATTGTTAAACATTAAACATTTAAATGAGGCAGAGCCTGTTAATTGAATATGCACACCAGCAATAACCCTAAATAAAACAGCAATACGATGTATGTATTCGTGTTAATAAGAAGATGTACAAGAAGAAGTCTCTGCTAAAATGCTATATATAAATTAAAATTATTAATTGATATATTAATTAATAACACGAGATAAATATTTAAGTAATTTCTATTAGTTGAGTTACACTAAGTTGTTTTTCTCAGCGGAAACAATAATCGATTTTATGATATATTCTATCTTATAAGAGGCTATTGAATAAGTGATAACAGGTGCTTAATTGAATGAAAATAAACTAATAATAGTAGTATAAGCAGCCCAAAAAATTTTAATTATTTTTCTTCTAGGCGATTTAATACATTAAAATACACTCATAGTTATCATAACGCACGTTAAACCTCCAGAACTCGTATAACGAAAAATGTAAGAAATTGTTAGGTCAAATCTTGCTATTGACTTTAAAATTTTAATTTATACCTAAACAATGATTTATTTGTACTGTATAACGTTATATAAGTTATATGTGGTAATACGATTACGTCACATGTTAAAATCTCATGATTGTTAACTCAGCTTGTTCAAAATTGTATCCTAATGTAGCTTGTTCACGCTCATCAAAACCCCAAAATGACACGCACCATCGTCGAAATAGCCGCTTGGGAGCTTATAAAAAAGATTATACAGATTGAGAACATATAGAGACTGGATTGTATTATTATATTTAATAAACACGCATCATAGAGAAAGGTATTATATCTATGTAATATTTTGTTTATTACATTCCTTTTACTCTTAAAATGTTTGTAAAAATAAATTAAAAACATAGTATTTAAAAGTTAGTGTTTATGTTTTTGCATTGAAGCGGCAATAGCTTAACACATGTGTCACATCACTGCCATTTGCGGTTGAGTTACGAGGGCACAACAAGTGACGGTGCTTGGCATGTGATTTATGGCTGTGAATAAGGTGACAATGTGTGACCTACTCTGTTGCTTGTGACTACACTTAGTATTACATTGTACATCTAATGGTACACCTGCGGCTGAATTACAACAAGAGCAAGAGCTGATTTTCGGTATGTAAAATATGGTTGTGAATAATATAACAATGTGAGACCTACTGTATTGCTTGTGACTAGACAACTAGTATTACAAAGTACAGCTACGATGCTAATAACTATAAATATTACGTCACTATGTTTATGAAATTGGTGATGTCCCAATACTCATAGAAATTATTAACGTGTTTGTATAAAGTAATAGTGATAATACAGTTAGAAGTAACAGTTTATATAAATAAAATTTATTAACCATTATTTCTTTCCGAATGATAAATAATATTCTTTCTCATATTTTAAGCTATTTATTGTTAAAAGAATATTTAATTGCGTATCGTAATACTATCGTTGAATCAATTATGTACAATTCTGAATGACTGGGTTATAGATCTTATAGTCGTTTGTGGCGAACTTTTTAGAACACTTTATTTTATCAAGAGGTTAACAAACTTATAATGAGTTAACGATTATCAATTACTAATAATTCTAAGTTCAGCTATGGAGAAATTTATGTCTCCTTATATGATACTAAATAACTAGGTTTGTAAAACTCGCTAATTACAATTATGTAAACAATATAACACCTTCTTCTTGACTGAATGCTAATTAACTGAATATCATAATAACAAATATTGTAAGAGGGCCACTCCATGTCCGTCAAATCAAAAATACAAGTTTTTAAAATTAAGTTGTATTATTTAGGTAAAGCGAAATACTTATGAAAGACAATTATCAGAATTAATGTTTAAAGAAACGAATCCACTTTTATCTCATATTTCTGTTACATTATGTAGTATTAAAACAGTATTAAGTATTCATTTTTTAAACTTTAAAGCACTTACTGTTAACAAAAATTTAATAAAATTCTTCATATACATTTTGATATTTTCTTAATAACTTATATTGTGTTCTATACAACTGGTAATAGCATAAAAGTTCTTAAAAATTACATCTATTCTTCGATTTGTAGATTAATCAGGAGAGCTCTATAGTATTATCACGAACATCTGTTCGTGTCTTTTCACGAATATTGAGAATATTTATACAGCTTTATTTCGGGAACGTTAGAGATTAAATTTTAATTATGGTAATTTTTCTTAGTGATAGCTTTCACTACGTGAAAACCTGTCTTTGTTGTACAGGAAATGTGTGTAGTGTATAGTGAAGATATAAACGATTATAATATTAACTTATAAAGAATGCAGTTTCTAAAAATCTAACCTTTTGTAAGTAATAATAGTTTCCACGATAACTAAACCTGTAGCTATTAGAAATTGTTTCATAAATTAATTTTGTAATAATTAGGTTTTTACCACTGATCAGTTTAACGTTCGTTTACCAACTTCACAACATGTACGAAAGTTATATAACTAATTGTTACTATGAGAAAATTAGTACTTTTTGCCAGAGTAGCATTTAAGTGTGGGTAATGTGCGGAACATATAGATAAATTGTTAGTTAGTTGATGGAGGGAGTTATAAATGTTGGTTGTTACTATAGACGCTTATCACTTAAGTTAAATAATGTTGATATTTTTGCTTCAGATATATAGGGTTTGGGAGAATTCGTTTTATTCTACGTATATGGCGGCACTTACCGAAAGTTTCCCCACAAGCTGATTTCGTATACAAAGTCTCCTTATATTTAATTCGTTGTCATAGTCTTATTGGCCATGGTACCTGTGTCTTTTTCAACTTACTGGTTTCTAGTAACAATGAACGATTGGTGTAAAAATATAGAAACACTGCAGATAAATAGATAGCAAAAGGGTCGCTGATGGACACAGTTATCCGAAGGAGTTGTCGCTTTAAACCGATAACGTATTATTTTAATTTTGCTCTGGAAACCTGATCCTGATACATAAGATGTCTACGTAATTGTTGTATAGTTGTGTTATATAGATATTTAGTCACTTATTTGGATTCATACATTCTTTTGACTGAGTTCTTGTCAAAGTTCAACAGTTTGACTACTCTCTTACTTTTGGTTCTGAATGTTTTAGAAGTTTAGAGAATATTACGTCTTTATCTACAGCTTCATCTAATAGTTAAAAAGATCGTAAATCTATGTGATCTTAGTCTTAGTAGTAGTGGTAAGAGTATTTAAACAAGTATTTTTAATCCCTAACTTAATATTTAAAAAATGGAAATTGAAATTTTGTGAAATGTGACTAAATCTCTAGTGATTTATTAAAAAAAAAACAACTAGAAAAGATCCAAAACTATTATATATTTTACCAGATTGAAAATAAATATTTTAATATTATATTATTAAACCGATTAGGGACTGAAATCACTCAAAAGGGCTGAAATATTTAATTTCTGTCTGTCTGTTTGATATTTCAGGAACAAAATAACATTTCACTTTGTATATAAGGAACAACAAATTCGATGATAATGAATTCACTCCATATGATATTTCTGAACTTTGAGGTGCATATTTATATTTGTATTATAGGTAACCGTGGTGGTGACGAGAAAATAAATTTTAAGTTTAACTAATTACAAATAATTATGAAATTTTAACCATGGAATTATAGCATTAAGTATAATGTATGATGTTATAGAGTTTAAAAATCAATCTAGGCTTTTTAAAATAGTACTTGTATAGCCTAACTACCCGAAAGATAAATTAAGGCTTCATTTCTATATAAACAGTACGTATAATAACCCGTGTGGCTTTACTGGTATTGTATGTACAATTTACAGTCTATTTTCATACTGTTTTATAGTAAATAAAATTTAGATTACAATATTACTCGGTAATAATAAGATAAATGAAAAGCAGGACAATAAGTACATATGCGATGAATATAGCCTGATTATAGCAATAAAAATGCTTTTAATCCCTTGGCTTAGACCTAGTCTTTGAGAGATTTAAATCTTAGAAATTAAAAAAAAAATCTTCAGACCGGGTTTATAAACTGGCTTGCTCTGATTGGCAATATTTTTACATCAGACATACAGGCAAGATTTAAAGAGCATTGCCTGAAACCGAAACTACATATGCAGACTTCATCGTTCGCTTAACACTTGATGGATGAGAACACAGTAAACGTAATTAATGAAAAGAGGGAATTGTTACTTGAGTGTCGCAAAGGCAGAAAATTAAACACGTTTAAAGAATACGAAATTTTTTAATATTCTAAAAGTAATGCATTAATGAACTTATGTTAAAAAAAGAAGCTATAATTCAACTCCCTTTTTTTATCAACAGATTACTCCATCGCAACAGCGCCTCACCAACCGACCGATCAGCTGATAACGTCAATGAACCACCAACCAACCAGCAACTTAATTTTCCTGTCTTTTGTCGGCCGTGATGTTCTATCGTGTTTAATATTCACGTGTGATAGGCCTACCAAATGTTGTTTTCTAGTACTATTTTATTCGTTGTGTTCGTACTGAGTTCATAAACTTTAAACTGTGACAACTCCAGATGGATAATCGTCGTTTTCAATATTTATTGATCCCGACAAAAGAATATAACTTATTGAAAGTCAAAACTATAGTAGTGTATGACTAAAAGGTTTGAACTGCTTGATGATGGAACGTAGTTATTGTAATTAGTCAATCTACAGTTCAGGACAGTATAATATGAAAATTTATAAATATAAACTAAAAGTTTTTCATAACAATTGTAAGAACGAGTAGATCAAATCACCACTGTTGGACAGGCTGGTGTAGGGTATGCAAGGAATAAGGACAGCTATTAATGCTTAAGATTAAGAGTGTCACTGTTGATAGGTTTTTTACTTGTATATTAGTAAAACACTTTAAACGTAGAGTAAATAACACGAAAGAGGAAAAAGTTTTATAAGATGAGAAGTTACGTAATGAGAGTTTAGCGCGTAATGAGAGTAATATCATCTCAGAACTGAGAAGTTATGACTGTGAATTGGAGGGAGTCCAAGAAGAAGCTTTGTTTGTCCTGCGTAACTCCATATTATTTTAACGCCCGTTACGTGACTTGAATATTTTCCTCTGTAATATAACAGAACAAAAGTTACTATCATCCAAAATGTCCCAATCATCCCAAATGTGTTATTTTGCTTATTTAATATAGTAAGGAATGCCAATGCTTATTTAAGCAAGCAGGCCGTGAAGGTGGGCAGAGGGATTTTAAGAACTGGACAGCCTCTAAAGTATTTCGTGATATTCTTGCCGTATCACTTAAAGAAGACGCTTCCTTTTAAAGTAAGTTTATCCTCTACCGCAGGATACAATGCTGCTCACTGTTTATACAGGACGAGCATGCCGTTATATTTTATTGTTATCTGTTCGCTTTATATAGGAATGACCAACTATTGTACCTGCTTTGGATATTTTAATAACTCAACCTGTCACAGTAAAATAAATTACATAAATAATTAAGGCCCGGCTTTATCTTTTAGTTATTTCTTAAGTCAGAGCCAAAAGATTGATGGTAATTAATTTAACGGATATTCAGAAGCTGCCCTACTATAAATGCGTGTAAAATAGCTTTTGAGAGCTACAATGATGTATAATTTGTTAATCTCTTTCCCTCATTTTATAGTTAATTTTTTCACAAGAAATGTTTAATAATAAGGTCCATTTTAAAATTATGCTTTAAATTTATTATTGTTTTCATAGCATCAACTCCATTTAAATTGTGAATATTTTTATCTATCCATATAAATAATATTTTCCAATGTATCCTTATGGGAATTTTCCTTTACAAGGTTGCTTAATTTTTGCTTTATTTGGTGTAAGAATTGTAAAGTGTAAGCAAAAATTATAAATCTTTTGTAAAATTTGCACGATATAAGAATGCTTTATTTACATTAACAAGTAAAATAAACATATTACTGTTTAGTTCAATAATAATAATACACGAAAACAATCTCAGCCATTATTTGAAGCCAATAATATTCCATTAAATGATAATGGTAGCAACTGTATAACAATATTACCTCTAGAGAAATGTACACCCGACCACACTCTCCCACCAACCCCCCCCCCCCCTTACTGGACCCGCAGCACTCATCTTACAGCTGCCTTTCTATAACTCAATTTATCCTGTCACTTCCAATCTGTGAAATACAATTTTTCAATTACAGTTTTATCTGAACCATAGTTATCTTCTAGAATCAAAACTGTTATATGTAAGTAAAAATATACGGATATTTTTCAATCTAATCCAAACAATGCTAATGAGATTTAAAACCCCTCATAACTATTACACGTAGTGCGTTATTATTTAAATTTTAGATAATATAGGCCTTGTGTTTAAGTAAGTCTTTGACAAAAATTTAAATCACGTAGACAATTTTCTATATCAATTGTAAGGTGGTATAATCAAAGTCAACTGCTTATCAACCTAATGGGAAATGGCTTAGAGATAAATAATTTAGTCATTGTGAGAGTTTCTCTGGGCAGTCTTTTGGCAAGAAGCTCATTAGAGTCACTAAGATTCAGTTCACGAACTGGCTGATAAAGCTAAGCAGAATAGAATAAGCAGATAGAAGGCTTTCCTCAGATTATTAGACAATCCGAGAAAACACGTGCATTACTTAAATCAGAAGTGTTTTGGTTTAGACAATATAAAATATAATGAGGCGGACGAGAGTTTTAAGGTATTATTTTAGATTGTGAGAAGCTTGAGGGTTAGGAGAAGCCTTTAAGACGTTAGAATTCAACGTCGGCATTGGGTAGATCACCATGGATCTGTTGAATTTGAAGGTAGGTAGGGATTTGTAGTCGCAGTAATCTTAGGTTGACACGTCGTGAACAAAAATTCATTTGTACTGTCCTTTTTAATAGAATCTGATCGCTTAAATCTTAAAGTAAACGTTAAAATTTAGTTGCAGAAGTGTTTATGTATTGAAATCGTGTATAGAAAACGCGTGTACCGGAAGGAAAGCAAGGGCATAGTTTAGAGATTGTAAACTATTGTATGAGCATCACAGTGCTTTGGGACTGAGAATACCGTAGCAAGCACGTGCACCGGATAGAAAGCGAGAGAATCTGTAGATATATAAATTTATTGTAACGACATCACAGTGCTTTACTCTGTTACTGAGAATACCGGAGCAAACGGAGCACCGGAAGGAAAGCGAGGGAATCTGCAATGTGAATTATTGAAGCACCAACACAGCGCTTGAGACACTTCTACTGTAGAATTCTTCGGACCAGAAAAACATTGTTGGGGAGTACATGTATTCTTTTAGTATTTCGTTGAAATCATGGTTATTATTAAGACTAATGTAATTATATCCACTAATGCTCAATCAAGTCCTACGGTGAGACATACACCATCATTGAAATCAGTGTTCTTCATACATAAATGAAGCTTCGTGCACAATGTCATGCGCTATAGGTAAGTTTGTTACTACACATCGTGAGGATGGATATACAGACAGATAGACGGACGTACAGAAATGAAACTTATCCAGCTTCATGCTTAATAAGCTTCATTAAACTAAGCCAATTATTATACTGTAAGGTTATATGATAATTGTACTTACCTTTTTATCCACGAAATTTTAGTCTACTGAATATTTTTGGTACGATTAATAGATTTGTTTATTAAACCTTTAAAGATATACATACATACAAATATATAATGGTTTAAAATAGAAAACAATGGTATAATAAATTTTCATTTATTATCAATTTCATCGTACATATATGATCCTTTTTCATTCAATACTTTTTAATGATAAGTTTTATTTAGCAATGAAAATAATATAATGTTACGTTATTCATTAGTAATTACCATAAATAATTTATGAGTGATTTCTCAGGTATGAATAATACATCAAACGTCTAAAAATATTATCTTTAACGTGTAATGGAAATAACACCAGTGAAGCAACGTTAGAACGTCACCACAATCTGATGTTTACAATAGCGTTACACAACCTACTTTGATTTGTTGCTATGAAGTTGCTATAAGATATTTTGTTTTACAATTTTTTGCTTTTAGTAAATTCTATAATCTTTATATTTAATTCCAATCCGTACAAAAAACAAATACTAGTAAAACTTTTCACTTAAAAAATAGAATAATTACTGCTTTATAAATAGTAATAAATTAAGTACCCACAAATATCCGTAAATTGGAAAGTAATCTAAGTCCAGATAGTAAACTAGTTCTGTTATTGAGTAACAGTCGCTCAAATTATACTGTAGAGCACATAGTGCAAATTGAATGTTTGCTTTTGTGTTTTTGGGAACTGAAGAACCTTTACCCAGATCATGAGGCATGTTAACATTAGTTTGCGTGATTGATGTTTTATTAGGGATATTAGTCTCCCAGTATAATTTTTACTACCTATAGCACTTTAAATATACAAGAGTATATATTTTTATATTTTACTTCGTATTAAAACCTGAGGAACAAACCAAATTTACCAATTTTGAAGTAACTATAAAAAAACAGTTTATGTTATTTTATTAATTATATATATATATATATATATATATATATATATATATATTTATATATATATATATTTATATTTAGAAATTTATGGCATTACATTATATAAGGTTTCGTTCATTTACCCCTGAAAACGTCACAAGGACCTCTTCATCACTTTTGATCTAATCGTATATATTTTTTAAATTGAATATTAGGCTTTCAATTACTTTACCACCTAAATCACCTAAAGTCTAGGTCAACTATTAATGGTATTCGTACATTATTAGTTAAATAGAAAATTCAGGAATGAAATATATCTACGGCTTTAATCAATGTTTCACAATTCTATACATAAATTTTAAATTTACTAATGTTATAGAAATAACGGACTGTGTTATATAAAAAGTTGGGAAAAAAGTGTCATGACAACTTTAACAACATGACAACAAGTAAATTACAACATTAGAGAGTAGAGGCTTTTTGACCGAAGTGGATTTCCGAGAGATAAATACTTCTGTAGCTTTTTTATCAGGGCTATAAGGCAAACTCAAACGTTCCACTGTTGCGTGAATTTAATCGACCGGAAATATATACCTCAATTTTAGACTTTTCAGATCTACAAACGTAAATTTTTTCGGCTTCGGAACTACATGAAACCCTCAAATATATTAACAGAAATATCTTACATCTTCCACTCATAACAAGGGTAAAAATCAAAATTGTTTTATCGGAATGGATATCCTTGATCTGTGCGTTTCTATTTTCTTCATCAGAAAAACAAGGTAAACTCAGCTTTGGCGTCTGAAATATAAATACTTCCAATCGTAAATACTCCTATGTGTATCTGATGTATGCCTACATACGTTCGAACAATTTAATAGCATGTTATTCTTTTCATAAATAATATACGCGATTTTGAAAAAATTCCTGGAAAACAACGGGTACAGCTTATTTATCATAAATATAAAAGAAATCTGTGTCATTTGTGGTCTGCAATACTATAATAACACCAGGTATTTTACGATTTTTATATTTTATAAATGAGTAATATATTCAAATGATATGAGTGTTACACTTACTGATTGTTTCTAGTTGGTTATAGTTTATGCAATATTTATATAAATGTATGAACGAAAATTGCTTGTTTCAAAAAAGTATCATTGTAGTTTACTTACGAAATAGAAAGGCTGAAAATTTCTGTATTGATTGCATTAAATTTATAGGTTGTCGTGATAGTTCTACTCTTGTAGACATATGCAGCTATAATGTCTCTTTGTTTTATTTTGTACTTGCGGGAGAAACGAGAGACTAGGAGAGGATAAGGTAAGATAATCCTGCTTGATGTTATCGTTTAAATTGTTTTGATAAAAGAGGGTTACAGCAATAATAACATAAGGGAACCTGTGACAACACTGCAGTAGATGGCTGGCAACTTCCACCAGCATGTTACATTTTTCGTTTAAAAGCAGAGTAAAACAATTTGACGACCAATTATTGGTTAAAATAAATACTTTTAAATAAAAGCGTTAAATTAAAACCCAGTACTAGCATAAGTGGATTAAATATAAACGCGACGATGTTTTACTATATATCTATGATTTATTATTTTCCTTATATTACTTTTATTACTAATGATATTCTAACAAATGGCAATTGACACTTGAGTATTTTTAAGTAGCATTATAGTACTGAATTTTATAATATCTATTTCAATATAGTACATCATTTTAGTGAGTATGTAAAATTCCAAACAAGATTAGACAAGAGAAACTATACAATTGAACTACTTTCAAATAAACAGTATATTTTACATGAATGGTTGCATACTCTCTTTGTATAAGTCTATGTAGGTTTGGAGATCGTAATAATTAAAAACCCGATTGACTAAGCAGTTTTTAAAACCTCCTTCATTGAAATAATATATTACGAAAAATTTTAACTCTTGCTGTTACCTACCCAGTTCCCAACAGAGTTTCACTTCTTCCTGGTTTATACCTTCTAGTTGTATCATCATTGGGTACATAAAAAAGTGACGTGTCACTCATATGTGCATTCATATGGATGTATAGGATCGGCACATCACTACGGCAAATATCGAGAGAAAGTGGTGCAAGGCTATATCGATAGGTCTAGTCTACTACGGACGATAACTATTGAAGTTGGTGGAGGGCTGCCGTTAGATGTAAGAGTATGCTAAACCTGCCTGCTTTGTGCGGAGAAGCTTGTGCGCAGTTGGCCTCAGCTTATTCCAAGGAGGCATGACTGAGATTAATGCCAAAACTATTTCTCATGGATCTCTATAGGAAGCGGCCCCTACCCTAACCATATCCATACAGATTGGTCCTGTCAATACGGAAGCAGTGCAAAGTGCAGTATTAAAACAAAGTTCTTTTTGCCAAGTGAAAATACTTAGTGAGGTTTTTGAGGTTGTTAATTTCTCTACAATTATAGGTCATTTATTGTGTGACAGATATTACAAATTTAGGACATGTCAAATTAATTTAAACAATTATTTAATGGCCTTATTTAACACCTAATATGTTATTCCTTTTGTAACATGTAAAATAGTTACAAAATGACGAATTTCCGAAATCCCGTTATCCTTTCAAACCTTTTATCGTCAATAACCCATTAAAATACAAACATTATTTCATGCTCGATCACTTAACGCTCCTAATCTTAATTGTAAAACGTAATCCTTCCCATAAAGTGTTTTTTTCCATATGTTACCCATTTACTGTTGTTTTCAATTTAAATTATACTGACAACACTGTTATTAGTTTTTATCTATCTTACTTAAACGAACTATATATAGTATATTTTTTATAATTCAATATTTGATTTATTTGAAGTAAAGTCAACGTCCACTACACACCTTTTCGTAATTAGGGATTCTTCGGAAAGCTCAAGCTCAAAGTGTTATATAATCATGTTTTAAGGATTATATAACAACTTATCTAATGAAATGAGTTACTTTAAAAACGAGGTCCAATTCCAAATATAGCAACCGGGCAATTTTTGCATGAATGTTATGATCGAAGTGAACTTTAAAAAAGTGTCGTGTTAATGGCCAAACCCTTTGTTGGAATCAAATGTGGACCGATGGATGGAGAAATATATATTGGCCGAAACATATATGTGGGCCAAATGTATATAAGTAGGACGAGCCCAATTTGTACCGGTTGAAGAAGCCTAAAGTAGACTGTTAAGAAGCGCACCCAAAATCGCATTATGGACAAAAAACAATCTTCAATTTTGGTGGCTTAAACTGAATGAATAGGGCTACGTTGGACACAGTTGTGGTGATAAGCTGAAAAATTCAGAACAATTCAAGATGGAAAATCGGAATACTAGAAGCACTCTAGGGGAAATAGAAGATCATATATTTTATACAAGAATAACTGAATTTGCTCATTCAAATTGGGGACACCTTGATTTTAATCGATTGGGAGCAGTTCCATATACGGAATGGGAGAGGCAAATTAGACTCATCAGTGCGTTATTGGATTAGCTCGAGATAATCCTTATGGTTGGTTTGGTTGCACAGGTCCATGATTACAAGTAGTTAAACTCGCTCCTAAAGACGTCAAATGCGTAAAGATCAGAGGTTCTTTGTTGATTCTTGAATCTGGTCCGTGTACTACACACCAGCATGTTCTTCTATGCAACTTCTGCATATTCGATCATTATGAGATCAAACTATTGTTATGAAACATATTTAGAAATTCTTACGGTCTATTGTTTAACTACTATCGAACAGTAACTAAGAGATAATAACTATAAGGAACTTCAACTTTACTTCAGTTACCTTAGCAAAATAGAGAGAACTTAGATTAAAAATATGCACGAATCATTAACATATATTAACGCTAGTGCTTCAAAATGTTGTGTATAATGCATGAGGCATTGCTTTAATTGTAAACGTGAACAAGATATACTGGCAGTATATATATTGCAGTAGGAAATACAAATGCACTTTTAATTAGATATAAAAAATTAAAATGAATCGCAATAGTTTATTCTAACAAAAAAAAACAATGCCATTCATTCAAAGCATTCTTACTTAAAAGTAAAACAATACCTATAATTACTTAATATTTACAATTACTTTATTCTTTACCTAGCATTTACTCACTCTTTCGCATGTAATTTCGTAGGTTATGGCCCTGCATGAGCACTTCTGGTTCGAGTGAAATATATTTCCGATACCAATATTAAGTTTTTCTTCTTCCCACGACCAAGAAAATATGTTGAATGTGTATATTTATGGCCATTGTAATATACTCCGCTCTTGTTCAATAATTGAATTTGCCTTTTTCTCGACATATATATATATATATATATATATATATATATATATATATATATATATATATATATATATATACACAGGTCTGAGATACCAACTTCTACCAAAAGACAACAAAGATAGGTTTCATTACAGTCTTTAAATGCAGAGTAAAAGTTAGACTATTATGTCTTTTATACCTTAACTGCAAGCAGTTACTCGCTGCTTTGAACTCAATTTAGTATGCGTGCACGTGTATGACCTCCATTGGTTTAAGTGGATTATATTTACAGTTCCAATGTTTAGTTTGCCTTGTTGCTACAAGCAATAAAATACACACACACAAAAAATAAATAAATATATATATATATATATATATATATATATATATATATATATATATATATAATTAGCCATTGAAATGTATTTAATTCTCGATATAAAGAAGTGAGTTCTGACCATCTTACGTTTTAGAAAACATTCTAATTAGAGAGACTGATTGCTTTCATCAAGAATTGTGTGAAATTGAGGTAGTTAAATGACACGAAAAATATTAGTGTCATCTAATCGACAAAATCTAAAACTGGCATAAACTAATGATTACTTTTTGGAGAACTTACACATTATAAATGTAATTAAATTGAAAATAGTAATTAAATTTATATAAATATGTTAGCACTGTCGTAAAACAATGTTTACACAGAACACATACAGAAATAATTTATGGACAGAGTTTAATTGAGCGTGTTGAGTCCTCTTACAGAATTTGTATATAATTTATACCGTTCTTTCAATGTTGCTTATCTTAGATTTATTTACAATCGTTAAAATTGCTATTGATAAATATATTATTGTTACGTTTATCTTTTTTATCCTATTTTTGTTATAGTTGTATCTTTGTTATGCCAATTTGTTTGTTATGTTTATTGACTAAAGTCAGCTATTACATCATTATTGTACTGCCATTCATGTGTGCTTATTATAACGTTTACCATATTAATAATTTTTTGTCACTATTGATGAATCATCTTAAGTTCTTATAAAATTGCAAAATGGTTATTCCGTGGAAATTTAAATAAACTTTAATTAGCATTTCCTAACTTTAGAGACCCAGATGGGATTTATCGGTTCTTTAAAGACCAGTGGGGCGTAGCCCGGTGAGATTTCCGAAATAATATTAGGCATATACTCATCCGAGGGACCGTAGGAACGTCTATATAAAATTTCCATACCATAAAATAGTTTAAGCATGAAAAGATTTAAAAAATTTTAAATTTTTTTATTATATTACATTGGGATGGTATGCATTTTCTAATTTCAATCGAGCGATTGAGTTGGTTGCAGTGATTGAGCTTTTGTTGACTTTAAAGTTTCAGGTATTCCCGTTTGCATAAATTGATTCTTTATCACTTAAAATCTCACAGTTATAAAAAATACATGGTGGTTTCATCATAATAATCCCTAAAACTAATCTTTTATTTCATTTCAAACATTAAATAATTTACATTTCACTCACTGAATTTTTACTTCATTGAGCCAAATAATCTTTAATATTCTAGAAACAGCATATAAATATGATTAATGTACTATAAATCTTCAATTATGTATATCATCACAGAAGTGCAATCTTGGTATAAACGAGTAATGAGCTTCTTAAACAAGGCAAAAGGAGTAATGAGTTGGGAGAAGGGAGTAACCCAAATCTGATATTCCACGGCACAATGCAGAGGCCTGATATCACCTGTCGGTATTAAAGGACTCTTATCTGGCCCTTCATAATGGCCTTTATAACCATATTGTAATGAAGTCAGATTATTACAGCATATTGTATTGTATTGTACCATGTTAGTATTTTACCTTTAACAGTTCACAAGATATCAGTCAGGCAAGCTTATTGACTCAAAAGCAGTGTAAGGGAGACCTTAAAATGTTTGAAATAGTATGTAAAATGTTAAACTACATAATGTCAGTCATAACTCTAACGTGAAGATTGGTGTGCATTGTGTAACGATACATTGTACTAGTATCCTGTATGAGATTACATTCTGCCAGACACTACCATGTGGTCATCTCACATCACAGTTTATAGCTGATAGTAAAACGTTAGTCAGGAGCAAGGAAAATATAAACTTTGCTTAAAACTTTTATAGTTGGAAACTAGTTTCGTTGTTACACTTGTACCAAAATAAAACAGTATCATAAATTAAAATAATTACCATAATAAACGACTTGTTTACAAATTCAATTAAATTTAAAAAAAATATATTATTGTGAATAAAATTGGAAATTGAAATAAACCTGATGCTTATTTTATATCTTTTGATAAACAATGATCACCACGCGTCTTTATATGGTGGCCTAGCTGGAATGGTGTACTGTTAAATTGTAGTTGATTCGTAAATTACTTCATTTTATTTACTGATTAAAGTATTGTTTGTGATAAGCGCTTCTATTCAGGGTTTTATCACATGTTGTTTTATAACGACATAAACCTAAACAAATTAAAACATTTGTTATAGGCTTTATTTAAATTTTATTCAATACAAACTAACTTTTTTCAAGTTTTATATTGACATACAGTTATTATTGCATAAAGTTACTAAGCTAATTATAAACTCCTAACATTACTTTAAAACAGATATAAAACGTTTTCTTACTGCCAATAAAATTTAATGCAAACATTATCAATGAGTTACATAAAGGACTGACTATAAAATAAAGTTTAAAATGTTAAAAAGGAAATGCTTACATTTCTAACTTGCATATTTTTAACATATGCAAAAATAAAATTAAATTACGTGTATGCATATTTGTTAAAGCCAAGTATCACGTAACAAAATTTTTGTTTGCGAAATGTAACAAAAAAGTGTGAGGGTAGGTTACTTATTATTTTTCGCGTTATATGCTGGATAAAATTAGCAAAATTATTTTATTTACACATTTCGATTGGACATAATTCATTTACTTAAGGATATTTAATTTACCATTATTTCTACACAATTTATACAAGAAAATTAAAAACATCGTAAAATATAATTGGATGATAATTTCATTGAAAATTCGTCTCTTTGTTCCATGATGATTTTTGGACCTATTGAAATTGACAAAATATCTCGGTTGTTGAAAAATAATATTTATTTTATATTAAATCTGATCTTATTATCATGCAGTATCTTAATTCATAATTTAATTTACATTGAAGAGTTTCGAGACACTCCCTGCTGGGGAATAACAAATATACTACTTGTGATAAACGAAAATGTTCTGTTACTACCTAATTGAAAATAATTATAGAAAATAAATATACCTTAGCAATTGCTACATCTTCAGTAATTTCAACAATTTTGGATTCTTTATGTCTCCTCTGTCTACTACGAGTCGTCCTTTAAGGCTGGGACATAACGCTCAAAACAGTAAAAGTTCATAAAACTACAAGTACGAGTAGATTAGGATTCAGATTTGCAATGAACAGTTTACCTTTTGGGTTCGGAACACTTTGTTTCTTTTTTATTTCATTAGTTAAATTGGAAGAAAAAAATTATTATACTGCCTTATGTTTCAAGCATAACAATTTAATATCTTTTGACAATGTAGGACAAATGAATAATAGTACGTATTAATAATATATATCATTAACATTCATTCATGAGGCAAGTATTTAAGGTATTATGAGAGTGGCAATTAAGAGTTATTATAAAATAAAACTCTTACATATTTAAATTCAAACTCTTTATCATGAGCTTGGAACCACAAGTACACTGTAAATTGACAGCTTTAATGTAATTTTTAATTGCTGTAAAGGTCAAACAATAGTATAGTGTTAACGCAAAATCTAATTATATGAAATAGATAGTAACCGAATTATGCTATCCGTTGTTTCAATAATATTTATTTTTATTATTTCAACCAAACCAACGAAATACTTAAGAAAACTATTTTTGAAACTTACTTATATACTGATAAAAATCATACAAGTAAATAACAGTATATACTTTATTTAGTAATAGACTAAACTGCATGTTTAGCAAATTTACCTACTAAAAATGTTACAGTTTTAGGGTCCTAATTTTTAACATTTTAGCATTTGCTGTACAAAGTCCGCCGTCTATTTTGGTCTCTGTAAAAGCGTTAATATCAATTACCATCGCAATTAAATATTACTTTAACAGATTAAATGGACAGTATTATGTATGGACTTTTAAAATAAAAACATTATTTACTCTTGTATTAAAACAGTAACCCACCGAGTACGGACTATGCATTGTTCAAGTTTGTTTGTCATCATATTTGTAATTTTGTTTAAAATTTGACTTGGTTTACAAAATATACGGATTCCATGTATAACATAATTACCATATGGATAATTTTTATTTGTTATGGAATTTATTTATCCTAATGAAATAAAAAATGTTTATTGATTATACAGTTCAGAAGGTAACCAACTAATGATAGATCAAAACTCTTTCACAAGAATTATACTAAACATTCATTTTAGTATCTGATTTCTCAACAAGCAACACAGTATTGAAATATAATATAAATTTATAGTGCATACGTGTGAAATACGTATACATTTACAATTGGAATTGTTTATATTTAATATATGACCTTTAGTTATTGCTGAATAAAATAAAAACTGAAAAATAAATTGTATCAAGTTTGTAGTGATATGAGTTATGATTGATTTACCTAAGGAAATAAATCATTGTAAACATTGAGGAAATCAAACTATGAACAAGTTTATTTCAGTTATTTTATAAATAACACTATTTGTCTGGCAGATTTATACTATGTACACAACCAACATTTTGAAAATGCTTAAAAACTTCGACTGTAGAGTTTTTTTATTTCATCAGATCTAAAATAAACCTATTAAGGATTCGTTGCAATTAGAATCGTGTTAATCACAGTATGGGATTAATAAATATACATGCCATTTTTCAACTAAATATCTAAATCATTTATTTTTAAGAATATTTTAAATTATTAATTGAGTGAGATATGTTAGATGATAATCTACAAACAAATTTATATGTTTTCATGCATTAAAAACTTAAATTTAAATAATCTAAAGAAAAACATATTCAGTGTTCGTTGAATGTACAATTCCATTAGTTTTCATGCCAACGTTGAGATAGAGAATTTTGGCGGTATTGCTGGGGGTAATGCGCACCCCGTGTCCACTTTACACTAAAGACACCTACTTACCACGAATATAGTTCATAATACAGAAATTTCGTGTTGTTAGGGTTTTCATTTGAACAAACACACAAGGGTTATGAACACCTTTTCATAAATAAACCCGATCTAGATATTGCTAGGTTAACTATTAAGGGAGATATTTTTGTTAATAAGTTATAGTTCAATAATATTATATCATACTAAAGAAAATAATGCATAATCTGATAAAAAAAACGTCAGCAAGAAAAGTTTGTAACGCATGTTTGTCAAAGTAATTACATTCTATAACTGTAAACTAAGTATTTTTATATACCAAAATTTAGGGGCAAATGATAACGTATGCATTTTTTGAGTTCCTTTTTTTTAGTTACTCACAAAACCATGAGTAAGACGTAGGCTACTATATGTATAGGTAGGTTTGAAAAGGCTACTTCAGTCAAAAAGCACCGAAAGCCGGGATATATAAAAGTTTTTTAAGCTACTGAAAAAGTAAAATGTTGACTTTGACTTTAATATAAGCATTACTATGTGATCAACCAGTGCGTACTTATTTTTTTCAAAAATATTCAATTCAAAATATTTGTACTAAAACTTCTTACCTGAATGGACTCTTTGCTCAACATTGACTACAAAAAGATATATACAAATATACGAAGTGTTGTCTGTATGTCTGTCTATCAGTCTGCCTCAATATATAAAAAATTAACTTATCAATATACTTTAAAATGTTCATGAATCTTTATTTATTATATACCCTTATATATTTAAGCAAAACTGAGTTCAATAATGGTTCGCATCACTCTTTACGATGGTTGAGCGTAAGCGAACATTTCTATTGGCTTTATAAGTAACCATGAGGAAAAAATAGAAAAGATAAATTATCTAGAGAATGGAATGACCCATAACATTTGTGCTCAAGAACTTTTACCTGTTAATGTTTTTGTTTCTTACTATAAGTCACACAATAGTACTTTTTAACTATTTACTAAACTGTGATATTTACAATGTTTTAGTGTGAGTTGGCATGTACAATGTAATATAATTTTATATAAAAGTTCTGTTGACATACCAATTATTGTAACTTACCCAATTTACATAACTCAAAACAGTTGTTACACTAGAAGCTACATAACTGGATTCTCTTTTCCTGAAACCGTTTTCATATATCGCTCGGAGAGAATTAAAGCGCTTTAGATAACCTATGTGGGATTGTGGGAGTATTTATAGGCTGTAAACTAATCGTCCACTCGAGCATTAATAAAAAATAAAGTGGATTTGCTGTGTTTAGTCCATGGCACCCTGAAAAAGTGGGAAAAGTATAGAGGTAGCTACTATTAGGGTTAGCCCTACATCTAACTAGTTCGGGGTTCGTCTAATAAGGTCACCCAGTTTGTAGGTATTAGGATTTTTAGAATTAATGAAATTGCGTACGAATAATCAGATTACCGCCAGCGATACAAGTGAAATATACCGTAACCCAGTCTGTCAGTATAGATAGTATGGAGCCGATTCTGTCCTTCATGTCCTTCTTATTTTTTTATTTTGATTATCATACATTTCATTGGCCGAAGACAAAAAAACACGTTCTCTTAAACTCAGGGCATTGTAGGTATCACAAGATCTGGCCCATTTAGTAGGATCATTATTTATTATGCTATATGAGATTCAGTATGCCGACTTTTAGAAAAAAAAACACGTTATCCAGCTAAAACAGATCTGTGATTATTGTATTGTTCTTGAGAAGCTATTCTTCCATTCATGGGCAATTATTTGATTCAACAATACAATATGAAGTATTTTGCATTTGTTCTGATTCACAAAACAAAGTTTAGTGCCATACTTAATTATAAGAGAAAGGTAGATTACAATTACAATGTACATTTTAATGTTCAAATAATTTTTATACGCTCATATTTGAATTTATTTCTTAATATATTTTACGAATATTATAGACATGTTCTCTATTACCTTGATTCGCTTTATATTAAATGGCTGTATTTAGGTTTTAAAAATATTATTAATATGGTATTTTAAAAATAAAATATTTTTGGGTAACTTAATCTTTCATCCTGATATTTTCTAACCAACACCGTTATACATTACTGATACAAAGTAGACATATTTTTTTCTTTTGTATTCGTATTTACATAAAAGTATAATAAACACTTCATGATAATAATGCTTGTTTTATATACTTTTAATATTGAGTTTGACATGAGCCAAACTTAAAGTGTTCGGTGTCATAAAAACATAATGTAATATAGTACAGTAATAAGATATTACAAATGTTATGTTTATGGTAAATATACACTTATGACCTTTCTATACTAAAGTAAATATTTTGGATGTGTTATATTCTTTAAGGCGCCACGTTTTCAGTATCACTTTTAATACTTCCTCCTTATAGTTATCATATTTTTTAAACGTCCAGCGTTTTTACCTCTTTTAATATTTCATGGAAATTTTAAGAGAGTTTGAGAGTAATACAAACCTATTGGAAATATGTGGTGGTTGATATGTAGTAAATAGTTAATTACAGCGTTATAAAAGTAAAGAAAGTTGTTACATTAGATTTCCAATAGATACCCTGTTCAGTGGTCTACCAATACTCAAAGACTCATACGGCTCACTTGGTAGTGTTTTACAATTGTACATCATTACTACAAGGTGCACATCAGTTCTATTCTATATCACCAACAATTAAGTTTTCTAAAGAAATCCAAAAATTCAAAATTAACTTTCTTGATATAAGTATTTCTAATCTTAATGGAAATCACTCATTTGAAATTTAGAAAAACAACCCAAACAGATCTTCTAATACCATCATCCTCTAACCATCCTTGGAAATACAAATTAGCAGCATTTCACTCAATGGTAAACAGAATGTTAAATATACCAATGAGTGATGAGAATATAAATAAAGAAATTAAGATAATAAAATACCTAGCTGTCAAAAATGGATATCAACCCCAAATTGAAGACAAAATGATTAAGAAGAAAACAAGAAAAATCAATAAAACCAACAAAATACTACCTAATCCTAATACTACAGAAATTCAAAAATATATATGTGTACCATTCAATACTAAATTAAACAAAGCTGTTCGAAAAACATTTCAAAATTCAAAATTCTCCATCAGTCACCAAACAATAAATAATACATTCAAACTTATTAAAAACAAAGTGAACCAAAATGATGACAAACAGGAATTATACAAACAATCTGGAGTATACAAAACTAACTGTAGTGACTGTGGAAGCTATTATATTGGGCAAACTGGAAGAAAATTTAATAAAAGGTTTAAAGAACATATACAAGCTTTGAAAACAAATAACATGTCTACAATAACATCTAATTTTTCTGAAAACTTATTGGAGACTGGCTATAACTACACAAAAATTGAAAAGAACATGGAAATTTTATGTATCGAAATGAAAGGAGAGAAATAAAACACAAAAGAAGAACTACATATTTATCTAAATTATAATAAGGATCCTCATAACATTTTAAATAGTAATCTGAAAAATAAGACAAACCCACTTTTTGAAAAAATTAAAATATTAAATACAGATTACTAATAAGAAAATTACAACTGTGTCATTTAAATTTAACATTAATAGGTCCACATGTGTATATCTAATTGTTTATTATTTATTTATTTATTTAGAGGTTAATGTACACTGATGATGGTTAAAAACCGAAACACGTGTATGTAATAAAAAGATTTTTAAAGGGTTTTAGTTACTTTCTATACATTAATATCTTTCCTTATATTTTTATAGGAAAGTTTTCTTACATTGCGGATACGCATTATTATTATTTCTTTTATTATATGAATTCAGACAAATCTCAAACATCAAAGTTTTATGTTAATGAGTTCCTAAAGACTATGCTGGGGTTTGTTAAAATAGCCTCTTTATTATCTGAATCGTGCAATAGACCTACGAAAATTTTAAAAATAAATGATACCATTTTTCTATAAACTAGATTACTAACAAAAAAGGTATGTAGTTAGATGTGTGAGGTGGGGAGAGTGAAAATATACAATAAATAATACAGAAAGAGAATGTAAATTGATGGTTGTCATGTATTTTGTCATAGCATGATTGTTTCTGATCTATACATTTTGACATAGGATACTTTAAATCATACTTTTATTCTAATGATAATAAAGGTATAGGGATACTGTTAAAAATATTAATTATATTTATATATTTAAAATGAATACGGCATGATATGTGTTTATTTTGTATTCTATTATAAAGCCTGTTGCAATTTGTTTATAACGCTTAAAAAAGTGTTCAGGATAATTAAAGCAATATAATTTGTTCCTGCGTAATGAACTCCCTTAACTCATGGCATGATATTATACGTTAGTGAAACGATTTTCACTGTGACATGGGATTAATCTCGGAATTGGTGAAATATTTTACCTCAGAGACTTAAATATGCTATGGCTCAATAAATTCCCTTTTGAATATGATTTAAAGCAGATACGATTAGTGTATCGCCTTATTAGTAACTGAGTGTGTATGTTATTATTTGACGTGTTTCCGGTAAAAACATTAATCGAGAAACAAGTTTTGTGAACTTAGAAAAATTACTAATTAATATGCTTTTATCTGTTACTACGACATACTTAAATAATTATTTAATAGGTTCCTGTATTTTTATTTCATATTTAAATGTTTTTAGACTTCTTGCAAGTTTCATATCTATAGCTGTATTTCTCGATACCGCTGGACTAGTAATAACTGAATCTATATAAGATATTGATTACTAAAATTTAATTATTTTGACTATGGTTTCTACGTGGTGTAGTCGTATGTAATAAGAGAGAATTAAAACAGATTTGTGCTGTACGTGTAGAAAATTAAATATAAAAGTAATGCTTCACCCTACTTTATAAACAAAAAGCTTGA
This sequence comes from Homalodisca vitripennis, assembly GCF_021130785.1. Taxonomy (NCBI): domain Eukaryota; kingdom Metazoa; phylum Arthropoda; class Insecta; order Hemiptera; family Cicadellidae; genus Homalodisca; species Homalodisca vitripennis. The sequence goes on from NC_060208.1 coordinate 59,979,963, forward strand.
AGGCTTCTGGTAATTCTTTTCGGCTGTTCTTTAGATATTTAAGAACTTTCTGTAACAGTTAACCTTGATTTTTTTTAAACAAATCGCGGAGTCCAAAAGTAAGTACATTGTTTCAGTTAGTGAGTTTTCAGTTTTTTACAGGGGGGTGTAATAAATATATTTAATAAGCTTTTAGTTATTATAGATTTAGTTAGTTTTTAATATTGTTTTCAACGGTGAAATTTAATACATACATTGGTTTTATTTTATACACTGAAATGTTACATAAGGAGCCTTTCAGATGAGTACCACATAAATGTATCGTGTCTGTGCTTAAAAATAATCCTTTATGTTGGCTTCGTATGAATGGTACAATCTCGTATGTAAATAAAGTGCAAAAAGCATTATACAGGACATATGAAACAACTGACAACGAGTTATATACAAAGAGGCCATGAGGCAAAATTCTGGTATAATTGGCCAGTATAACTCTCATCTAAGCCAAGCATTCTACCCACTGTGAAATTAAATAAGCAAGCGAATGTACAACGCCTTAGATGTTAAAATCGTGAGTTGCATCACCTTGGATGGTGCATGTTGATAGTACCACGGGTATTTGAGGAGAAGGCATATATAACTGTCGAAGTAAATATATGGGTATATAATGAAAGCCCTCTCTGAAACTAATGCTAAACTCTTGTGCTTCAACCCTCTAATACATCTGCTCAAATAATTTCGCACAGGAGAGGGCTGCCGGGAAGAGAATAATAGTCAGAACCAAAATATAGAGAAACATATGTCGCATCTGTCACACTTAGAATGGGTTCACTGCATAAACTGATTACACGAAGCATAAGCCCGATAGAGTTTATTATATCGTGTTTTTTCCTGATGACTGCATTAAATTTAAACAAGCTATACTTAATTAATTCCCTATATATTCTCATTTACAATTTTATCCTGATTTTATAATATCCAATTGTTCTTACGTATCCTAGTATTTTTGAGATTACAAGAAGATTAACTGAACTGATCATGTCGTCCAATGATATACCAGGCTTAAACAACATAAGAAGATTGATATTTTAATCCTAACAACGTTACTGAGTCAACACCTATAAGGAAAGTAAAACATTTACTCTAGAAATTTGTATGAGGCTTATACATTACGCTGATGCAAAGGGTGATTCTATTATCAGCCCTACCACATGTATGCTCGAGGTAAGTATCAATATTATTCAGATAATTCAAATTTAAACTTTCAATGAACTTCATTTAAAACGAAAATCCACCAACAAAGAGAATAACTTGAGACTTACCACATTTCATCACTCTTCTGAATAATGTAGACTTTAACGAGTATTTTAAAATGTAAACAATTTCCAAATGGTAGTATAAGTTGTGTGTACTACTAGAATAACAATGTGCAATTCTTCAACTTAACAACAAGTCTCGTTAAATAAATGTAATCGAATATAACGCATTATATCAGAGAGAATGAGATCTGTATGTGTGTTTTATTAAATAAATATATTCATCGTCCATCGGAAGTCAAAATTTTTTTAGAAACACAATATTGCGGGTCTGAAACAGACTCGATGTACAAAATTATAAAAATCAAGAGAAGTCTTACATAATATTTAATAATAAATGTGTTATATATATTTAAGAAACAACAAGAAAAAACATAATTTTTTGGTGATTACTTGTAAAATTTGTCCGTTCAAAAGTACCATATATAAGAGGCTTTTTAACATTTACACATATACATTCTTACAGCTACAAAATGAAACAACATTTAGTTAACACTGCAAAATAATGGTTAACTACAAGTTGTCAAGCGGTTAAATAGACAATATCACTTTCAAATTAAGAGACAGGTTGATAAATCATTATTTTGTCACTTGATGCAAGGAAACATTTCATCACTTGGAGTGGAATATTAATCAAGCAAAGAGCTCCTCAGAATCTGAACACAAACAGTCGAGGCATCACAAGTTTAATTGTCCTGCTCCAAGTGTTTGACAGACGGAGATGTGAATAGTATTTCAGTCGTTAATTGCTTATCATCATCATCAATTAACATTAGTTTTATAACTGTATAGGTAAATTATTCGCTTCTCTTTGCATTTTCTTTAATTCTTGTCAAAAATCGTTATGGAGCTTTGTAATACAAATGTCTGGCAATTACAGAGCAATGCCAGATATATATATATATATATATATATATATATATATATATATATATATATATATATATATATATATATATATATATATTGTTTCTTCTTTTCCAGGTCATCGTTATTCCCTCCTCATAAATATATAACTAGACCGACTTCTATTGATGTCTTAACTGTAATTTTTTTAACTCTGTAAACAATACGTGTTCCCTAAGATACGAGGATACGTTTAAATATTCTATAAAATGAATTTTCATAACTATTTTAAAGAATTAAACTTATATTATAACTTATAAGTAAACAATTAAAAACCGAAGTAAACAATTGATTTTATTTCAGAATCCTTAACGTTATAGAGACTAAACAAACTACTAGTTCATTAACAAATAACTAATATCGCTATACGGATACCGATTTGAAGGATGATGAGGGCCTATAAAAGTCTGGTAAAGTCTCTAAACAACGTATAATAATTTAAAAAGTTCATTTCTTTAAAAATAAATGAGAATATGAAGGCCAATGTGTAACAAGTAAGTGCTGCAGAATTCTTTACAGTACAACCATTAAACCTAGCTGCAGCTTAGTGTTGAAGAGGAGCAAACGATAACCTCAAGGAACGTCATTGGATAACCTTAATTAATTCTGTGAGTACCTTTCTATTGCCGCAGGCTTTACTTTAAGTCATTGTTTAATTTCATAGATACACGTTCGAATTGACTTGGCATTCTGTACCGAAAATTATATGATCTATAACAGCAATGTTTGTTTGGACCGACTTCTTATAATTTAGTTTTTTTTAATAATCAATTTTGCGTTATTGTAACAGGTACAGTTAGTTACTGCAAAAATAAATCTCAATTTATTAAAATCTAAAATTTTAAAATAAAATGACATAAATACTCCTCTTTGTATATATTATAGCCTGTACGTAGATGCAACCACTAGCCGACACGCTTTAATCTGTGAAAATTAATCTCGTATTTAATCTGTTACTTGAAGCAACTAACGAGCTTTTCAAACTATGTAGCAAATTGCTATACTAAATTAAATTTCTAATGCAGGAAGAATTTAATTTTGTAAAAAGTCTAGTGTTATGATAAGAACTATATTCTCCTGTATTTCCTGAACTTTGTTAAAGAAATAAATCTTAATTATAAAAAGAGGTAAAAGAGCAAGTTTTCCCTTTATGCTAGATACTTTATCCTGGTGACACCTCTTCAGGGGATGTAAGAGCTTTGTCACCCTTAGAGAGATATATAATTTAATTTATAACATTTTTTGATGGTGTATGAATTACATTTTTTTAGTATTAAATTTTTTGGATGAATTTAAAAGAAAATTAAACAGGATTCCAAACATCAGTGGTTAATATATTAATGATATCGAATATTATATAGTCAAAATAAATCTCATGTAGTTTATCATTCAGGTGATTCAAAACAACATAATTCATTCCTTTGATCAAACGCACATGTTCATTAATTAACATTTCCCATAAATACAGTAGGACAATGAGCTGGAAGCGGCGTCATTTTCCGGGTAAGTAGTCAATATAATTAATGAGGAATATTGTTAGCTCAAATTTGGTATAAATTAATAACATAGAGTATCTACTTTTTTATTAGAAATACAAGATAACGCTGAAACCATCTATCATATAAGGAAAAAAAATATTTTACTTTTACTCACAATGTTACATTAATATAAACTGAGCGGACCTTTGGGTTTAAGTATCTCACCAAATTAATTCAATTAAAGAGTTACCATTTTGCATAATAAAACATAATACTGAAAAATGTCAACAAAGGAAAATGTTTTTATTTTTTATATTACAACCCACAACTGAATGAGCTCGAATAATAATGTGGAAATTTGATATTATGCTAGTAGAGTTTTAGAATTAGGGGTTTAATTTTTCTGTAAAATAACTTTATCTTTCCATAATTGTTGTATAACGAATATGTTTATTCATGTTAATTAAACAAACGTGCTTAAAATTTTCTTTTATAATTAAATTGGATAAAGGCCTCAACGAAATTGCTTATACGTTTTATCATATTTCATTATCAATTATATTTAATTCTGGTGAACATTAAGATTTTATTGGGAACTGTCACCTGAATTTGTTTGGTTAGTGCTTAAGAACAACACGTACAGCTAGTCAAATGTTTGGATTTGAGAGTTTTTATTACATTTTTTTTATTATTTATTTAATCCGATAATACTACTTAAATAGATACCCAGTTTTTAATTTAGAGGAACTGAATTATGTTTCTCTATTATAGCTATAATCGGTGAAGGAACCCCACCTACCTCACTCGTATACGTAATGATACGTAAACGAACTAGATACCATTTAGTGTAATATCATTATTAAGTTTACACCATAAAATTTTATCTTAACATTAAAAATAATATACTTCTAAAATAGCATTGTGACTCAAATTACTCGTATATGCAATACAATGATATAAGTGAAAGTAAGAATAATATTTTACAAACAAATTGGGTTACTTTAATAAAAGCTATATACAACATAAACAGCTATATATAAAAGAGTACAATATTGAACAAAATTTGTTTTGTAAAATAGATATAGTTTTTTTTTTGTAGTGCAGTAGTTAGCGCCTTATTTTTGGAGCGTGTTAAACGCCTCAGCCTGTCGTAGGAATCATACGCGTATTATTATTATGTGAAGTTAATTAAATGTAAGTTATGTCATGTAGTTTAATAATTCAAAAATTATTTTAACTTAGTGTTACGTGTTCAGTTTTCACGAAACTTAATTTTTATCATGTACAGCCTTAATTTAGTAGTTTTCAAACTATGAAATTGACTACAACGTTTACATTGATCATGAATACTTAATTCCCCATTAGTCCCATTAATTAATTCTTAAAAAATTATGCTGAGGTAAAAATAACCTAGCTTACGTTTAAAACCAGAACATAGCATGGAGGATTGCACGCCTACAAGCAATATTTAGGTACGATTTTGACCCTAAAGTGCATGGAATGTTTAGTGAGATTTTCTATATTTTACAATAAATAACCTAAACTTTCAAAATTCCCTGTCTTTAACTCCCGTTTACCTTCCTTTACAATCAACGTAAGTAATCATAAATGTTAGTTACGTTTTGTTCTTGTATAGTAATTGTTTCTATCCTTTCTCCCCTCTCTCCCATTATTTAATAGAAATACTTAAAATGCAATGACAAACAGGATAATTCAACACCTATAGTTTAGTATTTTAAGTTATATTAAAATGTTTATTTAATTAATGTTATAATAAATCTTAACCTGTAAGATGCTGAGAGGAACTTTCTAAAAGTCTCCATACCAAACGCTGCACGTTGAAAGACCTAAAGCATTCATCTCCCTCTTAGCATCTCTTATGTAATGGAATTAATTAATCCCATCACTTCCAATCTATGGTACAGGTAAAGGAACCTTCTCTAGCCACTCTTCTCGCACTTAAATAATATTAAATGACGTAGTATACAAATTTTAGTAGACTACAATATTCCTGGAAATCAATTTTAGCTGCATCTTTAATATCACTGTCGTGTAATTTCCTTTAAGCTACGTCGTCTGAAACTCATTTCTAATGTTTTCATGATAAGCCAACAACATTTTCAATGAAAACAATTTCAATGTGGTTTTTATACATTTTTGACAAAACAAGGTTAATTAATGCTTGTGAATTAAGTAACGGACCTTTGACATTTTATTTCTAGACAATGTACGTAGTGGAAGTTGAACTGGAGCTAAACTCAAAATTCACATTAATTCAACCATTCCTCTATAACTGTACAGAAAATTCTATTGCTCCACCGTGCTTATATATCGTGTCTAATATATCGTAGTGCACTCAACAGTGCACCTAATGAGACAATGATAAGTCCTCCTCGCTTTTACTTTGTAGTCTATGTGTCTCTGATGGCGAAATAATGTAAAGACTTCATTTTGAGCTTCTCCATCGCCGACTTACTTTGGATCTCTTCAGACGAACAATGATTTTAAATTCCCGGAGCCAAGGGATTAACAGCATCAGATTCAAGACACTGCACTAAGAGGAAGGTGAACTGAAGCTAACTTTAACATTTAAATAAAGTAAAAAAATTAAAAATCCTAACGTTGTACAGTATTGGAATATTTTTTCTTTTTATTAAATATTTATTAATTTATAAATAACACCTAACATCAAGTGTTATGGAGTCATATATGGCATTATGCCCATAATACAAAACACCTACGGATATTTGAGTTTGACAGGTAATGAGTTATTCCAGGAGATCAGCAAAAAGGCGACGTAGTTACTTCATATGAGTGATCCCTGAAGGAGCGCAGATTATAAACAAGTTCATGTAAGAATACTTATTTTGTTATATATTCGTATAGAAATTTTTAGAGATACTAGAACTAGAATATCGTAAAAGATTGGTTTTTGATAATTTCACAGGTATAATTTAGAGATTTATTTTAAGGAGTACAGATCTTTATAAAGGAGTTATCAGTCTATTTAAACAGAAATACTGTACATTTCTTCCTTTTCAAATGCAAACACCTTTATTGAATACATTAATATATTTTAAAACAATAGCACTAGAGTAAAATTTTTGTGTTTAAATATTTAATCCAAACAACAATTAATTGTGAGAATAGGGGTATTCAGTAAATTTGATTTTTCAAAACAGTGTTTCCTGTATTATAACAGGTCAGTTTGAAGGGTCTAAATTATTGAAACAGGTGTTTTATTAAGCTTTAATAGGTAACTAATATTATTTTAGAATATTATGAGATACATGGGTTTTGTTTAATAAGGAAATGACAAATCTATTTAGGATAAATAGTACAAATCTCAACAAAAAAATGAACATATTACACTTGTAAAGTAGTTTTTTTAATCATGTGTTTCTTTAAAATTTCAAATAAAAAATATGTATTTGTGTATTTTCAATAATTTATATTATGTTTTCTTTCTCCATAAATATATTTCGAAACTTCAGAAAAAAACCTGTTTTCTTTACAATGCTTCTATTGTCAAAAACAAACTTCAAACAAAGATGGTTCTGTTTTGTTTGAAGAAAATACCTACATTACCTACATTAATGCATCCCAGAAGCATAAAAGGAGTTTTCTAGGTCTTTATGTTCCTTATAGTGGTTATCCAGCTTCTTTTTCGCAAGATTGCATTTTCTTAGAATTTATTAAATACCTTTTTATGTTTTCTTTATTCTTAGATCGTACAGTTTCTTCATGCCAAGCTGACTAAAAATGTTGCACTACATTATATTTTCCGAAAGTGCAATATATTCACATACATTTTCCATCTTCTCAATGACCGTTTCATATATTAAGGTAATTTCTTTAGGTCAGTATAGTTTATACTTCATCTTAAGGAGAATAAATTTTCCTATAGTGTAAATTTAATAAATTTTCCTCAAAAATTGACAAAATCTAAAATTTTAGGTAGAAAAGATGAAACTGTTTAACAATTTGCAAAATAAAATATAAAACGGGTATTGGAAATTATTCTTAAAAAAAGAGTTATTACGGTAAAACAAAAAAATGGAAGGTAATATTCTTTCTATGTACTTAGAAAAAGGGCATTTAGTATAGGTAATTTAAAACAGGAAGTATTGGAATTTTAGACTCCCCTTAACAACTAAAGGTGTTAAGAATTAAAACTAACATAATATTAACCTAAAATATTCCTACTTTCGTGTGAAAAGAACATCAAACACCATAACTTATTACTGAAAAGATAAGGACTACAACATAAGATCTCCTTCACACAGGCCTAAACCACCCCAATACTTACTGATATTGTTATAGGTATTCAATAAAATATCATAAACTTTTAGGATAAATTAGAGTGATCTTATAAACACTGTTTCGCTCTTCCGTTTCAGGATCCCATAACACTGTTCTTTTAATTAAATTATAAAATGGGTCAGGAGATTGGAATATCTTTCAGTGACTATACAAACAAATTAGGTTAAAATAAACAAATCATACCAGAGCGTTGTGACACGCGTATGTCAGGAATCATAACCACCACGTGGTGTGTCAACTGCACTAACTCTAAAACATGCACTTAATAAAAAACTGAACTCAACACTATTCATTAAAATTGAAATACAGATTACAGGTCAAAATAGGTCTGCATTCGCCGACCAACCATGATGGTAAATGTCCGGAAAAAATCATGTTTCCTTCAATATAACCTTTAGAAAATGTCCTTTTTTCCCGAAAGTGCAATTTTGTCACATACATTTTCCCTTCTCTCAATGGCCGTTTCATATATAAGGATAATTTTTTTAGGTCAGTATAGTCGAGATCATTTTAAAGAGAATAAATTCTTCTGTAGTGTATATTTAGTCAATGTTCCTAAAACGGATTCGTACTCAATTATTCAGTATACTAATATAAATAGCCAATACTCAATAAATATTGAATGCTGATTACTAGTAAAAGTGAACTTCGAAAATGACAAAGAGCGGTACAGATTCTTGGAACTCACGTTGTCTACTGTATGTTCGTAACGGATCTTGCTCTGAACGCACTTTAAAGCCAGTAATAAACTTTTAATGTAATCACAAAAGTGGGAATTCCATGTATTAAATGTGAAACTTATTCCTTGTTATAAGAGTATATGGAATAAAACTTATAAGAAATTTTTATTTCCATAAATATTTTATATTCCGTTTATGTTTAAAGACAGTACCAAAGACGTATGCTAAACATTGTCCCACGTTTATCAACAGTTTGCACAGAGGTTAGTTAACCTATGGATATTTTCTTTGAAAATACTTTATAAACACAAAAAATATTCCAACGCTAAATATTATTCAGACATGATCAATAAAATTTTAACAATATGAGTGATTTTCACTTCAAACAATCATTTTAAATCCAAGTATTAGTAAAATCAGAAATTAACATTTAAATACTTTTTAAATACAACTGTTATGGAGCAGATTACACATTTTATAACTGTATACAGTGCGAAATATGCAATTCCGTTCTTTGTAATCATATTTAAGGGTTTTTATTCTATAATAATCATTGATTTTAAGTTAAAGTTAAATATGAAAGAAAAACGATATTCGCAAGTAACACGTATACATCAAATCCACTTGCAATTTCAGAATTTGGAATGTTGAATAGTAACCACCGAAGTAAGGTTAATCCGGAAACGACTCTATTTAAATAAAAATACATTAATACAAATACAGAAATAAAAAAACATTATTTCTTCTCAAAAAAAGTTACACCAACATTTATGATCGTGATAAAATTTGTAACTGGATTTTGTAAGCCATGATAGTACTTTATTATACTCTAAGGATGAGGAAAAATCTAAACAAAACTGCTAATTACTTACAGCAAGCTTTTTAGCACAGTTTGAATTCTAGGTGAAATTCTCATTTACTCTCCAACTTTAACTCGTACTCAAAATTCTTTAACCCTTTACTGCATCGTTGACCTTATATGAACCATCCATTATTATTTTTTTTTTTTTTCGTGTAATCAAAAATGTCTTTTAAAGGTCTTGAATGCATGACATTCCACATCTGGCACTACCAGCTGAGTTAAGAGATTTTCAGATTTTAACCACTAGGTTGCAGCACCGTTGCTTCCTTCCACTCAGCACATGGTGACACTCCTAATGTGAACTTAACCTATAAATGCCTGATTCTTATAAGTGCGAAAAACAAGTTCATTGTGAGTTTTTGATGAAAAAGGACCAAAATATTCACCTTCTATGAGATATGTAGATCATAGTGAACCTATTTAAAAGTTTATTGCTGTTTTCTTATGGTTATAAATGTTTATTTTTCAAATGGTCCATATATGGACCATCATGCAATAGGCTTTAAACTGACCAATTTTTGATTGGATCATATTTGTGCATTATGCACTTAAGTCATTAATATGAAAAAAAGTTTCTTATTTGTCTTAATATAAACAAAATGTTAGTAACATTAGTTTTTCAAGTTAAACTAAGTGTTTTTCTTCTTTTTTTTTAGATATGGACGAGTTTTTGAATACTAATGATATTCTTGATGCGTTGCTACCCTTATCTGACTGTAGTGAAGACTTGGACGATGTGGACGCTGATCCAGACTTTGAGGTAAGCAGTGATGAAGACGACAGGAGAACGCCAAGAAAAATACAACCTGTTTATGGCTAAACTGGATCCTTAGCAAGTTACTGATTCATCGAGTGATGAAGATGAAAATATCCCCTCCTCCAAGTCCACAGCCAGGTACGTCTGATACATCTAGTAATCCTTGTATGAAGACCAAAACCTAAAAAGGCCTAATCTTTGTATGAAAAATTGTGCTAGTCCAAACTAAAAAAAATACAGTGGGAACAAAACCTAAACAAAAAACCTGTGAAAGAAAAGAATAAGCCGGGAATTCCTTGGGTTGATGCAAGTATTTTACCTAAAAAAATGCCGTTTGAACAAAGCAAATGAGAAGCTGTCTCAAGAAATTATGGACCTAGAAACTCCATATGCTTTTTTAAATATTTATTTGATGATAAGTTATTGAAAAATATTGTTCAAGAGTCAAAACTTATTTTTTTAAACTCAAAAAAGACCCTAACACCACAAAGAGCATCACTGTTCTTGAACTGCAAAAGTTTTTAGGAATAGTAATAATGATGTCAATAGTGAGACTGCCAAACGTTCGAAGCTACTGGAAAGAGTCGATTGGAATTCTGCTGTTATTGAAAACCATGGGGGGTAAATAAAATTTGAATTTATAAGGAGCGCTATCCATTTTAGTGACAACCTAAAAGCAATTTCGTAGGGGTGAGCCAGGGCATGATCGCCTTTACAAATTAAGACCTCTTGTTGAGGAGCTACAATCAAAATTTAAGTCAGTCGCTCTCGAGCAAATGCTTTGCGTTGATGAGCAAATGTGTGCTACACAAAGGCCAAAAACTACCTTAGACAATATCTACCTAATAAAAAAACCACACAAGTAGGGGTACAAAGTTTATGTTTAAGTGGGGTCAGCGTTTTTTTTGCCTACAATTTTGAAATTTACACGGGCCAAGAAAATGACGAAAGTCGAAGACTTCCAGGTGAACCAGATCTCGGGTCATGCGCCAATGTAGTAGTTCGCCTGTCACGATGCATTTCACTGCAAAATCACCAGCTTTACATAGACAACTTTTATACTACTGTACCACTTGTTGTTCATCTGGCTAAAAGGAATGTTCATGCACTTGGAAACCGTCAGGAGGGATAGAGTTCCAGGAAACAACCTGCCTTCACCTTTCAGAATTTCAGGCAAAAGAACGCGGATTTTTAACTGAAAAATGTGCAAAAGTTGAAGAGGTTGAACTGTCACTTGTTGCCTGGCAAGACAACAAGTGTGTTTAATCTACTGTCCTCCTTTGTGGGATTGGTAAACAGGACAAGGTTGGAAGGTACTGCAAAAAAAAAAACAAGAAGCATCAAAGAAATAAACTGTCCACAAGTAGTTAACCACCTATAACCAACACATGGGAGGAGTTGACAAAGTGTAAACTCCATCCTTGGGCGGTACAAAATACGAATGAAAACAAGAAAGTGGTACATGAGACTTTTTTATCACCTACTGGACGTAACGATGTGTAACAGCTGGTTGCTGTGCCAAAGAGTCTGCAAAGAAAAAGGCAAAGTCACTCTGCCATTGGCAGAGTTTAGGGAATCAGTGGCATTGACAATGTGTAAACTAGGTGCAAAACAACCTCTAAAAACGAGGAAGACCAAGCACTGAGTTGGATATGGCTCTCCCAATCTAAAGCTAAAAAGCCACATGTTTTCTGCCATTCCTCCAAAAGATGTAAGAAAAGACGAGACAGGGGCACTGGCCTATCTGGAGTGACTCTAGGTTGAGGTGCAAATTGCCTAACTGCCAGAGTAGAAGCTTTGTGAAGTGTTCTAAGTGCAATCAATCTAACTTTGTGCCTCAATAAGGACAACAACTGTTTTTTACAAATTTGCACACCATGTAAATACACATGATGGAGTTCATCAGAGTTGATTTCTCATTGCATTTAATTCAATAACAATAAGTCAACTTTTAATTAGGTCTTTAATTTTATTTAATTTAGTCATCTTTTGTCCACACAACTTATATTTGTCAATTAAAACTTTTTTAATAACAAACTGGACTACTATTACTGCCATTTGTACAATGTTATTACTATTTAGTCAAATGCAAAAATGGTACATATATGGCTCTACTGAAATTTGGACTTCTTTCCTTTAATTGCATGAGGCGCCATATCTGAGCCAAAAGCAAAAAACATTAAAAAAGCATGTTAAAATTGAAAAAAATTGTTTTACTATTTTTTTTTAATAAACAGATTATATAAGGAAATGGTATTTATTTTAGCAATTACATAAAAATCATGCAGTAACTGACTTATGTGAACTGAACCATGTAGCTAATATGGTAGTAGGTGGGACGTACTTCGATGTAAACCTCAAAAAACAACCCCATTATTACTAATTTTCACTTTTATGTCTAGTATGTGAAATTTACGTTTAATGTAAGTTTATTTTAAAAGTCTTAAAATTAATGAGTAAATCATGGTATCCAATGATTTAAACTTAATGTAGGTAATTGATTTGTTCTGCAAGTTCGTAAGTTTTTGTTTAAAATTCTTGTGAAAAGTTAGAAGACAACATGTATACATAAATAACAAGAAATTTAGGAAATGTGTAAATTAGTCAACTGCTGTAAATATATTTAAGCTACTTCAAATAAGTACTTACGTTAAGTACTAACTTAGGCTATAGACGGTTTCTTATTCTACACGTTTGTTTAGTGAAGTAATTTAATACTTTAAACCTACTTTATCAAATCAGTTAATTAGTAAAGCGACTGAACGTTCTTTTAATCTCTTCAGGATTAAGTAGAGGAACGTCTTTCCGAATCTTATCTTCATTAAACTAATTTACTCGTCTAGAATAAGGAGATAAATATATCTTCCTGAAACATAATCCTGTTTCACCCTCATCCTCCTTAACCCTCTTAGAAGGATTTATAGAGTACCAGCACTTGCAAGAATCAAAATAATTTGTTCCTAACATGAACATTAAAAAGGTGACAAATGCCTTATATCCCTAAAACTGGTATTGATCATACTAAATAAAACACTATTACAATATACAGTTCATTGTTGAATTAGAGTGCATGCTAGTACTGCTTACAGACTGCATAAAGCACTACAACACAGAAATATCAGTGGCAGTATACGTATCTACAAACAATACGCAAATCCTTAATGCAGTTGTAAACTATACGATTGCATTAGTATCTCATATCGTTACTTTCAATCCAGATTCCTTACTATATCGTGCTCAGCCAGTATTTCAATCTTACTGGTAATTCTCAATTGCAATGCAAAGTTACCTAACTTTCATTGTTTGCTCAATGTGTGCTATCTAACCCTGCTCTGCCAATCAAAAGCATCTTCACTTAAATGCACCACGTAATTCAAGGTTTTTTCTATAAAAATATAATCCAGATATTTTGAAAGTTATTCAGAAAAGAAAGCGAGACGTACTTTTTTTGGATTTTATTGCTTTGTAATTTGTGATGTAAATTGTAAACGTTTTAGCATATGCAATTTGTTTAGGTTCTATTATGAAAATTGAATTAAGATCAATATTTATATATAACTGGTAAACACTTAATTGTTTTACCAGTACTTTTTTTCATTTCAATGGATTATTTACTTTATATCAAATCTTTCATGCATAGTGCAATCATTATGTTGTTTCAAAACATCTTATCAACCATTATCTACTTGAAGTTTACTTGTATATTTAAAAATCTATAGTTAAATAATACAATGATGTGTCTATTATTAATTATTGGAAAATATTTTCATAAAACTAAATAAAAATAAATTGTAGAACTGTTAGTGGCACTTAATTTTGTTTCATTTCTACTAGGCTTGTTTACACTTCTGAAGTAATAGTTCTGGCACCCATAGAAGTCTAGAGAGTTACCTATTTTATATACTCCAAGGCATCTTGAAATATATGATCAGGATTTGTCCTTATTAACACCTTAAATCTTAGAACATATTTGTCTGTATTTGTACTGTCTATAAAGTGTTGCCTTTTGATACTAGTGTCTATCCGTAATAACCTTATAATACAACTATGTAACTAAGTGAAAACCGACTCAAATAAATAATTATTTAATAATATTGTCACCTATTACCTTATATAATGCCCAGCTACTGGAATAGAATTATACATTTCGCTGACATTTAAGAAATACTTCAACAAATCTTAATTCCTTTACGAAGTATGTCCACAAAGTAAGTTTCGTTTGTTTATGTAAAAAACACATGTACAGATACAGAAAAAGTATTTCTTGTGCAAATAACAAAAACTCTTAAATTACTTTTCTATATAACTTCCTATATTTTTAGACACAGTGTTTTTCAATGCCTTCTTCATAGAATATTGCCCCCTTTGTTTTAACCATGTTCTTTCAGCTGTTCATTATAACAATAATGACAAAACGACACAATTAACGAGTTTTTGTTCACTAAGAAAAGATTTCAGGTGTAGAAAAGATTAAAGTCGCTAGGAGTGAGGTCCTGGCTATAAGAAGGATGGTCAAAAAAGGCCCAGTAAACTCCTGTAGGAGGTTTTTTGACACGTTGGCAGTGTGGGTTCGGGTATTATCATGGAAAATACCACATTTTTTGACAGTAATTCTCCAAATTTATAAGGGTCTCTCGGTAAACATCTCCATTGACTGCTTGGCCTCATGGCAAGAAATAAATCAGCAAAATGCCTTTTCTGTCATAAAAACAGGTCCAAACGACTGAATTTTTGAGAAGTCGAGTTTGCTTAGGCTTAACCTTTGCTGGGGACGAGTTTGCATCCATTCCTTCGACTGCTGATTATATTCAGGGGTGTTGTAAGTACCCAAGTTTCATTCTTCGTGACTATCAGAGAAATTAAATCACCTCCGTCTTATCTTAGCGTATTTTCCACAAACGTTTTTTTTGCGTGTTTAAAAAGAATTTTGGGTACCCAAAATGAGCAACGTTTTCGAAATTTCAGATTTTCGGTAACAATTTCATGAATTTTGGTGATCGTGAGATTTGTGAAAATTCCGTAGCAAGAATTGTAAACTAACGGTTTTCCTTAAGCTTTTCTTCAATTGTATGAACCAGTTCATCAGTAACCAATGATGGGCGTCTATTTCGTTTTTCATGATGCACTTTATGGCGTTCTTTATTAAACCGTCTAAGCCGTCTTCTAACCATCGAATCAGACATACCATTTTTTTAAACCTCACAAATTTGCCGATAAATTTTGATTGGTTAACATTCTTGCTTTAAGAAAATGAATAAAAGACTTATTTCACAAGTGGCAGCTTTTTTAATTGAACGCTGACATTATAAATAAGTTCGCGGCAGCGATCTCAAAATGGAGTACGTTTCTTCTCGTTGAGTCGGAATAACTGCTGCGTATGCGTGAAACTGCGATCCCCGCGATACCGCAGATTAAAATAGGAATGGAACTTACTTCGTGGACATTATATATAACATTATTTAATTTATAAGAAAATTCCTAATGATGTAGTAACCAAGTACTTTTATCTTACTATTATAAGTACTTTATTTATCTTACCACCTGTGTATTATCGTTCAGTTATTAATATATTGATATTAAAAATATTAAAACTTGCCTACCTTACATAACGAAGGAAACAAAGAAGAAAATCGACACTTAAGACTATTGGATCACATAAAGAATAAATTACTTGACGAAGATAACTATTAAATTTAAACTAGTTGTTTTTGTTTTTATGCTCTATATAATGTCTAAAATTATATATGAATACAAGATTTTAATGAAAAAAATTAAGCTATGGAAAACTCCACATTAAACACACTAACGCTCTTGTACAGTGTTGAAAAGCAGCTCAAAGAAACGCAAGAATGTCTTTACATCTTTAATTACTTCAATGAGTACTTCTCTACTACTGCAAGCTTTTCTAAAGTGAATGTCTTAATCTTACATGTACGTTGAAATCAAGTTTCAACTGAGAGTAAACTAGTTAGAACTCTGTTATTATATATTTAACACTTGTATTACAAAAGTATGTAAGTAAGTATTCACTAATAATTGTTCAAGATAA
This sequence comes from Homalodisca vitripennis, assembly GCF_021130785.1. Classification (NCBI taxonomy): domain Eukaryota; kingdom Metazoa; phylum Arthropoda; class Insecta; order Hemiptera; family Cicadellidae; genus Homalodisca; species Homalodisca vitripennis. The sequence continues at coordinate 59,996,310 of NC_060208.1, forward strand.
GTTATATTTATCTATTGACTATTGCTGGACATAATTTTTCCATCTAAGAAAAATAGTTGTAGAAAGAATCTGTGTAGACTTCAATGTAAGTGTAGGTTAGGTTTTATATAAATTTTAAAGTATTCATTAAATAAGCCTATAGATAGTCGTACAAGAAAAAATAATTATGGAAGTACGATAAACACCAATATTAAAACATTTTCTTTTTGTTTACCATCTGGTAAGGATATCTCCAGATAGGGGGAAAGGGCCATATCACTAATATACCACACATGTTTAGGTAATAAATGACACTTTACCGTAAATAACTGCCATTATCAATTTTCCATGCCTAAGAATATAAGGAAAAATAACAGTGAATTATTCTTGCGTTATGTTTTAACTTATGTGAAAATAATACGAGCAAAGTTAAATTTATTTTATAAGAAAATATATTATTTATTGGATTGGATTTCTATCAAATCTAAAAATATAAGTAAGTCTATAAACTTAAAATTCAATATGGTGATGGCACAAACCCTATTGTATCTATTTAAGTCTTTCGATTTAAGACAACAATATTTATAAAAGCATAAAGTGGTCTAAATTATCGTATGGAATTTCCTTAAAAATAATTTTGGTGCTTAATTAATTAAAATTTACGTAATCAATGATACTTATCTAACTAAATTAAACGTTGTTCCATATTTACTGCAACACAATTCATGTGTCGACTTTACGACACACTGGACAGTAGCATTGTGCATTTCTCGCAATAAATGTGTAAAACTGTGTACGGACTATAATTTGGCTTTAAATTATTTGATAGTTTTCATATTTTTAGTCGTACATTTAATTAACACACATGTAAGATACTATTAATAGGCTACTATGGATTAACTTTCCAAACATTTCCTTATAGGAATTAACTTTGGGGTACTTGTGTGGGTTAAAGTTATATATTTTAAAAGATTATTTACATATCAGGCAATCTATCTACATAATTACCTTAACTTTCTGAAGGTGTGTTCTCGTTAAGAACTCTTAAAGAACTAAAATTTCTGTCATTACCTACGCTATGCACTTGGCACCAACATCCACGACGTTTCAGAGACATGTCCAATGTCCAAGTGGGCACGGATGTCCGTGATATAACATGTGAGCCGGAGAAAAATAATGAGATCAACGTGGCAGTTTACATCACAGATATCAAGTCTATAACTTTCCGCCTAAACAATAGCTTATGATTTACAATTAAAAAAACATTGAAATAATGTGTAACTCTTTCTTCTTGCTTTCTATATGAAGAAAGTTCATTTTGTTTCATGAAAAAGTTACTGGAATCATCCAAATCTGAAATCAGGACTTTGAAAGGTCTTTTTATTGAAACAATGTTATAATGTAGGCTTAGTAAAACGTGTCACACAGTTATAGCTAAACCTATTCCAATAGGCCTAAATAATTTCTCAATTAAAAAGGAATTTGAAAATAGGGCGACGACTTTATCGAAATGTAATTTTAAATAATGTTTGTTTTATAATAAAAACATTCGTTCATGGTATGAAATTGTTGTTATCCATAAGTTTTAATTTAATACCAGTATATATTCTTCTTTAAAGACAAATTTTATTTACTATCAGCATGCATTTTAGTTGATCTTCTTTAGTTTGTAAACTTAAATTAAAACAGTATAACAGATTTATTTAATATTAATACTATAAAATAATATTAAATAAAATATGGGGGAAGGAAATACCCTTTTTCTATCTACAATCAAATAAAATCTTATTATCTTTACTTTTTTTGAATATTAATCAAATTTAACTATACGGAATATTTTTTAAATATATTAATTGTCGTGCATAAATTTTATATTAAACCAAAATTCAAATACGGTACATTTGATCTAAAGTGTGATAGACGAAGGATTAAAGATACCAACGATTTAATTGCTAAGTGCTTAATTAACGAAAGTAGATAACAACAAGGTATGGACAGCAGGCTATTTCTCGTTATGTTAATAGGATTGAATTACCATTTATTTATTTGTATGGGTATTGATCCACTAAGAGAAATAGAATGTCTTTTATCAATAATTTATTTATAAATGTATAAATAAATCTCATAAATGAATTCATTACACGCGATATATCTTTAAATAAATAGATATAAAGGATAAGAAACGCTACACATGATGTAAAATTAATAAAGCTTCCTTAATTAATAATATTTCTACGCCATCAGAGGCAATCTACGTAGAAAAAGTCAAAATAAAACGTTAGATATATCATGTGACACACTAAGGCAAGTTTGTTTAATGAGTTCACTCCTGTTATATTGGTCATGGGGTAGCAGCACCAAAAGAAAATTTATATATTTTACAACTCATATATTTTAATAAAGAAAAAAAGATTGAATTAAATTCCATACTTCTCGCCTCTTCTCAGATATCTCGATTATTCATACGCTTGAAGGAGTGAAGTGTAATCTCGTGAAGTGTTAGAATTTGGTGTCTGAAACCATTGATCTAGATTTAATACTCTTGAGATAGGAGCTTTACCAAAATTAAAGTTCTGTTTGTGAAAACCTTTATAGTTGTAATGATATCTTAGCTATAGATACGGTTTGGTCAAAATGTACACACTGTATGTTTGAAATAGAATTAAAACTAATATATTTCCGCTGAAAAAAATCTATATTTAATCATATTTAATTCTTCAATATACATGTAAAAGGCACTTAATTTTCTTCAGAGGGACTATAAGGCAACTTAATTTACAGCTTAGCAATTTGAAATATATATATTATTAAGGTTATACTGTATTTTAAAACTTTTTTATATTAAAATGCACTTATAAACTTGCATGTAAATCATAAAGTGCTGAAATGGATATGCATTTCCGAAATAGATGGAAACTATTTAATTCTAAATATTGAAAAGTTTATTTATTATTAACCAAACGTGATTAAACTTTTAACATTGCTTATTACATTGACTTGCTTTACGTTGTTTTAACATTAGTTCCAAAATTGAACTTAAAAAACTCACTTGGCGAGATGATCATTTACATTAATTTACGCGTTGTCTTCTTTTGTATTATTATACCTAACTAGCACTTATAATATATTGTCTTTTAATATAGCTATAAAAGTAGCTGGGCTGAAACTCAGTTTAAAATTGCAAACATATTATTATATAATATATTTTGATCTTTACAGATGATGAGTATTCTCTAATGGTTGGCTTACTTTTTCAAATTGTACCTGAATCACATTTCTAACTGAACTAAAAAAATAAAAAATAAAGAATTTTGTTCTTACAATGGTTTATAAATTTCTTATTTAATAGTTATACATTTCAATGCAGTTTAATATTATTCCGATGATTTATATGCATCGTATTGATCACTACAATACTTGTTAATTATTAAAGAATGGTAACGTAGACCATTGGTTATGTCACCTTGACATTATATTCCATTTAATAGGTGAATATTGTGAGTGATAACAATTTTATTGCAGGAATTTCAAAAGAAAACTCAATTTGCTAAAAGAAACTCGCTGGAATTCATTAAAACCCGCGATACATTTTAAGTAAACTTATCGTAAATTTTTAATTTGAAGACTAAAAAGTGTTAAAGGCAAAAACTGTGATTATTCGAACTAATAACACGTATTTAAGTGATGTTGGGTAAAAGATTGACTACGTCAGTTTCCTGCAAGTCCAAGTTCTACAAATGAAGAAGCCACAGCGAATCTCTACAGTATAGTCCATATTATTTAGCAAACTAACTAAAAACTCGATTGACGAATCTACCTCTAGGGAATAGTTTATGACGTTATCAATAATGATAGATTCCATTTAATGTTACATCCGTTATGTGTTGTTTAATATTTGACAAAAATTGAAACAATCATATTAATCGAAAATATAATATCCATGAAACTCTTGGATCTTGGAAACTAAAGTAAAAAGTCAAACCCAATTATGTTTCTTGCTTGCTTGTATCAATTATAACAATCCCTGATTCCAAATCCCTTTTTCATAAAAATTAACTAGATCAATAACATACAAGCGTACAATATATAGACTCCAAGATTTGTTATTAAATTGTCTGTCATAAAAATAGAATTATAAATATTTTAAGTAGAATATCTTACAAAATCCAATAACCTAAAGTTTTATTCTAATTGGTACATTTGTAATTTCAATTATATTACTTTCTTAGTTAATTTTTAACCCATGACATTGGCCACATATGTTAATAAACGTACTACTTAATCGGAACAAAAATATTAATTACACATAACGCAACTATGGTGGAAAGGGTTGATTAAATGCGAATGTTGAGTTTAGATCCAGTTCTCCTTCCTCTTACGTCAAGTCTGCAACACCATAGGATTTCAAATTTTGCACGTAAGAGGAATGTGAACTGGAGGTAAACTCAACTTTCGCACTAGTAAAATTATTTTAATAATCATCAATATGCTAATTACAAACCTATTAGTGAAAAGGACAAAACCCTAATTAATGACTTCTAAAAGAGTACCATCTTAACTCTTGAGAATTGAGTTCCTTTAAGAGAGACTTTCTGAGAGGTTTCGGTTGGAATTCTGATAAAAAGTATATAAAAAATTTAGTTAGGGCTATCCAAACTAATCAAGGGCTGCCTAACTTTAGTTACGACTTAATATTATAGTGCTAAATTACGTACTACGAGAACGGAGAAAGGCGGTATATAATACGGCCTTTGACACGTAAATATGTTACTCCTGTCACTGACTCCCCATTTTAACTCTTCAACCCTTACTTCTTTTTTCATTCTTTTTCATACTTCTCAACTATCCATGTAAGTTTCCATAAAACTTTTTTAAGACTCCAGTAACATATTCGTCCACCTGCATGTAACCATTCGTAATGCCATATATCTGATATTTTTCTATCCAAATAATTATTTATGTTCTTCGTCGCATATTACTAAATTTACAGAATAACATTTTATTTTGTATATTTCTACAGAAAATCCTCTTGATCTTAAATACATGATATTTTTAAATATTGTATAAAATGCTATAAAAATAAGAAACTTCAATTATTTTCAACGTGTTGTATGAAGAATGAAACATAAACTTTGCATAGGTTGTGTAGTTTTCGAAATCACAGTATCTGCATTCTCTCTCTAATGTATTATTTATAGCTGCCGCTTGACCCATAATCCTAGCCATAGATATAAGTTCAATATTTTATCCCTGTCAAATAAAATAACATAAAAATCATTTAAAACGGCTTTGTCTTAAAAATTTAAACTCCGATTTAAGTTAGGCATTAAACCAATTTTCCACTACAGTTACATTTACCAAACCTACTCTAAATTCTGATTACCTTGATGGCGCGTTGTTATTTTTATTTTACAGTACATTTTCCAGGAAAAGAATTATGTGGATCTGTTACACATGTTGATACTAGATAGAAGCTTCGAACTGTCCAGAATGGACATCAAGAACTAACACGTCTGATACAAAAATAATTGAATAAGAACCGATGATGAGTTAATGATACTAGTTGGAAGTTTCCGTAACTAAAACCCTCTTGACTAAAGTAACAATATTCAAGATCGGATCAATTGTAGTCTAGGAGATGGGATACTGATCTTTAGGGCTTTAACAGATCCATCATTGCTGATTAATGTTCATATTCTTCCAATGATAAAAGTGCCTTGCTATGGATTCTTTCATTATAACCAATTTCATTTGTAACACTTTATAATTCTATTTAAATTTGACACTGCCATCAAAAACCACGTGTATTGGATTTAAAAAAAAATTATTTTTATTCTCAAATTATTCAGTTTTTTATTCTTTATTTTATTACAGGTGATTGAAGTATGTTTATTATTATTCAAATTGTATACTTTTGGTGGATAATGTTGTGTACTCTCTCTCTCTCGTAAAGAAAAATACTGATGAATATATTCAAGGGGCTAGAACCTTATTTGTTATATATTAATTAAGTGACTTTAATTATTAAATATGTTATTTTGTATGCAGACTAGCTAATTGTTCATTCAAGAACGAAGCATGTATTTAATCAAGTGAATGTCAATAAAGCTTCTAAGAGATCGGCACTTATAACTCTGACAAACTTAAATTTCCCTATAGAGTTATAGAAGTAACATTCCCTGCATTACGTTATGTCCCTCTTCTACGTGAAGTGTAATCTACACTTATTCCAAGTAAGGTGCCATCTCACAATTTTAAGGTACGTTAATTACTCAGTTCAATTCTAGGTTATGAAATTAAATTCCTACTCATCGTGCATACTTATATATACTCAACTGGAATAGGAGCCTTCTCAAAGGAGGCAATATTTGGAGCATAAATATAAAAGGCGAAACATTCCGTAGCAAAATTTAATAAATCAAAATCTATGTAGTTTATCCTTTATCCACAATCTACATTAGAACCCGGGTTTGCTCAAACTCACAACACAAAACGTCAACTGACACCCCAAATAAAATATATATATATATATATATATATATATATATATATATATATATATATATATATATATATCAGCATTTCTGAGATAAATGATGGTAATATAAAAAATAAATATCGATATTATACAACGTCTCGTTTCTTTGTCAAAGAGCATTATTTATTTAAGTTGAAACTTTTCTCACGTGTACGTTGGGTAAGTTGTGTTTAGATGATAATCATTACTTTTTAACCTCTCTCCTTCATATGCCTGTTCAAACATAGATTACACTAATTCAAACAACAAGATATTTCCTAACATCTCTAAAATATTTCAATCATTAAAAAAAGTACATTTTACTCCATCCCTTTGCTTCATGTAATGTTTATAAAAATGGAGTGTTTACTGAATTCCTGTAGTATACTAATACCCATCACTTAGCACCTCTGATATAATTCATAATCGTTTAGTTTTTGTAATTCTAATCCCTACAAATAGAGTCGTCAATTGAATCGTTACCAAAAACAAAGATATATTCGTTACCATCTATGGCATATGTTACGGCCATTAGGGGAAAAATAAGCATTTTTTTCTGTTTCGTTGCTCCATGTTATGTTTGAAAGGACTCCTACAGGAGCGTTTTCTGGAACTAAAATTGTAACTTTGAAACCTCCCACAACAACTTAAGATAATTTGATGTGATTACAAAAATTAAAATTCTTTCCACACTCAATCCTTTACCATTGCTCCAGGACGGATTCATAATGTTTTCTCCCATACGGACATAATTCCGAAGCAAACACAACACTGACTATTTCTCGGATTTTTGAGGTGACTTATGTTAAAAAATTATTTTCTTGGCAAACTAATCTGGAGCAATCCTCTTTCATTTAAAACCATACTCATCAAAATCGCTAGTCTTATAATTTAATTGAAAATAAAATTTTCACGTAAGAAGAAGAGCTGTGGAAACATTACTTTACCTTGTAGAAAAGTACTGAGACAAAATAACTGTGGTTTATCCTCAACCCAAATTAAACGAAAGCATTATACAAACTTTTTCTGATATAATTCTCTCGATTAAGTTGTACAACAAATTGAGTAAAATAATACGTTTTGCTTGAAGGAGAGATTTTTGTTGGTACAAGGTATATATTTTTTCGTACAAAGATATCAGATTATGTCATCATGCATGCAATCTACAAACATTCCATTTTTATTATCTATTCACAAATATTAACAATGGAATATAACTGCTACCATCAGCTTATTTTTTTTATTTCACAACAATGTTCTCTAACGTTTGCTCCACTATTGAGAGATAGCTAATGATGTATGCAGCCAGTTATAACGGAATAACGCACTAATTTTCAGGAACAGAACATTTTCTCTTAGAGTTTCCTACGTTACTAAAATGTATAATTTTGGAAAATACATCTAATAAATAAATCTGTATATTATACAGATGGAAATTTTAATACACAGTACAAACATTTTCACCAGACAAGAAATACTAAAACAAATGTAGGCCTAATATATTTTTTTTATTTAATATATTAAATATCACAAATAGTACTAAGATCCTATAGCGACAATATATGACAAAATTAGTCCGAATGAGCCAAGCTTCCTCGAAGTATCGATATAAACATTACAAGGAAAATACCGTGTACACCTGCAAGAAAAACAACTCATTCTTTAGCTTCAAGCAGCACTTTTGCGGCACCGATGTTCACTAGCTGTGTATAACGTAGCGGATTGCACTACAACTATATACCTTTGAGCAGTAAGGCATTCAGTGATCTACCTAGGATGTTCCTAAGTAGCAAAATATTGAGTAAAACAATGTTTACATACAGCATTTTAAAACGTGTACTTTATCAGTTATTAGCTACAATAATTTTAAGAATAAGAAGTTTTAAGTAAAGTAATTCCCTTTTTTGGTTCAGTTACATATTTTACTTTATATAAAAACATAAAACGATCTTACCTTAACATTCAATATTAGACAATGTGTTTCTAATTTCGATGAACATATTACGTTATATCTAATAAAGTACCTAATAATTAATAAGAAAAGACTAAGTATCTAACAAATGTTTAAATGTTTGAACCAGACTTCGTTATATAATCGATTCTATAACAAAAGCTTTGTTGAATACAGTATGAAGGAAACACACCAGAGTAGTAAATGAGATCCTGAGAGGAGAACCCTGTCATTGCTTGGTGTAATGGGGTTCTGTGTGGTTGTGAGTGCCAAGGGAACTGTAATGGCTGTGTGACCCGACTGTCCCAGGGGAGTAGGGTAACTTGAATTCTCTTGTAACGAAACTAATTGGTTTTTCGTTCCCTATTTACTATTTGTGAGTTGATCGCTTATGATAGAAGTATAGAGTATTGAAATGGCTTTAAAAATAATCAAAGCAATTCATAATTTATAAATATTTTCACTAAAATGTAAATTACAAAGTTACTGTTACAAATCATAGTTAAAACTCGATTTAATAAACTAAAATCCATAAATAAATTTGTTTCTACAAATACGTAAAGTAACTTTCTGCATTAAATATAACATGATACAAGATAATTAAAGATAAAAACGATTATGATAATTCGGGAAGTGTTATACATTGTTAAGATAAAATTTTATTTTAAAACAGTTCTATTGTGTATAATTAATATTAAAGTGTTACCGTATTAAATATTACTTTAAAAGATTTAGTTTTTTTTCATAAGTAGTAAATGTTTACAACGTTATATCCAATCCCAACGTGGAATAATATCAAATTATATATAGTTTGAATGATAAATGACCGATTACATTAAGTAATGTTAAAAACTCTATTTATCTAAACATTTTACTACTTTATATGTTTGCATTATTCCGTAAATTTATTTGATGGGCATTAAATGAAAAAAAAATATTTTTACTCTTGAGATACTGAAAGCGCGTTAAGACTCTTGTACTTATATAACGACCATTATAGAGTCAACTTTTATTTTCTATTCCAAACATAACACTGAAGGAAATAAAAATTTTAACAAAGTACAGTAGTATTTTGAAGGCTATCTTTAACCAACAACTTGAAATGACATATAATTATACTTTTGGTAACACAGAGCGTGCAATAATTTGTTATTTATTCTACTAATATAGTAGGAAAACTTTACATTTAAAAATATGTTGATACTTGTGCAAAAATGCTTGTATTAAAACACGTTATTAGCAAAGATCTTGTATAATGATTTCGTACAAGATTGTTAGTTTTGGATTATGAGCCCGCACTATATATGCCAATGAATTACGGTTTAAGGAGTTATTGGTGATGTAATGTTGACCTATTAATATACAGAGTGTTCCTCTGTTTAATCGTTTGTTTTTTATTACTTGCCTATTTAAGCACCGAACATTTTCAAACTCTACACAATTATTAAAGTAAGTTTAAAAAAATTTCTGTAAATTAAAGTTCGATAAATAATGTACGTAGAAACAAAATGGCGATATATTGAAAATTTTTCATTACGTATAAAATTTCAGTTATTTGTTTAAAATAATTAATTATATTTAATACGTTAAAAAATGTTTCATATATAATGATTTTACTTATTACTTTTAGAACTTTAAACCTAACCTTATAATGTTGAAAATAGAGCATATATTGGTTGTTTTGTTCCAAACATTTGCATTTTTAATCAAAAAAATTAATAATATATATATATATATATATATATATATATATATATATATATATATATCTTTTTATTTTGTGAGGTTTTTCAAAAGCAATGCTATCTTCTTCAGATACAACACAAATATAATGTTTCTGAAGAAAATAAGCTTATTATCGAAAGGCCTCACAAAACAAAACGATACTATTTGTAACGTGACTTTTAAATGTAGTAAATAAACCTATAATGATTAATGTACTTTTCATTTTGAGAATGAATGGTTTGAAGTATTTAATAACAACACAGATAAAGTATTAAGTAAAGTATTACAATAAAATACAATCCTTTAGCCATAATATTTGCTGTCTCACAATTGATGCTTGGTTTAGTGAGATAACCGTTAAGGTAATGTAATACTGAATTTGTGATTCAAAGTTATTCCAAATTGTCTTACTTGACATTTGTGATTTTATAAGCTTGCAGGATAATACAACCATTTAAAAGTATAAACGTAGTACTACAGATACGTGTGTCTTCGTTGACTCTATGTATAAGAAGTAATACTATTTTCCTAAATCTACTGCTTTAAACAAACTAATGGATACTGCTAATAACACATCTTGGGAAAGTAAAATATTCTATTCATTTATATATAAATTCATCTGTAATGATTAAAAGCAACTGTTTCATACGTGCACTCCTTGCTTACGTGTACAGAAAAGCTTATTTAACTAATGAAACAAACTGTTCACGAAGTGAAGTGATTATATTAAGAAAAAACGTTGATAACTTAAGAATTCAAACAGGTTAGAAGCGGCTCGTTTTCAATAACAAAATGTATACTACTAATACATGTTGTAACAACTACAACCCCTTATTTAAAATTAAAACATAAAGCGTTAAAAGTGGAGTAAGTAACATAATTATTCTGCATTACAGTGTAATTATTATAACTCATTTTAAGTAGTTGAATTTTAGGGTCTTTGGTAAGATTTTCAGAAATAATTTACGTGTTAGACTGCAATGTATTTTACGTGGTTTAAATATAGTGCTATTTAACTGTGTATAATTAATCGCTAAACCGTCAATCTCGTTCTTAGAGGTCACAAAAAGAGCAAGGGGAGGTAGGAAATAACAAGAGGATTAGGTATGTGTCAGGATATAAAGGGCTTTGGCACTTTGACATGTTATATTCTGCCACTTTGATACTACTCATACACTTCTGATGTTGTCTGTGAAATGTACATACAAAAAGATAATTAAGCCACTAAAATATTGTGTTACTATCAAATTTGTATTTTAAGTGCTTTTTTAATATATAATATTAATCTAAGACTACATATTTAACAATAGTCAATGTATTTTAAGAGATATATCATATTACTGACTAATATTTTATGAAAACAACCATAAAATCGTAAAGAAGTAGAATAGTTTTACTTTATTCCAGTACTACTTGAAAGTAATATTAATCAAAAGTTGATAATAAATAAACAGACTTTAAGTATAAAATACAAGCAAATATAAAATTTAAATATAACATGTAGAAGCAAGTTAAACAGGAAAACATTGTTGTTACATTCATAATAATATTAATTCATACTATATGTTATACATAGTCATGAATAAAAGAAAACGGAAGAGAGATTTGGAATTGTTAGGAGAGATAAGTGATGATAGGCGCTGAGGTCGTTACGAGTATTGAGACAAATGGCTCACTTCTGAGGCAAGAGCGGAGTTATTTGTGTTACAGGCGCCCTCTCCAAATGCTAGTAATGATTAAAAACGATATGAAATATGCATAGAAAAAACGTTGTTTGCCACTATTTAGAAAATATAAATATAATTATAAGTGTACAAGATGATATACAATTGTCCTACCTAATTTAAATAAAACTAATTGTAATTTTATAGTTTTATGGATGTGATATAGGCCTTCGAAAAGTTTAGTAAATGTTATAACCTTAGATAAATTTAACATTTTCAGAATCTATCCTGCAAGTATGTCGTGGATCATAGTTAAATAAGAGTATATTCAGTGACACTACGTTTACGGATCAATAATCTTATCTCTTTCTCAGGTGAATAAGAAACCTAACATACAGTACTATAATAACAACATTCTGTATATACTTGTGAATCATCTGCGGGTTACCAAAAAGTCATGTATACAGTCAATTGTTGTTTTTATACATACACGCCGAAATAAAATTACCAAAAAACGTTCCCTAATTAATTATCTTTTCTTAATACAAATATATGTCTATTATTGGCACAAATTAAAGAGAATGGGAGCATTTTCTTTTCTTTAGTGTGTTTGTTAAAGATAGATTTCAATTAGGCTTACTACACATAAGGATACTCATAACTCTGTTTTTATTTAGCTAGAATTCTTTTAAACATTTACCCCTTTATAGCACGTATATAATTTTTCACATTAGTGCGATATGTTCTTAAGGAGATGAACCGCAATGCAAAGTAAACAGAAAACTTCATCTTATATTATGATATATCTAAATATGTTCCTTAAACTTTAAAGCTTTCCTGTAACGTCCAGTATGGTGTATGTAAAGAGCTGACAGTATAAATTCTCTTTATCCTATCTGTTAATTCATATGATAGTGTAAATACGATTTATATGACCAAATGGTTAAGGAAGGAGAATAAGTAGTTTTCTAAACTTTTAGTAACTGTTTTAGACCGAATCCAAATGTTTTGAGATAATTACAACAAATATATTTAAAAGTTTTGAATGTATTTGAAAAAAAAACATTCAGAACATGAATTGTTCACCTAATCTCAGGATTATTTATTTTAATATTGAACTTGGAACAAAATTCTGAAGACGGCTTATAAAATATTAATCTATTTACTTTAAAATGGTTATTTGAATATTAAAAAACACATTTAATTTCATAACAAAAATATTTTTTTAATAAACATAAACAATGCTAAAATGTATTTGTATATAATTAAATTGCCAAAGAAAGTTAATAGCGGAGTTGTTGACAAAAAGTACAACTTCTTACAGGAAAGAGCACTTAAGGCGATGTTCTTACAAGTTAACTTTTAGTGCACGGTCTTGTTACAACTTCTTTTAAAAGCAGAAGCTGAAACTTTGATTTTAATACTAATATATTCCTCATTACGCATAAATTCCTTTCTTTAGAAATATAAAGAGAAAACAGTAAAACAAGTACATGTTAGGAACAAAACGTGTGAAATAGTACAGTTTCTCTCTGTCTATCTGAAAAATAACATTGGTAAACGATCAAAGTTGTGTAGAATACAAAATGTACAAGTCCTGGTACATTAAAATAACTTGCTAGTCCAGTTTAATATCTTATATGTCTATCGTAATATTCTCATATTAAATCAATTTAGTAACAAACTGAAACGCAAATGAAATCCCTTAACTGAACAAGTAATCGGAGCAGACTTCAAGAGCAGAAGGTCAATGAATTAATTATAAACGCAGGTATCACAAATCCAAGTATCCTAGATGAAATTTATCCGCTGTAAAAATATAGGAGAAGCCCTCATTTATATACGTATATCTTGGGCTAGTTAAGTCACTTTCTATGCTTTGTAGGGTAATGATATAGTATCATGGATTATACGGTAGATTTAATACTTGACAGCAATACTTACTATTGTACAAACCGCAAGAAATTCCTGTAATCCACGTAAATAACATTTTCATGTTGTTAAAAGTTTATGATATCTGTAAAATTTTCTGTGGGTAACAATTTGACCTTATTATTAAATCAAAGAAGATATATCTGCTAAGTTAGAGTGGGATCAGATAATCAATATATCATCAAAGATTAATTGTATGAATTAAATGAACTAGTAATAAAAAATACTATGTACTACACCTTTGCTTTGTACAAAAATCGCATTTATTTTTACTGTCTGTATATATGGAAGTGGAAAAATATTGAGCATAGTACACATTTCATATATTAGTGTCATTCAGCAAGACGGAACTTAAAGTGTTATTGCTTTCGAAATAACAACTGTACAAATATGAAATAAAACATGAAGATACAAATATGATCTAAATGAAATCATTTTCATTTTGAAGCTAATAAATTGTACTGTCATTTACTGGGGTTGAGCTGTTTAAAATTTATAAAAACAAAGAATGATGAGCCTAGATAACTCAAATCGTTATCCTAGCAATAGTGCTCTCTGCATACACAATACATACATATGTTCTCAGTATCTTGGTCACATTTTTATGAATTTTAGTTGAAAGTAACACTATTCACTAAGAACTAAGGTTAGTAATATCATATTCATTGGACTGAAAGTTGGAAAATTTTAATCAAATACAGGCTATCTCGTCACCTTAAAATATGTAGGTTGCATAATAACTGACTAAATACTTTTAATCATAACACCCGTTCTATAAGTATTTGAAAATAGCTATATGGTTTATGTGATCACTACAAGCGTGACAAGATGTTTTAAAATGGAATAAACAACATTAACCTAATGATAGTTAATTTTCAAGGAAATTTGTTTTGTACGATGTGTGTCGTGAACGATACCGTTAGTGGTCCGGAAAAGTAATGTAATTCATATAGTCGGCGATATGGGTGGTATTTCAAAACCATACATACTTCTCACATAAACGCCTTAAACATGTATTATTTACAGCGCTTATAACAAATACTATTAAATTGGACAGTATGGTTAACCCATTACAATAATAAAGAACCTTGTAGTACGTTATTCCAAAACCGCATTTTCTGTTGTATACTTGCCTTTTATGGGTGTTTAAAAGGGTTTATCTCTTTTTTAACTAATATAATCAAAACATTATTGTTCTAACTTGCGTGTTACATCAACACTTTGTTGCTTCTAACATGTTTTTAACTTTTTATTTTATTATTATATAGAGTAAATTCCTTAAGCTGTTTTTAATTGTTTTATTATTAATAAATTTATAATGGATATGAGCAAACCACTTTAAATAGTTGTTATTATTAAACTTTATTGTTGAAATTTCATTCGTTTAATAGAACTTCTTTTGTTACATTACATTTATAATTTATTTTTTGCTCCACATTTTATTTCGTGAGCTTCAAATCATTGATCTTATTGTGTTTGTCACAAATGTTATTGTTCTGGTTTTGACGTGACAACGTCTTAAATTAGGTTGCGGCTCGGAGTCACTCATGAAAAAGTGTATCGTTACGATGCCCGTCCAGTGGGTCCGCCGCACGGGATCCCCCACGGGATAAAGCAGATAACTGTGGGTCCGCCCGCACGGGATAAAGCAGATAAACTATGTTTATTCGTGAAAATGTGGAGTGCTTAGATTCGTCATTTACAAACAACTACAACAATAAAGGTAAATAATTGTACACTGATATTTCATTATCGTAAACTATGATTGATTGATTAATTGTTAGATTGACACAAAAGTTGAGAAACTGAGTTTATAGGTTATGTCATACTATTGACATAACACTTGATAGTGTTAAGTAAATTATTAGTTTAAATCACTCTGCAATCAATCGTAATTCAGTCGATTGAGAGAAGAAACAGCGCGTATTGCTAGTCAAAACATTTAAAATAACAAATTATAACCTCTAACCTGTCATAAACAGTGCGACCAAACAAACGAACTAAACCGACCAATCACCACGCGCGGAGTTAGAATTTTAACTGTGTTTAGCAAGAATTTCAAATTCCAATTTTAGTAAATGTTTTATTCAACTTTACCATTTACAATAACAAATTTTAATTAATTTCAAATTATGTACAATGTTTTAGTAAACAAAATATATTTCTATAGTTTAAAATTTGTGCAATTCTTATTTTCATTCAATTTCCTTGTTCCTATTGTGCAATTTAATAATATTCATATCAATAAATATTCTACCGAGAAAAAGACGTTGTCACGTAAAATCTTCGCCCGTTAAAAAACCGACTTTACAGGCAACCATAATTTTTTTTTAACTTTTTTGAACTCACTAAATATTGTTTTTTTTGTCCAGTAAAACCTTTCATATTTTTGATTCTCTTTCGTAGTTTACCCTATGATTGCAAATATAGCAATTTGTATGTATTTATTTTTTTATATAGAATTAAGCCATAAATGTTTTACTTCTGTCATTATTCAAAACAAATGTTATTGGTACAAAAGTAAAGGAACTCATTAAGAGTTTTCTTGGCTACAAAAATTAATTAAGCTGAAATATCTTTAATTTATAAAATAATACTCATACTATACATACATATATCCATATTATCTGAAACTGTATGTCCCTAGTAGCAGTTAC
Organism: Homalodisca vitripennis; assembly: GCF_021130785.1. Classification (NCBI taxonomy): domain Eukaryota; kingdom Metazoa; phylum Arthropoda; class Insecta; order Hemiptera; family Cicadellidae; genus Homalodisca; species Homalodisca vitripennis. The sequence continues at coordinate 60,012,735 of NC_060208.1, forward strand.
CGTCAGCTACGCACGCAATTTCGCTGTTTTCTAACTGTATAAGCACTTTTTGTGATCATATTTCCAACGCCAGATTTATATATATACTCGGTAAAAGGAGAAATCGGCCATTGAATTTGAAATAATAAAACAGGAGTAAATTCCAATTAGTATAAATATACACTTTTTAACATATAAATATTTATATATATATATATATATATATATGTGTGTGTGTGTGTGTGTGTGTGTGTGTGTGTGTGTGTGTGTGTGTGTGTGTGTACAGCTCTGATAAGCCTACTTCTGTCCAAACAACTGTAATAGATAGATTTCAAAATTCTTTAAAACGCATAGTAGAAGTTAGAAAACTTTGTTTTTTTATATCTGCACTGCTAACAGTTACCCGCCGCTTTCCACACATTTTTGTAGGATTTGCACATGTATGAGTTCTCCTTGTTCTAGTGGATTATATTTATAATTTAATGTTGCGTTTACCTTGATGACAATTTTAAATTATTTCGCTTTTAGTACGTTTGTTCCATAGTTGATTTTGAACTGTTTCCTGATCAATAAAATATATATCACAGATCAGAGAAGACTACTTCTTTCAAAAGAGAACTAAGTTGGGTATTATGTCAGTCTTTAGATTTATGGTAGAGGTTAGAAAGTATTTTTTTTTTTTTTAATTCTAATACTTAATATATCATAGATATTTACTGTTAAAGGTTCATTGACAATGACACTATTTGCGTGTTTGTTCCTTTAATAAATATGTTTAATAATTAGAATTTAGAGCTAGAATTGATACACTATTTCAAAAGCACAGTCCAGCTTTTAATTTACTTTTTTTTGAATGTATATGTATTAATTGTGTTTTAACTACCAATATAAAACTCTATTTATAACAACACAATTCAAAACAATTGAAATTATGATATTATTCTGTGTTCCCAGAACTATAAACTTGCTTCGATATAGACTGACCTAACATTATTATGACAATTTGTTACGTTCGACTTTACACTATGTGCAAGAATGTTTAAAATACACAGGTTAGGAGTTTTACAGACCACTTGTCACGTGGTTTAAAGACATTGCTGAAGTTTAATACAACATTTCAGGTGTACAGTTTCCTCACTCCTGTGGTCAGAGAACCAGACAATCAGACAAGAAATAACTTATTCATCATTTATGCATACATAGTTTACCAGCCTCTGAGGAACATATTTATATTATACTCAGCTAAACGGTATGTAAAGACTTGAATCATCATTAAAGTTAATCTTATATGTGTAAAAGTAAAGCTTCATGTTCATGTTCAAAACTCAAAAACTTTGAGATATCTGCAAAAACACTTATACACCCAGATACAAAGACACTTAGATAGAATAGAAGTAATTTCAACCCTCTTAGTGTCCGAAAATTGTGCAACTTTTATAACTTTATTGTCTCTCAAGATATCCTGCAAAAAGTTCAGGTTCGATAACTTTAAACCACATAAATTACATAAAGTAACATGAAATAGTATTTAATAAATTCCTATATGTTTCATACTTAATTATGAACACAAACAACAGCCTTCTCCCCAGTAATTAAATATTGACTCTTAAACCTTAGAAGCCATCTTACTAAACGCTGAGAAATATTTGTCAAAAATTTGAAAGATTTAACTTAATGATCGTTTACTTTTCCGACTTCTTGGCTACAACGCAACCCCTACATTTATAGATAACTAAACTTAACTGGCAATGACCATTATTACTCTAATGACTGCTTGATACATTATTCATAAAGGACCTGCCAATAATTTTACTGTTACGCACAAATATGTATTCGAAACGGTAATTACCAATTACATGCTTTATAACTAGGAAATAGTGATATTGATCTATACCCTTAATGGCATAATATTACTGTTTGTTTATAGAATAATGTGACATCACTACAGCAGTTTTTTATATTTAATTAGGTCCAAGGTTTAGTTCTCAATGGTATCATAGTAATCCAGAAACTCTAGTTATGTTACAATATGCGAAGAATAATGAAAACTGTGCTATGGGCTCTGTAACCCCAACAGCATAATCTTATTTGCATATAGATAGACCTGGCACCGCTAAGTTATTAAGTTGAATGTAGTTTTGCACATAATTAAATTTGTGTTAAATTATCAATTATATAGAAACTCTGCGTAGAACCTTATTGCTTTTAATTGTATTTAATTACATCTGTGAGATAAAATAAATAGGTACGAATTATTGATATACGTTGTATATATCAGTTGTATGTCTTATGTAATATACTGCAATAAGCGTCTTGAAATGCTCAATGCACAAATTTATATCTGGCAGATATAGAACATTCTTGAAAAACAAGCTTGGTAAGTGACAAGAATAAACACTTTCTAGATTTTCTATACAATGCTTTAAAGCTAACATTTATATATAGTATTTAACTATCCGAAGTGAAATCTAACAATGCAACAAGTTTGGAATCTAAAAATATAGAACCTCAACTTCTATGATAGTCACTATAAGTAAACACCATATCACTGCACAGACAAGAAAGTTTTAGAAAAACATTTTCATTACACCGCTAAGTTACGTAATGATATAATTAGTTCATACATGAAACCAAAACCATGAAAGATAGTGATATGAGATTTGGTACATTCGTTTTTCCTGTGCCCTAAAGATCCTTTAGGTTTCTCTCTAACCTGAGGGCTCCGGTCTCTAGATTGGCGAATTAACTGTTCTTTGTGAGTATTATGACAGAGTGGGGATTACTTTTCTTGAGTTAGACGTGGTACAGTTCAGCTCCGTATTTTAGTTAATTTTTGGTGGTACACTTGTTAATTTCTAACGCAAATCTTACACAATTGTATTCGTTATATTTTTTTCCTATTCATTACAAGTAATATTTTTCCAATTCTTAATCTTTTTGTTGCTATTTTACGATAAACCGATTATTATTTCACGTTCCGATCTCCGCCTCGTCTAAGATCAGGTTCAAAGAACAAACCGGTTCTATTATCTGCAACTGATAAGCCAATACTCCGGCGCTCGCTCTCCGCTTCTTCTGCGTCGAGTCCCACTAAATCGATAATGCCAGCTGATAACAAGCCCTCCAACACACTTGACGCTGCCTTCATAGAGAAGTGTGTCAATAATTACCTGTCAGGCGGTGTGGGACTGAGAGCGCCCTTCGCCAATCTCACCGAAGAGGTCAAGTCTGCCGTCGAGTCTGCAGTGCGAATGCCCTCGCCAACATGCAAAAAGAGGTTAAGAAGTTGCAGGATGAGGTGATCATCCTAACAAGGCGTGTGGGTGAGCTTGATGAGAGGCTGGGAGAGAGGTCAGATGAACTGGAGCAATATAAGTGCAGAAACAACATCCGGATATTCGGCGTAGAGGAAAAGACCGCTGAAGACCAGCTTGTGATCGACCTCTGCTTTGACCGACTGGGCCTGGAGATGACCCGAGAGCAGTTGAGTCGCAGCCACCGCGTCGGGAGATCTCGGCCGTAAGTCGTGCCATTATTGTGCAATCCTGCAGCTACAGGGACCGGCGGAAGGTTTTTGATTCCAAGAAACGACTTAAGGCATCTGGCGTCATAATAAGAGAAGATCTGACGGCCCGACGGACGGAGGTGTTGCGACAGGCGACGGCGCGTTTCGGGGCCAGGAGCACTTGGACCCAGGATGGACGCGTGATGTTGGTCGAGACTGGCGGACCTTCCTATGGCAAAGATTGGACTGGCTACACCTATCAGGTAAGACCGTAATTTAATTTTAATATTCACAATTATGTTGAAATTGTTTTATATTATTAAAATACGTTTTACTATTATTTAAGATACTTGTGTCTTACGTATACAGTAGAATAGAAGTAAACTTTTTTATTTATTTTTTTTCGCCTAAGTTGTGTATGTGTGTTTGCGTGTGCATTGTATGTGCGTATGTATGTGCATATGTATGTATACCATTTATTGAACTATATATTTTAGTTCAGAGTCTTTTACCTCAATAAAGCTGACATACAGCCATACTATTGGTTATTAATGATAATTATACTTGATTTGAAATTAATGATATTCGTAATACCTGTTATTTTGTTTAATAAACAGTTTATATGCGTATTGTATATACAGGGTGAGTTTTAAGTCCCTTCCCCCCTATTTGTTTTTTAAACTGTATAAGTTAGGAGGTTTAAACTCCGTACATATTCGTTAGACCTAAATATCTTGTTTTTCATGGGTTCATTGACTCTCCACCTCCAATGGGGGACGGTCCACGAGGAGTAAGCCGAGATTCTTAAATGTAAGCATAGGTTGATATGCACATCAAATCAAAGGTCTCTGTAAGTAGAATACAATGCCGTAAACCGGACCTCAAAAGGTTCATCCTAATGAAAATTACAGGGTGTTAAAATGTACAAAATAGTAATGTGCTATTATCTGCGTTTTATCACGCAACTTTTTAAAAGTTCATTTCAAAACAATTTTTCTATTGCTGTTTATTCTTTAAAAGAAACTTTATTTTGTTGTGTTTAATGATTTTAAGGGATCACTGGAAGTCCGAGATCTAGGAGTTAACTAAAGGATTTAATAAGAAGTCGGTCATGTGATGTGTCGTTTAACATTGCCTTTTAACGCCGGAAACGGTGCTACGATCTGAATTAAAAAAGGATAATTCGTAATTTTGTTAATAATAATTTTGTACAGAATCTGTGGTCTGCATTTTTAAATGTAATCTTTGACATAGTCCCTGTGTCGTTGTAAAAGTGAAAGTTGTTTGTTATCTGGGTATTCCCAGAGACTTGTTATGTTTGGTTTCAGTTACTTGGGCCATTAAGTATCTGACCTTGTTAGTTGCAGTGTGGCTACTGACCTTGTTAGTTTTAGTGCTGTTAAAGTTAGAAACATGTCTCGCACTCTTCAAGAAAAAGTTGACATGGTGTTTATTTTTGGCGCTTCTGGGAATAATTACCACGAAACAATGATTTAATGAAAACCATCCAGAAAGACCTGTTAGCAGAACCTATTTAAGGCAGTTAATAACAAAATTTAGAGAGACTGGTAGCGTTACTGATGCAAAACGTTCAGGCCGTCCTCCTTTGTCAGAAGAAGTTGATTTTGAGGTTCTTTGTACAGTTGTGGAAAATCCTCAAACCTCTTCGAGACAAATAGCAGACAATATCGGGGTATCACAACGCAAAGCAATAACTACCCTGAAGAAGCACAAATTTCATTCCTACAAAATTATGCTACATCACGCATTAAATGAAGATGACCCGGACAGAAGATTGCAGTTCTGTGAAACTATGGATAGAATAATTATAGCAAATCCAACAACCGTAAATAATATCTGCTTTAGTGATGAGAGTACATGTTACGTAAATGGTTTAGTGAATAGACACAACTGCCGATACTGGGATAACTCTAATCCCCATGTTCACAGAGAACATCATACCCAGTATCCCCAGAAAGTAAATGTTTGGGCAGGTCTCTTTGGTAACCACGTGATTGGACCACTGTTTATTGACGGAAATTTAAATGGAGAAAGTTATTTACATATGCTCCAAAATAATATTCATCCATTAATAGAAAATACAATTCGCACTAATGGTGGGGAGTTTAATCGAGAAGAAGTAAGGTTCCAGTAGGACGGTGCTCCTCCACACTACGATGTTAATGTTCGTGGTTACCTTAATGTACATTTTCGTGAGAAGTGGATAGGACGACGCGGGGCAATAGAATGGCCGGCACGGTCCCCTGACTTGAACCCACTGGATTTTTTTTTGTGGAGACACTTGAAGTCTGTGATTTATTGTACACCAGTCGCATGTGTGGAAGATCTTCGGAACAGAATTACTGAGGCCTGCAGGAAGGTAACACCAGAAATCCTAACCCGTGTAAGGAGTGAATTTGTTAACAGACTATACTACTGTCAGGAAGTAACAGGCAATCAGTTTGAGCATCTACTACAATAAAAGGGTAAGTAACAACCTACTAGTATCGGAATCGTACAATATTAGAACCGGAATCGCTGTTGAAATAAAAATAAAAGGGTCTAAAACCTTTGTAAGAGAACAATTCTTTAAATAAAATACTTGCAAGGCGACACAACACATGATCGACTTCTTATTAAATCCTTTAGTTAACTCCTAGATCTCGGACTTCCAGTGATCCCTTAAAATCATTAAACACAACAAAATAAAGTTTCTTTTAAAGAATAAACAGCAATAGAAAAATTGTTTTGAAATGAACTTTTAAAAAGTTGCGCGATAAAACGCAGATAATAGCACATTACTATTTTGTACATTTTAACACCCTGTAATTTTCATTAGGATGAACCTTTTGAGGTCCGGTTTACGGCATTATATTCTACTTACAGAGACCTTTAATTTGATGTGCATATCAACCTATGCTTACATTTAAGAATCTCGGCTTACTCCTCGTGGACCGTCCCCCATTGGAGGTGGAGAGTCAATGAACCCACGAAAAACAAGATATTTAGGTCTAACGAATATGTACGGAGTTTAAACCTCCTAACTTATACAGTTTAAAAAAATAATAGGGGGGAAGGGACTTAAAACTCACCCTGTATGTATGTATACTATATATAGCATACCTAATTGAAATCCTTATAATTTAGGAACCTATAAGAGATTTTAACTAAATAATACAATTATAAAAATATACTAAAAATATTTGCTCAGACATATTAATTTATTACTATATTAAATATTATTTATTACATATTTTTTTAGCTAATCGCCTTAATTATTACTCCAAGTCGTTAGAAAAATTGTAAGTTCTTTCCCCCCCCCCAAATTATTTTTCTTTTACTTTTTGCCACTATTGAAATTATTTACTCTATTGGAGCTGACCAAGTGAGTAAATGAAAACTATGTCAGTATTACTGGTACCCACGTTTTTTTGTGTGAATGTTTAAATTGCCATTTTTTAAACTGCCATTATTTACTGTCAGAATATGTCTTTCTTTATTAAACCGTATGAGTGTGTGTGTGTGGTTTGAGTGTGTAGCCGAGTCTTGTGCCATTGTCGCGTGTCGCTCCGTCTGGTCTTGCTCTTGTCACGGCTAGCCGTGCGGGGTCCTGCAGCACCCGCCCGTGCTCGACGCGCTGTCAGTGCCTCGGCCTCACCTCCTCTCCACCACGCCCTCCACCACGCCCTCCGCCAATCACTGTCATCTTTCCGTTCTTTTCTTAAATTGGTTCACGTAAACGCTCAGTTCCTCTTCTGCCACATAGATGAATTCCGCACTATATTCGATTCCAGTCAATTTGATATCATTTTAGTCTCTGAAACCTGGCTTAAATCCCATATAACTGACAAGACCGTTGAGCTTCACGGGTACAATATTGATAGAAACGATCGCACTTCGAAGAGAGTTGGTGGAGTGGCCGCTTTTGTAAAATCTCATCTTCCTGTATCTGTCCTTTACTCTTCCGATAACTCCAGGTTAGGGCGTCCTGAGTACATGATTATCGATATTAGTTGTAATGGAATACACGTTCTAGTGGATGTGTACTACAGGGCACTTGGCCTGGATTTTCATGTGGAATTCAAATACTCACTTATCAATTTTATGGCTCTTTACCGTCATGTCATTGTAAGGGGAGACTTTAACTGCAGTTTACTAAGAACTGATAACTACGACAAGACCAACTAGACTAAGCTATTCCGTTCCTGTAATTTAACTATTCTTCCACTAAACGCCACTCACCACACAGCTACTGCCGACATATTGCTGGACGTTATGGCGGTTGCTGACCCGGATCGCGTTGTGCATCATGGACAATACCCTGCCCCTGGCCTTTCTCGACATGACCTCATCTTCTGTGTTTACAGACTATCTATTCCTAAGGCGAGTCCCAAACTCTTATCCTTCAGAAATTACAAATACTATTGATTCAAATGCTCTTCTCAATGATGCGTGGGCTTTACCTTGGAATGATGTAATTCTAGCCCCTACTGTTGGTCTTATAGTCAATAAATTTATCTCTTTCGTTTCTTCACTGTGTGACCAGCACGCTCCACTGGTGACGAGGAGTGTTACTAGGTGGCCAGCTCCCTGGATCACAGATGTTATACGTAATTTGCAGGCTCAAAGAGATTCTGCATTTCGTAAAGCAAAACGTACTAAGTCAACTGCTGATTGGCTAATATATAAAAGACTAAGTAACATAGCCAAGCAACAATTTCGCAATGCCAAAATAAGATTTTACTATCTAAAATGTTCTGTTCAACAATTAAAAAATCGCTATGGAAAAAAGTAAAAGAGCTTGGCATAGGTAAAGTTAACTCTGATAAGCCTATCTCAATTTATCTTAATATAATCAACATCTACTTTATGGATATCCCTATTGACCTATCCGGTGACCGTGATTATACCAATGAGTTGAGTGTTGCTCTACTTAATCGTGCTCGGCATCAGTTCTCTTTTGCTGGTGTGACTGAGACTGGCGTTATGAGTGTTATCTTGAGAATTTCTAGTAACGCAGTTGGAGCCGATAAAATATCTATGAAATTGTTGAATTTAATCTTCCCGTAGTCGTTTCTATTATTAAAAATATTTTAACAGATCTATTTCTTCTTCAATATTTCCCTCTGTTAGGTAACTCGCTATTGTTCGCCCACTTTAAAAATGTTCACGTCCTGGTGACCCCTCAGATTTCAGACATATTAGCATTCTATCAGCTTTATCTAAATGCTTTGAGAGAGTGGTGCATCAGCAACTATGATTCTTTCTCGAATCCAATAAAATTTTGTCCACCTTTCAATCAGGATTTAGTACTAATAACAGTACAACCAATGCTCTTTTAAAAAAAATTATGGTTGCCTGTAAAGTCGGTTTTACGGGCGAAGATTTTACGTGACAACGTCTTTTTCTCGGTAGAATATTTATTGATATGAATATTATTAAATTGCACAATAGGAACAAGGAATTGAATGAAAATATGAATTGCACAAATTTTAACTATAGAAATATATTTCGTTTACTAAAACATTGTACATAATTTGAAATTAATTAAAATTTGTTATTGTAAATGGTATAGTTGAATAAAACATTTACTAAAATTGGAATTTGAAATTCTTGCTAAACACAGTTAAATTCTAACTCCGCGCTTGGTGATTGGTCGGTTTAGTTCGTTTGTTTGGTCGCACTGTTATGACAGGTTAGAGGTTATAATTTGTTATTTTAAATGTTTTACTAGCAATACGCGCTGTTTCTTCTCAATCGACTGAATTACGATTGATTGCAGAGTGATTTAAACTAATAATTTACTTAACACTATCAACATTTGTCAATAGTATGACATAACCTATAAACTCAGTTTCTCAACTTTTGTGTCAATCTAACAATTAATCAATCAATCATAGTTTACGATAATGAAATATCAGTGTACAATTATTTACCTTTATTGTTGTAGTTGTTGTAAATGACGAATCTAAGCACTCCACATTTTCACGAATAAACATAGTTATCTGCTTTATCCCGTGCGCCGGACCCACAGTTATCTGCTTTATCCCGTGCGGATCCCGTGCGGCGGACCCACTGGACGGGCATCGTAACGTTACCGGGCGTTACACTTTTTCATGAGTGACTCCGAGCCGCAACCTAATTTAAGACGTTGTCACGTCAAAATAACTGAAGATATACGTTCGGCAATGGACAAAAGGCTTGTTACCATTTTAACGCTTTTTTATTTTTCTAATGCTTTCAACTTCGTTTACTACCCATTGCTTCTTTTGAAATTGTCTAAACTCGGACTCTCTAATGGTTGTATGGAGTGCTTTGGGTCGTATGTGTCGGTTCGTCAGCAGTGTGTTAGGTCCAACGACAAAGACTCCTACTGGAAACCTGTGAATCGAGGTGTGCCACAGGGCTCTGTCCTGGGCCCTCTTCTTTTTTCAGTTTACATCGACGATTTGACTGCTATGATCAAACACTCATACCTGTATGCCGACGATTTGCAAATTTAAAGCCACTTTTCCGTTTCAAATTATCCAAACATTGTTGCTGACATGAACACTGAAATTGACGCTATTGCAACGTGGGCTTTCAAACACGGACTGAAACTTAACGAAAGCAAGACTCAAACTATTCTTATTGGAACTTCCATACTTCTGAGCTGTATCAACTTGAACAACTCTCCTACACTCATATTAAACGGTCGTCCTTTTTCATACAGTGACAAGGTCAAAAATCTTGGACTGACTATTACAAAAACTCTTAGTTGGGCCAAAAGTGTTACTGAGCCTTGTGGCAGGGTATTTGCTAGTATTCATAGTCATAAGCAATTTGCTATTTATTTACCCTTGCATTTGAAATTAATTCTAGTGCAGTCCCAGATCTTCTGCCATTTCAATTACTGTAGTGAAGTTATAAATGACATGACGGTTGAGCTTTCGGACAGATTACAACGTGCTCAAAATTATTGTGTTCGCTTTATCTTCAACCTTAGACGATATGACCATATAACACCCTTCATCAATCAGTTACATCTGTTAAAGTTGAATCTACTCCATCAGGTCCACATTCTTAGCATGTTACATTCTATCTTGTATAACGATTATTCCCCTTCTTATCTGTCTGAACGCTTTTCTTTCATTTCTGAAACAAGCAATTGGAATACTCGACGTGGAGCCTCTCTGTTATATATTTCTGTTCATAGATCCTTTATTTACAGTAAATCATTCACAGTCTCTGCTTTTCGACTCAGGAATAATCTCCCGGATCATATCAGAGGTATTCGTAGTCGGGAACGGTTTCGTGGGGTACTTAGGGACCATCTGTTTCGGGCTTCATCGGGTTGACGATATCGTGGCAGAGGGTATGGGACGATGGCTTTGTATGAATGGTGATTGGTGAATGTCTGTTAATTTCCTTGTAATTATTATTCTATTTATTTATTTTTAGTTTCGTAGAGAACATTTATTTCATTTTATTACTTTATATAAATATAGATTGTAATTTTTGAATGTAAAATAGTAATGTAAACTGTATTGTGGCTCTTGTTTTACAGTAATAGTATAGTTTATCAATTTATGGTTAGGTGTAAGAGAGGAGAGGACTTAATAGTCCTAACCTCGCCAATTGAGTATGATTTGCGTTGTATTCAATAAAGACACTTTTCATTTCATTATGATTTAACATCAAAGTAATAAGTTTAAAAAGATTACCTACCGTGTTAAATTTTTTTACATTTCTAGCTAGAAAGCTATAAGTAAGAATAATTCTTTTTTATATATTTTTAAAAATTTTGTTATACAACTTTTTAAGAACTGATGCTATTGAGATAATAATATTGGAAGTTTTTAAAATATGTAAAGTATATTTTAAATATACACTTTAAATGTATATTGTAGCGAATATTACAGTATGTATACAGCGCTTTATTACAAACATAGTGAAGATATTAAAGCCAAATTACAATCTTACATTTTCTTTAGATTTAAAACTTGTACAATCAACGTAGTTGCTTTTTTGACAGAATTTGGATTCTTAGAACTTCGTTTCTATATATTTTTATACATCCAATTACAGTGGCAAATGTCCGGAAAACTGCTATCCTTTTAATAAATCATCATATACATTAAGTATTGAAACAATGAATAGACAATTGAGACAATACACATTTATGTACCTAAATACTTAACGATTCATTTATCGGCTACTAGTAAAGCATAAAAGGTTTAAAGGTTTCATACATTACGTATAGATGCAAATTAAATAAGTTTTTAATTACATGCGAGAATATGAAATTTACCACTTTTAATGTTCACAAAATATTTGAAGTTAGATCATCAAATATCTTTTCACTATGTTTTCTAATGCCTGATTAAATTTTGTATTGAAACAATCATCAGTTTCGATAATTTAAGTACTTTGTAATCTTCCTGAGAAATTTGATTTTTTCCTAGATCAGCTAATCAAATAGAAGAAAATCCCTTATATAATAACACAATAATTTATGGCAACATTAATAAAAATCAGTGTATGAAAGTTTGCATAGGATGATTTTAGAATGGAATGTAGGTAAATTATGCCACTTAAAACTTCTAAAAAACATAAACTGAACCATACAACGTGGTAATGACATAAATATAGGTAAATAATACAGTAATTCTGTTAATCATTTATTACTCATGAAACGCTGAGTTCTGGTATCACCCGGTGTTGGGTCAGCGTATATCAGTACTCAGCAGAGTCACCGCATCATTACTGCTAATACTGCTACATCGTGTTGTGTCAGCAGCTGATGGAAGTATCACAGATATTAATGTTTACCTTAGTAATGAAGCACTTTATGTGTTTCCCTCTTCTAGTATTTTGTGGGTCATCAGTTTTAATTTCTAATGTAAAGTTTATTCAATTATATGGACGAAACAATGATTGTTTATAGTTATTTTTTTCAAGCAAAACTAGTTATTTATATTATGAGGTTGCCAAAGCTCGGCATAATTAAGCAACAATGAACAATAACATTTATTTTAATGAAACGTTACGTAAATTGGACAAGTTGATAGCATTTACTGTATATTTTATTACTCTCTTATTCATACCGAAATACACACTAGAATACGAATTTTAGCTATCTAAATTTTAATTTTCATATGTCCAGAAACTATTACAAACAAATATCAAAAATTCTTTCTCAGACATCTCCATATATTTAATAAAGTAGCGCCAAGATATGGAGTAATTTCTAACAGTTTCTCTACATTATATGAAGCCTTTCCGTTCAAATGGAGCTAAGTGCCAAAATTTTCAAAAATAGTTTTTTTCTAATTAAAGTAGTCTATGTTCCAACGTGATTCCATATCTAAAGGAGCTATGTGCCAACTGCAGTACCGCTCAAATTAATTGGAACACACAGGGAATTCCACTATTTTTATCATGCAACAGTTGGCATCACTGCTACATCACTTGTATTGAACAAACTAACAACCTAACCTCAAAAACAGTTAGTGCACATTTGATTCTTTGTGTTGAACACATTTTCAGTGAAGTATTGTGTTATTGTTGCGCGTTTTTGTGTTTGTTTAACAAACTATTATAGTTTTTCAATAACTCAACTGATGGATACCACACCTAGAAAACGTAGCAAGATTATTACACTACATCAGTATGGAAATATGTCTCAGAGGATGATAGTAAAGTAGGCCTAGCTACTGTTAACAGAATTGTTAAGCAATTTAAAGAGACTGGCTCCTTTTCTGTTAACAGAATAGGAAATTGTGGTCGTAAAAGGAAAACCACACCACAAACTGACCGCCAATTAATTAGGACTAGTAAGATCAACCCCAGGTTGTCGACTGTAGATTTGGCACGAGAAATGAACAAAAATGGGGTTAATATTCATGTTAGTACTGTTAAAAGAAGGCTGTCTGAAGTTGGGCGAAAAGCTTACCGACCTAAGAAAAAGCAGCTTCTTACTGTAGCAATGAAGAAGAAACGCTTGCAGTGGGCTAAAACCTACAAACAGTTCACTGTTGAACAGTGGAAAAATGTCCTTTTCTCTGATGAAACACATTTTTTGGTTCAGGGACATAAAGTTAACTTTGTCCGCAGAAGTGCGAATGAAGCTGAGACATCAGCTCACATCCTTCAACAACCAAAACATCCACCCAAAAAAATGTTTTGGGGCTGTATGTCCTATAATAGTCCAGGTCCATTAGTTCCCATAGAAGGTATGATGAACTCAGACAAATATATTGCTTTATTAGAAAGTAGAGTCGGTCCACTCCTTTTGAAAATGTTTCCAGAAAGCAATGGAATTTTTCAACAAGACTCGGCTCTATGCCATACATCTAAAAAATGCAAGAATTTTTTTTCTGAGAACAATATAACGGTTCTGGAATGGCCTAGCAATTCACCCGATTTAAACCCAATCGAAAATGTATGGGCTATTACTAAAAAAAGGATTGTCAAAAAAGATTCTACTACAAAAACATCCATGATTAATGCTGTAATCAAAATATGGTTCCACGATGAAGAAATAAAAAATATATGCAAAAAAACTCATAGAATCAATGCCAAAACGCTGTAAAGAGGTTATAAAACACAAAGGAGGACATATTAATTATTAGGGAGCTGTTTGTAATTTTTTGATAAATAAATTGTCTTTCATTTAAGAATCGTAGTCGTTTACCTGGTTTTCCAATTAATTTGAGCGGTACTGTAAGTTTCTGTTAGTTGCAATCAATGATCACAGATGGTGCCGGTGGCAACTCCAGCTGGCCTTCAGTGCTATTGGAGCTAAGTGCCGGCAACCATTTTAAGCAGCTGTGAGTACTGTAAGTTGTGTAATAACTAACAATTATATTGTATTATGCTGTAATATGTATAATCAAAAGTTAAAAGCGTTTAGTGAAACTCCTAAGGATAATGAATCTTTTAAAATTAAACAACGGAAAGCAAGAATAAGTGGAAAGCCATACATTATTCGAAGCAAAGAGAAAGGTTACAAAGAAGTGTCTGCAATAGATCCACCTTTTACACAGGTAGGTTAATTAGTAAGCTAAAGTTGTTTTTTCAATTAATTTGATTGAAACTTAAACAATATTATATTATTTTGAGTAAGTTTTGTTGTTTGTAGTTATAGTTAATGAATAAATACTACAATAACTTTTAGCAACATAACCTAACTCGTAAGTTATATTTTTACGGAATTTATTTCTAATATCCAGGAGTAGGTAGGCCGACTTGAACTTTGTGTAAAGTAAAATAATAGTGTACAATTTAACAGTATGGCTGCTGTTATCCCGTATCTCATTTAGCCCCACTACTAATCAACCAAACTACAAACTACGGATAACAGTAGCCTATATTTTAAGATTATAGTAGGCCTAAGGTAAAACTCATAAATCGTTAAGCCGTAGATAAAATTCTGAACTGAATCCAAAACCAATGTTTTATTCTTTTCGTATAATAATTTAATTAACATTAGCCTATATAAAACTTATGTCAATTTTATTACCCAATTAACCATACTATTTCCTAAGCAATTTTATTACTTTCAGGAAAAGTGCAAATGCAAGTACAAATGCAGTGAATTATCTGATGACTACAAAATGAAGTTATTTAAAGAGATCCATGAGCTTGACAAGAACGGACAGAACACATACTTGCTTGGGCTGATAGAGATTCTCCCAGTTCAGAGGAGGCGACATGGTAAATATGATACCCCAACAGAAAGCCGACGTCAAAATACTGTGAGTTACATCGTGCCAAATGGGAAAGGACACCATATCCGGGTATGTAAAAACACATTTATGGTTATATTTGGAATTAAGTCATCCAAAAGAGTACAAAATTTTGTGGCAAATAAAAAAATGGGCAATACTGTTGTAAAGGATACCAGGGGAGGATTGAAAACTTTCAAATACACTCTGGCTGATACAAATTTGGTCAAGGACCATATTAAATCCATACCATCTGAACCTAGCCACTACAACAGAAACCGATCTGATTATGAATACCTGAGCCAAGATCTCAATCTGTATCGCCTATACAAGGCGTTTATGGAAAAAATTTCCTAATATTAAAATCTCATACAATTTCTATTTCATAGTTTTTTAAGAATGATTTTCCAAATCTAAAATTTAGGAAACCTCGTGTTGATACAAGTAAAAAATGTGACCGCCTAAAGCTCGAAATGACTAGTAAAGACCCAGTCGAAGATTGAACAAGAACAACACCATCGTAAAAGTGAATCAGCTTATACATCAATGACGTCTGACAGTATCAGTTCCGCCTCTCCTACCAGTAATACTTGCACTGTTGTAATTGATCTTCAAAAGGTATTCCCAATCACGAAATTAACACATTCAGACATGTATTATGCACGTCAGTTATCATGCTACAATTTTGGCATTCACGTGACTGACACCAGTGATGGTATTATGTGCCTTTCGCATGAAGGCCAATCGTCTCGTGGTGGAAACCAAATGGCGTCTTGTTTGTTCAGAGTAATAAACAACATGAACTTGACTAACAAGCGTCAGTTAACAATTTGGAGTGATAATTGCTGCGGCCAGATAAAGAACAGAATGATGGTGCTCATGTATATGTATTTGATTTCCCTGGACTTATTTGACCAAATTAACCACAAGTTTCTTGTTGTGGGACATAGTTTTTCTGCAGCTGATAGAAATTTTGCAAACATTGCAAAACGTTGGAAGCGTGTACAAGCTGAAACGCCTGACGATCTTAAGCGTGCTATAATCACATCCCGCCACGAAAGACCATTAAAAGTTGTAGAGATGGCTGAACAGTTCCTTGACTTTGATCAAGCTGCTTCTTCCATCATAAACACCAAAAAGTTAGGTATGTCTACAGCTTCCTGGATCCGTATAGAAAAAAAGAAACCAGGAGTAGTACAAACAAAAAAGACGTTCAATGAGATTGAACCATGGGTAGATCACTACGTTTTCAACCCTGGTGTAAATGAAAGGACTCTATAAACAGTCAATCTTGAATCCTTACCAGAAACTGTAGATTTATCAATCGCCAAAAAATAAGATTTGAGGAAAAAGTTACCTTATATAAAAGAAGAAAACAGGAAATTTTTTGAAAACATTTGTATAAACTAACTGATTACAATGACATTTCAATATAATGTTAACAATATTTCATTTTTACCCTGTATGTTTTTATAATTGATTGCACCTTTTTCATTAAACATGTTTTACTAACATAATATCTTTTTTTTAATACCTGGACTTAGCTCTTTTAGAACGACTATGCATAAGGCACATAGCTCTTTTCCAAAAATGTCAATTAAAAACTTTTTTTAATATTTTCATTACATATAAAAGATTTTTAAAGGCATAGAAGAGTTCATATAGTATTTATAGAAAACATGTTTACTTAATTTCAATTAAGAAAAATAATTATTATACGAATAAAACAGTGTTTTGTTGTTTTCCAAAAGTTCTTAAAATGGCACGTAGCTCCATTTGAACTGGAAGGCTTCATATGTTATTAGTTGTGCGTAGAATATTTCCCAAATTTATAGACATTAAATGAGTGACAAAATGAGTATGACATTGTTTTCTAGGATATTTGATCATCCAAAATAGCAACGTAATAATTTATTATTGCTATTAGTAGTTTTTGTATTGACGAAACATGCTTTAAGCAATACTCGAAAATATTTTTGATATTTTAGATGAAGTATTTTTTGAAAATGAGTTTTAGATATAAATTCATGCAAACCAAACTTTAAATATATAGACCTGAAATTAAATAAAACATCATTTAAATTATGCAGAGGGGTACTATTTGCCACATTTCCTTTGAGTTCTAATTTATATATTAGTTTACAAAAGTTTGAGGGTTGTAATAAATAATAATCATTTCATGCCATAGATATCTTTACTGAATTAAAAGTTTCTATCTGTATCGTTTCATAAATATAGAGAATGGTAAGTTTCCATAGATTCCTGGATTGGTGATATTTACTAAATACATTTTACAAATATTATTTTGTATATGCTAAATATAATATTTTATCTCACATGGTACAACAGTAACGTGTCATATGGTGAACAAACATAAAAGTGCCAAGCTATGTTTATATGAATGTAATGTAATGTATATGCCAGTAGTTACAGTAATAAATCGTTTTATACAAAAAAGGAAAATTGAACGAAAAACTATTAGACGCAATAAGCGTAATTTAATTAAAAATTAAATGTTACATTAATATAATATTAAAAAGTAATCCCTAAAGTAGCTTAAAGTAGACAAGTTCAGTTCTGTACATTTAAAACAAAGATATTCTGTTATAAAAAAACAAATTTTTTGACTTGTCCAGAGCTTTGAAACTTGTTAACCAATAAGAAACAAATGATGTAATGCGTGAAAAAAATTACTGGAGACCTCTACTTACTTTCTATTGTAGTTTAGCCTTGTAGGCATATAGTTGATTCTGGATTGAAAGAAGACCCAAGCTTACGGGTATGTAAATTTCATTGGAACTTAGAACTAATCAACTATATTTTTAAAACTTAATTAAAAATCAATATATATTTACTATGTTAAATTTAAATACAAATAAAATTTTACTAAAAGACTTCAAATAACTTAAAAGTAAATAGTTCTAAACAATTAATAAAATATAAAAGTATATTAAAATCGAATACGATTTGTAATTTGTTTCTTACTAGCGTCTTCGGTGAACCGCACAAGAAACAAAATAAAATCCTGTAAGTTAACGTAAAATAAAAATAAGTTATAAAGATTGTTTTAGTTCTTTATCATAGGAAGAAATTTTCTTGTAAATACTAATGCAAACTAAATACTGGTATTACAAAGTTTTTTAATTAGTAAAAAATATTTTGAAATGTGCTCTTTGGAAAATTATATTAAGAAAACTATAATATCATAATTGTCTTCAATTTGTAAAACAAAAATAATTTGGAAATTACAACGAATTATTATTTTTTTATCAATTGTTAAACAAGACTATAATTTCATGTGACAGTACAACATTTAAATATTATGATTTCTGAGTGAAGTGTAATTTGGTAAAAGTATTTGTCATGAAGTATCTCCACCTGAGGATACAGTACATAACTAATAAATATATTTTTATTACTTTGACCATGTCACCGTAGAGGTAAGACCTAAAGTTTTACTACCGGCTATAAGCTGTGACGTGAGATGACCACAGGGCTATGTGTGACAGGAAGTCATCCCCTGTAAGATACAGAGTACATGAATGGCGCCAGCCACAAATTAAACTTGACTTTAACATTCTACTTGTTGTTTGTACACATTAAAAAAGGTTTATTTGGCTGAGACCAAGTAAACTACTAACTTTTGTCATACACTTTTGTTATAATATTGTCATATAAAAATTATCTGTTTCTACTCATAAGTAACGTTTAATTTGGGTTTATAAACTGTGGTTTGAGGCAACCTACAAGGTAATCTAGCAGGAAGTTATCTTCTACAGAATATTCAGTATCGGTACATAAACCAAAACAGCCAACACATCATTTAAGGGTTGTAAGTTAAAACATGTATTTGATATGGTTCGTTAATATGTCTTTTATGATCTAAATTACAAACAAAATTTGACAGGTTAAATACAAATGAAGTTATTATTTTCATTACCGTGAATGCTGTTCAAATGTTTTTCTAACTTATATGAAATGTAAATAGTTACATGAAGACAAAATTGGCTTTATCATGACGATATCCATGTTTAGTTTTTCGATTCTTCTTATAAAACATTGTAATTAACTGACAGGAGCCAGAGAACAATGTTAATTTAGTAGACTGTATTTTATTTCAGTATGAATACAGATTAATTATATGTCTTCATGCTAAAACCCTCAATAATAATAATAGTTTATCACTACATAATACTAAAGTATATAGAAAGACAACAAAAATGTTTTATTATTTTTGAATTAAGCACTTAGAACAATGATAACAACTATATTTTAACGCATTTATATACATCTGAAATTTAAAACCTAATTTGATCTGGTAAAAATCGTAGACAAATTTTAAAAGACTTTTGAGTAGTAATAAAATAATAATCTTTTTTCAAGAAACTGCTACTTAACGTGGTAATTTCTAATAGATTCTATCAACAAATATTTCAAGTAATTTTACTTATACTTACAAATACTTAAAAACGCTATTTGCGTACACAATTTGAATATGGAAAATGTTTGTTTGAGCAAAATTAATATTTTAGTATTGCACAAAACAAACTGTAAAACTTTCTCGTTGTGCGGACAGGCGGAGGCTAACAGTCAAACATTATTTTCTCCAATACCTCAAGCGAAAGGCTTCGTTAATGCTCAACCAACTAATAAATAAGCCATGCTACTTAATCCTTACTAATATGCTGTTATGATTAGTTACGAGCTGACACGTCAAGCTACTCTATACCTCCCATGCACTGGATTGTAACTTTGAGAATTTTTTAGAAACTGAGATGTTTAAAAAATACCATACTTAGCCCCATAAACTTTAAAATACGTGTTATCTAGTGGGGAAATTAAATGTGTACTAAACCACAATAAACAAGTTTATGTAGTGTGTATGGCTGGACGTATTTTCATACAGAATGCATAATACGTAATAGGCACAAGTCCATTGTATTAAAATAATTTATTAAACCACTTTACATAAAGCTAATTTGTTCTAAAGAGAAAATCATTTTATGCAGTAAATATATAAAGTAAACTAGCTTAACAAATTTTCAATGACATAACAGAATGACTTTCCCTGTGTCTAATGATACTGGTACAAATATTGGGAAATATTTTTTTTTTCGAGTAATACCGATTGTAGATATTTATTTATTAGTTTCTCAGCTGGAGCAATATTGGAATTTTCAAAACAAATTAATTAGCTTTCTTCACTAACATAGGTTTCGTACGTTTTGCTTATTGAATAATAGTTACCAAAATAAATAGTGATAATACATACAAAGGACAGAATATCAAATGTATTGACGGGTTTTTATTCAATATTTATCAAAATGGAAACATTTTAAATTATACCATTTTACATAACGAGAAAAGAGGATGTACAGATATGCTGATAAAAGGTTCTACAGCAATACAACGCATCGACAATTGCCAGGTGTGACACAGCCTGTATATTGATTGGCTTCAGATTTCCCTTGAGACTGCAACCATACTCACCTCGTGTGTAACGTTACAGTTCTACTTTGTAAATTCCGAGTACCACCCATTGATGGCCATCAGCCATACACATGTATTATTAGTTTCTAAATCTATCGTGTGTCATTAGAGCTTCGCTAACGAGTTTCTTTGTTAAGCCTGTTGAGATTACAAAAATTATTAAATTCATTGGTTAAACTAAATTTTGGTTGTCAATAACTTTCAATTATAATTGTGTCGCAAGGATAAAAAATGTTATAAAAAAGCTTGCAATATATATAAGCCATATACCACAAAAAGACATACAGTGTACTAATATATTTTGTATCTATATTTCAAAATAGTATTGTTCATTTATTTTAACTCGTATTTTTCGAATAACTATTTTTACCCGTGAAAAGATTAGTAGTATACTGCAATTAGTTGACAATAATCAACTGTTGTATGCACATCAAAACACAAACAATATATACTGTTTAAAACTATGATTCTAAACCAATATGATATATTACACATTTAAGATATGTAGTATGACAGTATATTTGAATCAATATGCCTTACAGTGAAACCTCTTTTTGGATTTAGGAATACTGACTATAACACGTTGTTCGCTTCTATTAAGGTCTCAACGTTTGTTATATTTTATATTAAGAGATTTTAATATAAAACCGAATTATATTTATTCATGAAATTACTTTTATTTATAGTTTTGTTATAGGTGTATATGTCTTACACTCTATTTAATATTTTCGATTTACTTTATTCTATATATATATATTTTTTTTTTTCTCGTACATTTATCTGAATAATGGCTATTACGGACATCTGCACAAAACCTCACAATAGGGTATATGATTAAAAATATCCTTATACATTAATAATTGCAGTAAAATGTATGGAAGATTTATTTTACAAGATATATAGTTAATGTTTGATAATTTGTATTATTTGTTTTACTCTTTTCTGTCAGAAGAAATGAAGATATAAAGGTGTTTTTGTGATTTATTTCATTTTGTAATAAAGAATTGACTTGTGTTTATGTAATACATACAACAGTAATAAACTGTTAAAAATATAAACTCCATTTGACTATACATTATTTTATGACTCGATAATGACCATAATTATCCATTAACTCTTATATGTGTTAGGGAAATAGTAATTAGACATGCCACTTGATAAAACACTCACACACAGATATTATTTTAAACTTGGTTTAGTTACTTAGTTAAAATTCAAGTAACAAAATCATCGTACATATTGTTGTATAAAATCCGGAATACATTTCAAATTAAAATAGAACAGTATTTAATCCCAGCTAAAATAGTATAATTTATGTAAAAACAAAGAGACCTGGTAATAACAGTTAATATCAATACATTTATCTGGCTTTATATATATGCATGTTCGCCACCGTTCATATTCATGTAGGCTACATATACGTCTTAGCGTACTTCTTCAGACGTAACATTGTATAAATATATACAAAATTGTGTTACTAAACTAACTATAAATATAAACAATAACAAATAATTGGAATTGAATAATAAACATTAGAAAATACCTTACAGCCGATGTTTCATCAGAAATGCCAAAGAGTTAATATACAAACTTAAAAAATTAACGAATGGTCAAACCTAAAGGGAATTTTTATTTTAATACAAGTTGATCATCAATTTCGCTCCTTCTCAAATTAAAATTATTTATATTTTCTTTAGTGAGCAATGCAACATTCTTGATGCAATGCATAACCTACAACAACTATATTTCGTTTTGCAACTTCTCGATGTTACAGACATATACAATTTTGCACGCACGAGTCTTACCCTCTTAACGGGTCATACTTCCTTCATCATACTTCTTTGATTAGGACATTAAGGCGAACACCTCTTTGGCATGGGAAATACCCTAGAAAGGAAGTATATTATTTTTCACTACTGTGTGATTACATATTTTATTCATTGGGACAACAATGCAAACGCAAATATGGCACTGGAATGACCTTAATCTTAACTGCTGAACGGAAGTACAAACTTTTCAATGAATTAAAAACTTTTCAGACCATATTTTCTTAAACGGAGCAACAAGGTAAACACATTACAGCACTATAAGAACTGTAGACATACAGTAGATTAAAACGGCTGCAATTATATGTTTTTCAGACATACGTATGGATACACTTCCTTGAACAGGACAAGAACTCTAACGCAACTTTGGTCAGAAATAACTTAGAGAGGAATTATATTATTACGAATGGATTTAGACGGTTTTTGACATAAATAGAGTTTCAGACCAACGAATGTATATATTTAACTAAATAAAGAACGCAAACGCTAGTGGGGCACCGGGAATGCCTTACTAAGGAATGTTTGACAAAATGTAATTCTTAGACCGAGTAATATTAATAACTTTTCTATTCACGCATCAAGATAAGCTCTACTATGGCGTTTAATATGTAATTTATTTGAAACAGTAAAGATTATTCACGCGCTAGGCCTGAAACAAGAGCCAGCTGGCAACTTTCAATACCTAAGTAATGAACATACAAACATTACATACCTTAAACTTGACTATTTTAAATTCAGACTATTAAAGAACTCCAGCATATTACGTTATATTTTCAAGATTACTGTGGACTTAGTATTTCTTCGCCCTAGCCTGAAATATTCCAATTGTGGCTGAAGGTTCTAGATCTATTTATTTTAATATTCAAAATATGTTTGATAGAAGGTTTTGTACATCGTTTTTACTCGTACAACACACATTTTAATCTCACACTTAAGGGCTCAGATATTTGAAGCACTTAGTTCAAAATGATTCTGAAGTGGATCAGGACATTAGAGTGTGAAATCTTTTAAGGTACATAAAACTTAATCTCTATTTCTTTCATGAAATATAATTACTAAATGTATCATTTTATGACATTAGCATAGTTCCTGCTAACATAGTTCCTATCATTGGGATCCCAACTTGTAACTGTTAGCTTTGAAAATAAACATGAACTTTAACCTTACAGCATACAAAATAACAGTGAAACTTTGCAACGAAACTCATCCATTTAACCCGGCACACTTGTTTGGGTACATCAGTCATTGTCCCACGACTGACAGTGTCATGCAGTACATCGTGATCAGTCACTGGCAAAACAGTTACTGTTTTAAAAATACTGCTTTTATAACATATCTCTCCGTATATTCATAGAAGTATATTTAGATAGTTTGAATGTACTTGATTCTGTGTATTAAAAACTTCCATTACCTGTACACTCTTTATTGTGAGATTACTTAAAAACTAATCACCATGTTCATTTTTTGTGCGGTTTACTAAATAACAAAACTTCAACTTCAAGCAACTTCAAAATTCCTCACCCCTTCTACAGTGTATGTGAGTGGCTCCCACATATTTATCATTGTATGGATGTTCTTATACTAACGATAACTCGAAGTAATTCGTGTTACAAATGTTACTGCATAAACGTATTTTAAAATAAGGTGCATTTTATAATTCAAGAGTAAATATTGAAAACTGTTACTCATTTTTACCAATGGACTTTTCAAATATTTAATTAATATAATTTTTGTGTTTTTTTTTCAGATTAATACAACAGTTTATTTAAATATTGTAATGGTAATGTTTAAATAAATTGCATTGTAGATAAATTATTAATAGTTTTGCATGGAATACAATATTATTGTTATCAGTAATTATTGGACTAAAGTAATCTGTTGTATATAAATAAAGGTTGAAATGTAACAATGGCCAGAGTTTAGAAGATCTTATCGTGAGATGAAAAATCTAGTAACACTTGAAAATTAGGAATGCATTCTTGGGAAATCATAGGTCACTAAATAGGTTATTTGCCATTTAATGTAGCTATTAAATCGAGGTACACGACTATAGTTTATATTGAATATATCAAGTATCCGTATAAAATATTATGACAGTTTGACCTAACGAAACGGTTTTATAAGTATCTTGAACACTTTTCTTACGGTTTGAAAAATATTTATTGTTACGAAGTACTTTTAACCAAATTTGAGAACATTTCCAAATTCAGATAGTGTTATTTCTTTCTTGAACGCTCTCTAAATTAAAACGGAAATTTAAAGGAAATAAAAAAATATTAATTAATGGATGTTTGTAATTAGCAGTAAAAGTGCAATGATTAATATTAAGTTTGCGTCATTAATGTTCATGCGTTTGTTACAGCTTTGAAGCTTTACAACAGCAGAAGTTTGGGTAGCAGATGTTCCAGATTCGAGATATTAGAAACAGCGATCTAAGTTGAGCCAGTTGTAACTTTGAACATATAACTTTTTATTTACCAATAATGCAACATATAAGATCTTTATGATGTACTAGATTAATTAAATGGAGAATGAACAAAATGTCTTCAAGTATTGTATTACTTAAACTAGCAGCTGCCCGCGGCTTCGCACGCAATTTCCTGTTGTAAAAGAGTACACTATATTCACGTATTCTTTTTCTATCACGTTCTAAAAATCCCTGAGATTGATAGTCGTTCCTTCGTGAGCCTCTTAGGCGCATTATGTAGGTATGTACTCTATTTCCTGCATCTTTCTTTCGTGATTTTTGCTAGGTGTTTATAAGTTATTCAAAACAATTTATTTATATAGACGAATCTCGATAAAATCGTGGCTAAGTTTGACTAAAATTCCACAGCATTCCACACGTAAACAACCTAGTAGTTAGATTAACTTTGCATTGTACCCGTCATTTCGCTTTTCACTAATTTCAAATAATAAAAGAAATAAATTTATATTGAATGATTAAAACGGTCAAAATCATATTTACCCCTTAATAGGAGACAACAGAGCCAAGAAATACTGACTTATCCTCATTTCAAACGGAAAGAGTGCTTTATACAAGAGGCTTCTGATCTAGAATTCCCTCTCGCAGAGTTGTACAAACAATGGAATAAAATACTGCTTTTCCTCCAAAGAGAATATTATAGTCCAAACGTTAAGTTTATTCTTTTTTATAATATATTAAAAGTATTGAAACATTAACTTTAGAGGTAATACTCTTTTCTTAATGAGTGTTATAAGTATAAGCGCTTAAACCTATGTTTTTTTTATTACATTGCAGAGTCTTATTTTATATAGTGTATATTGGTTTGTTGCAACAACTGACATTATATGATGTAATCTGATTAAAACAAAATAAATAATCTCTTCTGGTCGGATCAGATTACGTAAGAAGAATGTAATTTTAGATCATTTAGGAAAAAAGTGGATTATGTAAAGACTTTCATAAATGAATAAATTTGGTATTATATTTACGTGTAGTTTTTATGGATTGCATAATTAATATGCTAACTAATATCTCCTAAATATTAGATTTATTTTATTTACATTAGTGTTTTACTAGAGATTAAGGTTTTTATTTCACACTAGGACACCGAGTTTTGCACATTATTGCCTACAAAAAACCGGAATATCGTGGATATACCTGTATACATTTTAAAGTACAATGTAATCGGTGACAATCACTTATAAATACCCCAATAATTATTAAGGTTTGTGACTTTTTCATTCTTTGTTGTTGTTATTCGATGTTATTGCTAGTAGTTGTTTGTTATTGTATGGTTTATTTTCTTGGTAATGGTTACCGATAATTTACTTTAGTTGTTGTTATGGTGTTTATTTTATTTCTTGTATTAATATGATTATTGTTTTTACTACCGTATTGTTTTTGTTATCGTATTGATATTATCTCTTGCACTCTTGCTTTGATATTGGTTTTTAATATGCTGGATTTTGTTTGGACGTGAATGTGTGTGTGTGTGTGTGTGTGTGTGTGTGTGTGTGTGTGTGTGTGTGTGTGTGTGTGTGTGTGTGTGTGTGTGTGTGTGTGTGTGTGTGTGTGTGTGTGTGTGTGTGTGTGGATTTCATTCCTTAAAGTGGCTATGAATTAATGTGAATTGAAAATATGTTCTAGTTATATATTGTAATCACTGTTATGGTGATATATCTGCAAGGTTATTGCATGTGCTTATATTGTATGCAAGTACCTAATTAAATTTAATTCAAAGATTTCGACAGAAAATTATAGAAAGGGTCCCATCAATTTAAGTACCACGAATTATGTTTGCCACTGCAGTAATTTTCATTGAAGATATAACAAATAGAGTAATAATCTTCCTTATTTCCTTATTTTATTATGTGGAGTTTAATCTGGGTTATGTTAAAAAATGCATTTTTATATATATATTTTGCGTCCCCATACTTACTCATAAAAATCTCTTTTCCTTCAAAAAACTGACGCAGAATTAGTGGTGTTACACACAGAAGCTAGGGATTATTATTCACCTGTCTCAAAAACAAAGGAAAACTCTCATCCTTATTTTCAGCCGTCAAGTATCTCATTAAGTTGATACATTATTCTGCCGACATATATTACTGGTTGAATAAAATGCTTTACAATTCATATCTTAGGTTACAACTCTGCTAAGGTAAGAGAGAAAAATAGCTGAAATCTTTGGCAAGTAATTTTCCACTTGTCCGGACAAGCTGTATATTTGATTCCGTTTCCAGTTCCTACAAGCTTCTTATTGCTTGAAGACCTACTTATACTCTTTTGTTAGGTACAATTGGTAATATGATACTTCTAACTCTTAGAAAAAATAATAGAATATTGTATATTACTTATAAACCACCATTGTTATGAATGAATATCTGAGTTTTAAAACTTGCAGTTTTTTACGTATAACTAAAAAATTATAATTCATAAATCACATAAAAAAGCTACTCAAAAAGTTTTGTTTGTTGACACCTTTGTGCATGCGGACGCAATGTTTCGTCCACCATCCGTTAGAAAACGCTAATAGGAAAAAAGTAGACTTTTGAACAGAATGCTATTGTGAAACAACTGGAATTTCCTTCCAGTATTTTATATAGTTACTAATAAACTGTTTTTGGCAACCATGGAGGAATCTTAAAGTAAAATTTCTTTGTTTTTAGTTAACACACACATAAAATCACAAATAATGGGGCTCTGTGTAATTTTGAAACTGTTGATTTTGCGTTGACGATCAACGATATGTAGACGTTAACAAATCTGAAAAGTCTATTTTTCATTATTTTTATATCCAATTGTAGTTTATTCTCTTCTGTAGTATTTCAGGTGACATAGATGAGTTAGTCTAAAAAGCTTACTTCAATCGAAACACATGTATATAACATTTTTGAAATATATAGGACTGGTTATCTAGGTAGTAACTTTTTCTTTGATATCTACAGTACATAAGGAATCAAACATTGCATATTTAATATTTGCTAAAATACACAGTTAAAATTATATGTTGACTAAAACATCCT
Source organism: Homalodisca vitripennis (assembly GCF_021130785.1). Taxonomy (NCBI): domain Eukaryota; kingdom Metazoa; phylum Arthropoda; class Insecta; order Hemiptera; family Cicadellidae; genus Homalodisca; species Homalodisca vitripennis. Next base: position 60,040,736 of record NC_060208.1, read on the forward strand.
ATCGTATCATCTGAATAACCGCTTTACTTATCAGCGATTACACGGCATGTTAAGAAAAAAGGCATGGTTACTTTTAGGGTTAATCTATGCTTTTAAGACTAGAAACATTACTTAAATTAACTAGACATATGATGGTGCTGTTACATTATAATATTTTTAAAGAACAGATTAACATAATGCGTATTTAATATCTGCTAATCAAACAAAAATTTTTAAGACCAGTAGGGAGTATCGCGGAGGGATTTTAAATATAAGAATAGGACTTTGTATTAAACACCGTCCCTAAGAATTTTTTATAAAACAGGATATACATATGCATATATATACATATATATACATATATATATATATATATATATATATATATATATCTTCAATAAGATAGAAAAAAAATAGAAGAAAAGAACATAAGAATTCTCTATATTTTCAAGAGATATACAGTAGGTAAATAAGTAAATATATCAACAAAAAATAATAAACAAAAGAAACGTCACATGTTAATAAAACCAATTTTGAATTACGTACAAAGAGTAAATAATTTTGCGTAATACAAGAAATATAAAGTTATAAATAAAATTTGTAGTTAAATGTGTAATGTTATAAATTAAAATTGTAACGTGTAATTTATACATACTGCTATCCGTTCCTTAAATTTAGACCATCCGGATGTTTAGTTTGTAGCACCCTCTGATGAGCTATTTCTAAATAATTTATTTTAAGTTTATGGGGGTTCTGAATTTTGTTAATACTTTTTAGAGAAAAGCATTCATCGAATTTTTTGTTATGCTCCATTGCATGGGCCGAAATAGGATTTGATTTAATTTTAAGATTTGTATCGCTGCGATGTTTGTTCATTCTAATGTGCAATGGAGTTATGGTCTGACCAATGTAGTCCTTCGGACAGTCTTTACATGACAATTGGTAAATGACATTGCTGGATTCACAAGTCATTTTACCAACTATCGGATAATTTCTTTTCGTTGTGCTGCTACAGAAATGTTTTGAACTTATTATTAAATTCCATGTTTTGCAGCGAGGCATAAAACAGGGTTCACAGCCAAAAGGTTTGTTTAAATTTTGAGTTAGCTCATCAGACGGTAGTTTTGGTCTTACTAATATGTTTTTTCAAATTTTTGAGGCTTTTTAAAAATTACTTTAGGTGGATTAGTAAACACATTTTTGGTTACAGGTGAAGCTTGTAGAATATTGTGTGCAGTTTTTATTATACTATTAATTTTGTATATATATATATATATATATATATATATATATATATATATATATATATACAATATATATATATATATATATATATATATATATATATATTGAAAATAGTTTTGTATTATTCATTATATCAAACCTAAAATTATGATTAATGCATACAATTAAAGTGCAACTCAAATAGCTTGTAACCTACAAGCTTTAGAAGTATTCAATTTGAGCACACTTACAAAGTGTTCATTCGTCACACGTCACACATCGAGTCGATAGCACGGTTCTTCCCAAACTTTGATCTGGAGTGATTGTTGCAACAGCTCCTTCAACCCTGCTATTTAAGGCGGGTAGGTCAGCTGGTAGAGATGGTACATATACGGAATTCACTTATGAAACCCCAAAGGTAGAAATCACATGTTGGGAGAACGTGGAGGCCATGCGAACAAGTTCTATCATTAGGCTCCTTGTGGCTAATCCAGCGTTCGAGTATAGTGACGTTCAACCCATCTGAGTTAACTTAAGTGTACTGAGTTATGAAAGCGAGGCGGTACTCCATCTTTCTTCCTAGTTAATTTCTGTGATTTACCGTCTTCAAATTGAGGAAATAACCATAGTTCTAGAGAATAAAGATAAGAAATACCAGTTACAGCTCTTTTTTCAAAAAAATAAAGGCCCATCCGCTTTCCCCTTAGATATGGCATACAAGAAATTCAATTTAAGGAAAGTCTCGTGTTTTCTTTTTTAAACCTTAAGGAATTGGCTTTTTGAGACCTAAATACGGACATTGTGTTCATATGTCCACTGAGGTTTAGTGGTGATTCATCACTGAAAAAGACATGGTCCAGAAAATCTTTATTGTTGTGCACACAACATTTAGTTTTCAAAAGTAGACTAAAGGCTTTAGAGCCTGTAACAACTTAAAACAATAAAGACATTGATGCTAATTCATGCCTAGGTTTCTGAACAAATTTCCTTGGGCTACTTATGAGTCATACTTTAAAGTTATACGTAACAACCTGCAAAAGGTTAAAGGTACCTACTGAAACGTCCCTGCCATTCCTCAATATTGTTCGTCTGAAAATGACCTTATGAAATAGGATAAAGCCAACATACGTATACGAGGGGTGTACTTAACTTCACTTTTCAAGGCATTATCAAAAATTTTAGCCAAAATTTTATCCAAAAACATCTCCAAGCCAATGATGTTAGGCCACTGGCTAACAATATAAACAATCAGAACCAGAATAAATTATGATTTCGTGGATCCAATCACTAGAATATTAAATATCTGTCATAGTTCTAGGACTTCTCTCATCAATTTAGTATCTGTCCTATCTTTGCGCGTTGGTCACAACATCTATTTATTTGACCAATTTATAGTTTTAAAATATGTATTTACATCGGAATATGGTATACGCAATCTAAATTACTATCAAATGCAATAACTAGGGTAAAAGATTTTGGAATCCCGTTACTGTACTTTAATTCGTTGATATAAAGTTTTCAACTAAAATTATGTCAGAATTAATTATGGTTTTTAAACGAATCAATATTAGGTTTGTCAAATTATTAACCAAGTTGAAAAACTTCAATAGGTTCTAGCTTCCAAAACAATTTTAACAGCAAAAGTACATAAGTATATTGGATAAAATGTTTTTTCCAAGGCACAATTTTCATGCGGCAGTTACGCTTTACTTTTAGTAAACGCATCTAACCTGCCTTTATCTTTTCACTTGACCTGTTACCGGTCCAACGGTTAACTTTGTACGTTCTGTGTTGTGTAACTAATCTGTTGGCGTGTTTTGCTTTTATTTTCCTACAACCATGATGTTAAGTAGAGTTGATTTAAGAAAAGTTTGAAGAAAAATAAAAAAATTATTGTAATTATTATTTATGTTATATACAAGTTTGTGATATTTTGAAAACATTCATATGATAGTTGAAGATGCAGAATGAATGTAATAATACAAAATTCATTGCATTTCTGAAAAAACATATACCTTTTTATATTACACTTGGGAGAAATAAATTGACGATCTATATGTATTTATTTATTTTCAATTTATTAATCTCAACTTTTATAGTTAGGGCATAATGTCCATGCTAGATTTAGTTTGTAAAAATTAAACGCTTTTATTGGTGGAACCAGAATGTCTGATGGGAGAGTGCATTATTCTTGTCTCATACTGATTGGATTTGATTAGGATATCGACTACTTCTATATCTAAATTATGGAATTCAATCATGTTATATTACCTATACAAATTTTTCAAAAAAAAAACATACCTTAATTTTAAGAGCTAAGAGACAGTTTCATAGCGTTCATTGTTTGAAATGTAATGAGAAAAAACAAAAAGCTATGCTATTTTTTATGGCGTTGATCTTTAAGGATATATTAAGCTGCATTTTTCCGGACATTTGCCATCGTTCAGTGAAACAAGAAAACTGTTTTCTTGTTTCACTGAACGATGGCAAATGTCCGGAAAAATCCTGTTTCCTTCACAATCCTTCCATCGTCAAAAATAACCTTCAAACAAAGAATTAAGCAGCAATTTACATACGTAATAATTATTCAGAATCGAATTGAATGGTTTGATTAAGATATTAAAATTTTTACCCAGCTGGCAAGTGCTGTTCTTAGCAGAGGCATTGAAATGTAAAATTGTGGAAATAAACTAATTCGATTATACGTATCTACTTGTATTCTATATAAATATAGTGTGTTTAGAAGCTACCGGTCTCCTAGTATGGTCCAACATAACAGAATGCTGGTATGACAATTTCAGTAATCCTTGGAATGCTGAGTAGAGTGCATATGCAATGTGTGATATTGGCCTAATTAATGCGAGCAAAATATTGTGTTACTTAAAAATAAAATTGTTTTCATCTATATGCCCCAATACCTGTATTTCATATAAAAGAAGCGAATTCTAAATTAGTTTATAATAAAAGTTTTAATTTAATTCAAATGTTCAAATTTAAGACAAGATTTAAGGACTACGATTTTAAAGATGCAGTTACGTAAGTAATTCAGAGAAGACGAAAGAACGTTGAATGAGGTTAAAACTACCTCTTGTTCAACAACATCTACAAGAGCCTGTATATTCCTTTCGGCGTTAAAATGTTTTCTTTACAACAGCGAATTGGTGCTAAACTAAATTAATTTACTTAATTTTGGACTACTTTCCTTCCCTTATAATCCATTGCTTATTAACCCTTTCCGGGCCAGGCGGCAATATATTGCCGCCTTGATATTCGTCGTTTTCTTACATAAATACGACGTCAAATGATTAAAGTTTTATGTTTTTTTATTCCCAGGTATATTTTTAGATAATTAATATGAATATCATTTTTATTTTGGAGGTCTATGCATTTTTAGTTCGTAATTGTCACGTGACATTATCAGCTGACTCGATCTATTGTTGTTAATTCTTTATGCTTTAGTGTAATCGTACTATTGTATGCTGGATTCTTCTTCATTATTTTATCCTGTGGTTGTAAATATTAGTAGTGTTAGTTGTTACCTGCTTTGCTATTGTGTGTAGTAGTTACAATAACTGACAATTTGCGATCTCACGGGAGTGAAATTGTAAGTAGCATATTTGTAAATAGAAAAAGTGTAAATAAATTTCAAATAAAATTGGTAAATAGTGTTTTTAACTGTAATGAAACTGTTTATGGATCCTACAATCATCTGTTTACCGGTACATCCATAATGTGAATATTTATTTCTTGCAGTGTAAGAATTAGTTTGCTTTATCATTTATAAAATATTGCGAAGTACAATTATGAAATGTGTCATAAAAAACTTATTTATGAGAGGAATAACACAAAGTTTTGTATGGTTGTTCCTTTTTAAATGTACAATATAATAACACAGCTTCCCACGGTAAAATTATTTTTCCTTTTTTAGTTATTTACAAAAAAATAAAAAATAAATTTTTTTTTATGTAATCCATTAAAACATTATTTTTTTTATTTTAAATTACTTAAAACTACATCTATATATTTTTTGTTGATAGTATATATCTATACGAGTAATTTGGTGCAACTTTTAGGTCATTCTCTAATTTTTATGAAAAGTTAGAAATTTTAATCTAAGAGACTGCAAAATCGCCAATTTTAGCCTGGCACTTTTGACTAGTCACAAGGGGATAAGATATGTGAACAAATTTTGCAACATCTCATATTTGGTCCTGGCCCTGAAAGGGTTAATAATCCAGCCACTATCTAATACATGATTTAGACGATCACATGTTCTAATATATTAAGGATTAAGTGTATGTGGGTAGGAGTTTTTAAGCATTACCGGAATTTTTTACGCCAAGTTTAAAATTTCTAATGTTGATTACGATACCTACGTATTGTGAAAACTATGTTGTCTTACAACACGCAATCAATGGTTTTTTATCTATAACGATTTTCGTATACACGAACCAAGTTGCGTAATATATCAGTGGGTAATGAAGGCCAAACCAAAAGTTATATCTAGTTTGATGACAGGTAAAATTTTATAAATATTATATATTTAAACACATCTCTTATATAACTATTTTGTTACGTATGTGAAAAATGTTCATATAAATGTCACCGAAGTCTTTGGATATGGATATAGAACTAACACTTTGATGGAATGAAAATCAAAATAACAACTAAATTTATCATGGTTCTCGATGATTTGTAAGGTTCTTCCCTTGACATTTTATTGAGATTTATTAACATTTAATAGCATTGAGCTCAACAGTACTTCAGTGTATTTGTAATATAAACATTTTACGCTGAATAAAATCAAGTTTGTAGCAAAAACTGATAGTAATACACATATATGTTTTGAACAATCAGAGTAATCCATGTAAATAGACCCTATTCGTACTATTAAGGAAAATTACGACAAATACTTGTACGGATACATTCCCTTTATTTTCAAGCTCATTCAGCATAACTTGAATGTATCCTAATTTAAATTCATAGGTATATTTTAATGTTATGGGAATTTTCATTGATATATTACGTTTATTATAATAACCCGCGAAATAGCACTTATACATATGTTTAACATAACCTGTAGCCTATAGGCCTTTAACCATCCCATTTGATAAAAACCTTCTAATGCCATATTTCCACAAACAGTTTTCCAAATATGTTTTTCTAAATTATAATATTTACCCATTAATCGTGTTTCTAGACCAGAATTAGTTATTACTTACTGAAATTACGCATTTATTCACCCTTGTCTAAGAGTGGTCTTACTAGCTACCAATTTTAATATCCTGTCCATTAAAACACATCTCCGCATAACTCCCTTCATTTCCGCTTTTCCCTCGTCCAACGTTTAGTTAAACTGAGGGAACGGAAATTTCCCTTATCTCAGAAACAATCGGACCGGACATTCATTTAACTTTTACTTCTATTTATTTGAAAATAACATAAATAACAGATGATACAAATCAAAATATTCTTGTTGAAAATGATGAGTTATTCGCTAATTACCAACATATTTGATATTTTATTTCCTTAAATGCAGCATATATATTTCCGGTATCCTCACATTAGCGCTACCTCTGTAGGTTTGATGATTTCCATAGTAATTATTTTAGTTCTATAAGTTAATAAATACTAAAATATTTCGGAATTTAAGGTAGGTCAACTTAAAGTACCTGCAACTTTCTAGAATGTGATAGTATTATTATTTGTTAAGTGTTTGTACAAATGATAGAATAAATATGGATAACCTTACTGATGCAGAACAGTGGCACACCCCTCACAGAAAATGTCACGATATTGGCTTGCAAATATACATACACACACACACACACACACACACACACACACACACACACACACACACACACACACACACACACACACACACACACACATATATATTACATGAATATAGACATTCAGACATAAAGGCATAGAGAAAAGAAATATTCAGGCATTTAAAAGAGTAATTCGGCCATCCTGTTTAATGACAAGGGACAAATTCTCAACAAAATTATATTCCAATGGTATCATAATCACAGTATTCTAACAATCTGAGGTATGTGTTATGTATATTATGTATTTTGTACATTATTTTTAAAGTCACTACGTACTAATCTTTATGCAAGTAAATATTTTTAAACATAAAGATTAACAAGAAGGTAAGTAAAAATGTAACTAAGTATATAGCACACATTATACTGATCAAATGCAATGCATCCAGTTTCCACACGTAGCCTCATTAATGAAGTATATTATTCCACTCATATATCGCAGCTAGCTGCCTTGAAAGCCTGCAATTATTGAATTTGAACAAAGCGGTATTGAAATTTGCCAACAAATCCGAAAAATGGCAAACTAGTATTTCGCCATTCGATTATTTACGTCGAAAAGACACGATGGTATATTCGAAACATTTTACTGTTTAAACTCTCTAAACCTTATTATTCTACATAGGAACACAACGCTTTCAACGTTCTTTCATTTCAATAATACTAAAAATTTTAGTTTGGTAAACAGAATTATAAATTTCTGTTTGCGTAAGATCTAGAATTAAGGTAAATCTAGACTTCATAGGCAAGAAGCGCGTTTCTGATGTGTACTGAAATGCATCGAGTGACTACTGCTCTTTTTTCTTTCTTTATTAACTAAACACAAAAGTAATAAATTGAAAAGTATGTAAACTGATCTATTACTTGACCGTCTATCACATACTTTAATCGTCATTGAATATACCAATTCCCATTACTGCACTCTTTACATAGGATTTATAAACCTTGGTTTATTATAAAAAACAGATTTGATTTCTGAGTTCTTATGTTCTATTTACAATGTTATGTCTAGATATTATAATTATTCTAGAACTATTGTAGATGTTCAAGAAACGCCTTTCCTTCCTCCAGTTGCTTACTTAGTTATGTAATTGTACGTATAGTTTTCTGATAGTCCATGTCTGTTAATTACCATACACTTTAAATATCTTTAACTAATATATATTTCGTACCTATATATTATAACATTCATAAAAGCCGTATAAGATTTATTTTTATTTTAATGTCTATCTAAAGGAAAAATAGTATTACAATATTACAATATAATTAAAATCATACATAAAGGAAAATGGACAAATATTTTTTACTAGGATTTCGTAGCAGTACATTATGACGATAAAAATTATAATAACAGGCATAAAGAAATCAAATTAAAGAAACAGCAAAATTAAATTGTTTTTTGTTTATTCTCTAGTAAAGATCAGTCGTACATTGTATACTTATGTAAACGAGTTTAACAGATTAGAGGAAAAATAGATTTAGGCTACAACAAAGTTTTTGTGAAAATAACACAGCACGAATGCTGTGTCTTAAAAACTGTTAGCTGTTGACTAACGAAGATAATCCAATTTCTGCGCGACGTGTCAGGATAAATCCTGCGTAAAAAGCAAGAAGGAGAAGGAAGAGAAAACTACAATCATATGTAAAGTTTGAACTTCTCATGATTTCATATGTAATCTCGTTGCTAATAAACGTCAGTACTTATGTTATTTATATGTGAAGGAAATACGTTTTGGCCATTCTAGAAAACAATCAATAAAATTATAGAAAGTTATATAATTTAAAACTTTAATTTATCGAGTATCGTGGGAACAATTTTAATTTTACATACATCATAATTTAGATAAGGCTACATATTAGATTTTTCAATAATTTTTATTGAAACAATTTAATAGATGTCATCACTTTTTAAGTATAATTAATGTGAAAGTTAGTCATTAATGATGAAGCTAGTAAAATAAGCTTTGAAGGCAATACTAAAGACTTAATCGGTTGGCTCAGCGATTATACCTCGGTGGTTTGAATATAAAACGGTTCGATCTATAACACATTGCGCAAAGGGATTATTCAGTTTAGATTACTTTCCGTATCGACTGAATATTCTTTTTCCAAGCCCTAAATATAACTTATCTTCTTCATTTGTTCATATTAAAAGGATGCAATAGATACAATACGAAAATACAAAATTGAGGGAGTAGAAAATATACAGATAATAAATATATATAATTCATTTTGAGTAATAGTGTTTTTGGTTAGGTCTAAGCAACAGGAAATATAGGAAATTTAAAAGTTATAAAATTCCCGTAAGATGTTATAACTGTTGATTATTATTTTTAATTCATTTTGTTTTAATAGCATTTGAAATTAACTTCTATGTGCAACATAACATTTATTATCTTTCATTACACGTAAACTATACAATGCACCGATATTTAAAGTAATATAAACTTGATTTATAGAAACTACAATGATGTGTTATGCATTTCAATTCACATTGAGCAAACACTCTATAGATCATGTAAGTTTATCAATCATGTAAGGATATGCACACAACTTTTATTTAGATATAATTATTAGTCTCTGATAGTATGGGTAATTTATGTAAAAAATGTTACTTTACGGAAAACATTTACAAAAGAATAATCTAGAAATTACAAATTTATTTTGAATGCCTAATACATTTTAGGATCATAGAAAGGCTTCTCTATGTATTCTTTAGTTAAAACCTTCTCTTTTTTACTATTATTTAAGGTATGGAAACAATACTAAATTAGTAATATTTACCCAATATTAGAACTTGTGTGAGTAATTGTTTGACCTCTTCAATTCAGCATAAACATATATTGAAAGGTAACATAAGGTTAATGTATCTAAACAAAAGGCTTCTTTTGTTTAGATACATTAGAGTTGAAATAAAGTATGGTAATATACATAGGACTTTGTACATAACTAAAATACTCTTATGCAAAAGAGGGAACATATTTGTAATATAATTTCGGGTGGTAATGGAGAAACTGTGGGATTGTTGGGAGATTTATTTCATTACGAGAATAGCCACTTAGGTCATGTCTAACAAGAAGGTTTCTCATTTCTTTAATAGCACTAAGCTTTAACTGAACCGAGGTAATAGAATGAATACATCAGCAATGTAAACCCTGCGAGTAAATTAAACCAACGTGCATTGTTTGTGGAAAGGTTTACTTCCAGTCTCCTTCACAGTTTAGTAGATGAGTGTCTTGTGACATTTCTAAGGGACATAATCATACCCAAATAAAGTCAAACTTTTGATTAGAGGTAAATATTATTAATAAGGCAAGAAAATTACAGTGGCGGATATTTTACAACTATTTTATAAACAATTATCATATTCTTCTTCCACCGTGTTTGAAGGGGTAATCTGGAAAAATAACACTCTTTTAACGATTAAATATTTAAAAATGTTTGTTATAACAAAAGATTCAACAAACCCAACATTCAACAAAATGTATAGGTGTACAATGGAATTGTGGTTACAATACATACACTTCATTTTAATGATTTGATGAACATTAAGCTACAATGGTTGTTTTTCCATTTAAATAATATTGTTACAAAAGTGTACGAAGACGTTTGGATGAGGGGGATATCTGATACCCAACCTATCTTACCTATTTTATTGTTTTGGACGATATGTGGTTCGTAAATTATTTACATTTAGAAATAATACATAAGTATATTTTTATCTGGAATAATACTAACCAATGCCGTCAAAGTCTATTAATTAAAGAATGTTATTTATATTGTAGACAATACATTTCACAGTTACTCGAGATTCAGAGCGCACCATGCCACCCAGTGTCTCAGTATGTTATATTCTTTGAATAAACATATGCTGTTGTATTGCGAAGCATGTAATAACGACGAGTGGTATTATATAATTTGTATTGTAGATTATGGCAATGGAGACCTCAAACAATTAGTGTATCTAGATCAGATCATTCAGAAACTTATTCTGAATGAACAAAATTATGAATGCCTGCATGCGGAGTACTCAACCTTGGTTTCATTTAGCATTGTAAAACAGCATATGTATAGTAGCTGAAACAACAAGAAAAAGTAAAACTAAGCACTAACATTATTCGACGAACCAAGAACTTCGTGACTACAATTAGAGGAAACAAGCGAACGCACTGTGCGCGTGACTATAGGAAATTGAATCAGAGAACAAGATATAAGAAACTAAATCTATAGAAAATCGTCGTAGTGACATCGTGTCCGTATTTTACTTATGGAGAGTATAATACAATATAGGTATATAAATATTTATACAATGCATAAGCTGTACCTAACAAAATAATGCTATTGTAAAGAGGGATATGGAAGCAAGAGAATAGAAATTACGGTATTACGTTTGCAGATATTCATAAATTTACTTTGTTACTTATATGGAACTTAAATAAAGGTCAATTTGATTGATTATTTTTAACTGAACCTCAATATAAATCCAACAGGCAGACAATCATACAAAAAGAAGTTGCCATTAAAATGGTGTCAGCTTATGTCATGTCAGATTTAATTTTTTTAATTTTCAATTATTTATTGTTATTGGTTCCTACATATTTTTACATTTTATTATATTTATATTTATTTTTTATGATAGGAATTTGTACACGAAGCAGCAATGTATAGCTAGTATGATATTAAACATTGAAATTTTGAGAAGTCTATTTTATGATTATTGAGGACATCATTCAACATACCGTTAAGAGAAGTGCGGCCATAGGTATAGAGTGGCATGCCATATTTTGGTCTGTACAATTTCTGTCCATATTCTGGAAAGAAAAGTTTTATTATTAATGGACAATATTACACAAGGTTGTTGCCAACAATTACACTAAATCATAACTGGTTTAAAACTCGATTGCGACATTTCATATACTAATATAGTGGTAATTTACTTACCCTCCTTGTAATGAGAGTGAGGTTGATATGGCAGGTATACTTCTGAAATAATATAATTATTAAATTTCTATCCAGACATAGTATAAAACAATAGTGTTACATTTAATGATCAATCCTAAAATTTAGTTGCATATTTATTTGAAACGAAAAGAGAGAGATTAATATAATGTATTATATTTTTATAATAAAAAAGAGATAAAGACAATAAAATAGACATTAATTAAATAATGACATTATATGTTACAGTTTTTGCATTACGAATTGTAATGACTACATAATTATAATGTAGTAAGAACTTAGATTCGTAAAATTGAATTTAATGTTATTGTTAATTTGGCCACCGTTTTATTGACAATAGTCATGTATCATTTTTACATTTTCAAACTACAAAAATATAATATTATTTTGGTTGCACAGATTTACTTAGTGTTCCTTGATAGTTTGTGCTATAAATATTCTTAACTAACCAAATAGGTATCTAAGAGCTAACATCCTTAAAATAAGGAACTTTCACGAATGTAAAACTTGAATGTTGTGTTGGATGATAGAGGCTTATACGTAGAAAATGTATATGGTTTAATACAAAGACATCTTTTTATTAAAAATATAACATAATCCTATTCTTCACAGTCGTATTTTGTGATATAATAAAAGAATACTATTACGATAATATAAATTATAATTTTATCTTTCATAGTTATTGTTACTATTTACAGATTTTTAACTTATTACTTAGACGTACAAACAGTATATAGTGAAAAAATTCTGTTTTTCTATACAGTATACAAGATAAGGATATGTATATTCGCCATAAATCAAACAAAGAAGTAAGGGCTTACTTATATGTAACAAACTTTTTAACACAATTTGTTTGAACCGGTCATATCAAACCTATTGAACATGTATAGGGACAACATTGTACATACATTTAATATAACATTTCATACACAACAATACTTTTTAAAAGAACATTGCTAACCTACTCATGCATTTTTGGAGGGGTTAAAACTATTGTATATTTGCAGTTAACGTATCGAGATGACCACAATATGTTTTCCCAGTATGTGGAGAGTATTGTTTACACAGTTATACATGTGATTTAATTTACCATAATGTGAAGAATGAGGTTTTCTGTCAGCTCCTTGATGCCCGGGTAGGAAGGACACAGAGGCTATCAAAGCAAGAGCAACAAACGTTGCAGTCCACATACTCAGTTTCAGACGATGAAGTATCTGCAAAAGTTCTAATATACAGGTAGGTTATATTTCAGGCGGTCAGTTTTTGTCTTTCAGTGCAGGACGTTTTCTTAAAATGTTTTATCTTTTCTAGTTAGGTACATACAGTAGTGTAAATCTAAAAATATAATCGAAAATGCGAAAAAGTAAGAAGTTACTAATTAAAAAATTTCCCAACTTCTACTCACAATTATATTTTAAACCCCAGAGCGTATATTTTCTCTCTTGATCACATTGGCAGACATCAATGTCATTTTTTAGTGAAAATTTACTTTCAGAATCTTGTTTCTAATAAAAACAAGGTTGGTTTGTAAGAATCTTGGCCTACTTCGCCTACTTATAAGGGAGAATACACTATAAACTCTATAAATAGTAACAACGATTCCTTCAAAGTATACAATAACCTGAGCACACAGGTATTTCTGGTATTTTATTTGTTATTTGATTGAAGTGGTGCAATTTAACTGTAAATAACGATTAAAATTAGAATTTGTTGATATGAATCTACTTTTACACGAAATTAGAAAAGACGCCTAAAGAAGTTCATTGCAGGATTTAAACCAACATTTGGTAACTCGTATAATTTCTATGAAACTGTTCATATGTAGAAAAAGGCTATGCACAGTAAGAAGATTACAAAGAGCTATTTATCTCTTTTCTCGTGTCTTACTGGTAGACAAGAAGGTAATGCACTTTTTTATGACAATGACCGGACCCGTCTTTGTTATATTGGGTCGACTAACATTTTCTGCTGCCGACGCGCATTGCTGCTTTGGTCTGCATTGCGGTGCTGGGCTTTGTGGACAGTTAGTTTGACCTCTTTATTGAGGTGTGTGACCTTTGTCCCGCCCAACCCCGCTGTTGTGGTTCACGTCTCTTTATACCTTATGGAAACCAGTATTATTGTATTTGCTCGTTTAGTAATGAAAGGAGGGCATCCTTGTTAGAATCTTCCCTTTTTTCTGTACCGTTTACTCTGTCATACTATTTTGGTGGCAGTTACTTTAAGTGATAGATTTATGTTCAAGACCAAACTATGCAGTGCTTATTATTATTTTCTTTTAATTAATTTCTAAAGGTTAAGATAAGAACACCGGAATGAAACTATATTGCTTTGTCATTAATTTGCTATTCTATTTATCACTTTGTACCCATAATCTGACCAATAACCCCAGTATTTATACTTTAACATTAACAATTTAATCCATGTATGAACCAGATTTATGTCCATAAGTTCATAATCACATTACATGAGTAAATTTTATTTAAATTTGAATTGACAAAGTTTGTATTTAATATTAAATCAATTTTAATACACCTTCTGTAATAGTGAACTACGATAATCCTTGACACATAACATATATCTAACATAGGCAGTTGGTAGAATAGTTTTCAATGTTATGGTTTAACGAATTTGAATTGTTATACATCGTATTTTCAAAAATTTTTAGCTTAATAGGATATATCAATTGGAATTTAGTACTCTTTTTTAAATTATTTCTCTTATAAACCGTGTACATATCAGTAAAACTACTTTTAAATGTTATAGATAATTAATAGTTTATTACGAAAATTAAATGTATTGCTTATGTAAATAAACAATACGTTCCTAAACTAAAACGATTGCGTCAGTGAGTTAAATCAATTAAATATTAAAACTTGTCAAACATTAATCGTAAGTTACTCACACGCGTGCACGCACACGCGCGCGCGCACACACGCACACACACACACACACACGCGCGCACACACACACACACACACACACACACACACACACACACAGACATAGACATACATAATTATTACGTAATATTTACATATTTTAAAAGCCCCAAGAAACCGATATTTATAAACCAAATATACGCGAAATTTACCTTTAAACAAACTAATATTCCATATTTTCTTTATAATATTGCATTTTTCCAGTTACCACTAAATCAACTTAACGAATTTATTGTGTTATTATCATGGACTCTATACCATTCGCTAATGTGTTTTATAATACTTCTATATAAAGACTGTCAGCTCTAGTATAGAAAGAAAATAGAATATAAAAAGTTTAGAAGTAAAGGAAATATGACTATTAGCGGCATTCATAATGATTACCAATATATATTTAACCGTCCCAAAAGTGTTGTAAAAATTAAAAAAATATAATATTTAATAGTATTTTTTATCCTTGATCCCTAAGCTAGTAAATATTTCGTGCTCGTTTGTTTCAAAGCATATTTTAAAAATACACACTTATTTAGTGGATGCGAGATATTTATTATGACACAGAATAGCTCTATAATTTTTCTACATGCATTAAATTAACATTACCCTAGTTGAAGTTCATTGCACTTGATCATTGTATAGCATATTATTAAATAACTTTATTTATAATTATAAATTATTTATGCATATTTATAAACTATGCTTATTATATCTTAAATAAATTTTCCATCCGTTAAAAATCAATGTTTGCTAACTACAAATATGCAAATAAAACTTTTTGCAAATACAATACCTTCAATACGAGATGTATGATGTGACAGTGATACAAATTGATTAACCGAAACGTATGATTTAACTGAGCAACTGTTCTATTGTTTGATTGTGATGTTATCAATGAAGTGCAACGTAATTTCTATTGAAAATATTACCTTTTGTTTGTTATATAATTATAAAAGAAGACTTAATGCATCGCTAATTTAAACAAATGAATAGAAAGGTATATTTCTATTCATATTTATAATTTAATATTTAACAATAAAACAACAAAAGATATTGAATTTTTTGTGTCGTGCAATAAAACATTAATTTAACTTCCCGGAAAAAGTTTTGGTCAAAGCATTCCTTTCAATAAGGGTTTCAGGGGAAATCATCCATGATTTATCTTTACAACAAATTCAGCTTTTATTCAAATGTGCTGTAAATAAAGCGTTTGGAATTACTGGACCTTTAACATATATGTCTAATGAATTTCCAATGTTTATTTTAAGCTTGTAAAAACATGAGTACGATGCTAATGACATGAAAATACTATTGATTTATCATGAAAATAAATCCATTGTGCTTTCCTTTTTTGAATGTGGCGTAGTCAACAATATACGAGACATAATATAAAGACACTAAGCTGTTAACACATATGTAACTAATAATTATTTTTAGGTAAATCGGAACTTTATTTCTCGTTATTATCAACACTAACCTCAGGGATGACAAGGGGCAGCTCAATGATGTAATATGGCGAATTCATATGAAATTTTTGTTATTTAATCCACCATATATCTTACATTTTATTTCAGTGTTATTGGTTAAGAGTGTCAGATTTACAAAAAAAAATTAAAAAAAAAACAAACAAATACTTAAGTCTGAGAGAAACCTGCTTCCGTAAAAGCGCTGACCTCTAGTATTTTCCATAACTTGTGTTTCATGTCTTATAGATGTCTCTAGATATTTTAAATCCCATAGTAGAGTTTACCATAATTATTATTTTATAAGATTGAAGTGATAACGGATGTTTTAGCTTATTTTTAAAACTTCACGTGAGAGTTTCAACAGTTATTTATTGTCAGTTATAAATGAATTTATATATTTTGTATTGCAGATAGTTTTCTATCTTTCTCCTATAAATTATACTTGGATTTCTATGCATATTTTATAAAAGGAACTACCCAATCGGTCCAACCGTTCTCAAAAAATGGTGCTTAGTAGCTTATTTTGTGATTAATTTTCATATATAAGACCAGGAGACCACGTCTTTACCCAAAATTTCGTAGCCTTTGCACGTGTATTTCTGGTTCGAATGAATTATATTTCCGACATCAAGTTTCAGTTTGAGTCAAAATCGAAGTGAAGGCATTTATAATATTTTTCTGATTTATTTGGATATTTCTTATTTTAGTATTCAAAGTGAAGAAAATAAAAATTAAATTTAAAAAATGTTTCACTGGTTCTATTTTGTATTTTTTTTATGATAAATATATACACAAATGTCTGGAAAACCTAATTTGATCCAAAAGTCTGTTTACATTAACTTCCTGCCTAAGATACTTGAAGTGTCATAATTGTTGTTTCCACTTTTGTTCCGACAAAAAATTACTTACGTACGACTAAATATTAGCGGTCAAACAAAGTCAGATTTGGCAGTTTAAAATAACCTTCAGTATAATTTATTTACAGTCCCAAAGTTGATGTTGCTCCGATTAAGTATATATAAGTTATTTCCTTAAGAAAGTAAATAAGATATATTTAGGTTAAAAAGCGTCTATCAGCACTTTTTTAATTACTTCCGGTCTAAAATATTTCAAGTTCCATAGTTGGAACTTTCCCTTTACCTCAGTAAATAAAATAAATATATAGTACAGCTAAAAAGTTACTGCGGTCAAATTTGTCAGTTAAGGCTATTAAATTCACTCCCGATCTAATTTATGTATGAATTCAGAGTTTCATTTATTTTGTTGCTGTGGCCAAGAAGATAATACACATAAATACACATCTGGCATCCAACTAAGAACAGAAAGACTAATTTGATCAAAAAACATCTACTTCCGCTGCTTGCGCCCTGCTTCCGGTTTAAGAAGAAGAGTGTGACATCCCTTTGTTACTCCTTAAGCTACACAAACAATTCCCTACTCAATGACAAGGGACCCAAACTCATCATTAGTAAATCCTCATAATATACAAATATATCTTAAACATCTACTTCATAAAATATATATATATATATATATATATATATATATATATATATATTTCTTGGGTAAGTTATTGGTCATTAAAAAGTATCTTCTTCAAGTGTTACTGAGAGTCCAAAATGTATTGAGGGATGGGATATTGTATTTGCAAAAAAATGCTTTGAATCTTAAAATAACATGACGTGTTTATACATTTTAAATTAAGATATTATAAATTTATATAAGTAATTAAAAATAATAGAGAGGATTCATGCTTTATGGGAATAAAATAGTTTGTAATCAGTTCACCAGTACAATTATACCTATTATCCTATTACCTATTATTATAAATTATTGGACCTTTAGCTATGGATTTTATAAGGTAATATTTAAGTAATCAAGAGACTACTAGATATACTATATTTGATATTTTCCACTAACTGTTCCACTATTTCAGAAATAACTGCAAACCCAAATAGCTATGCGTCTTTTCAGTGCATTGACAATTTCCTGTTGTGACATAAAGGTGTATGAGGGAATCTTCACTCTTTTTGTCGGATGAGTGCCAACATTGTCTATCAAAAAAGTAATCACTAGCCTTAATATAAAAATTAATAATTAATTTGAATAAAAGCTAGCTTTTGTCGAAATTGGCCGTACTAATAGTTGTAATAATTGTTTCATGGAGGTAAGGATTTTTACATTTTTATTTTTGCTCACATTAAATGATAAAAAATATGTTTATTATACTACTAAAATGTGTTAATTTTACAATGCGCTTTGATTTTGAAACAAAATTTTTTTTTTTATTAAATTAAAATCTTAGCTATAACAGAACCAGGAGTTCCTTACAATATTCAAGTTACCTGACATGATGTTGTTAACCAAACACATTATATAAACATGTACGTTAACTAAACAAAGCTCTTAGAGAGTTTAGGTGTGTAACTTAGTAAACTAACTTACCACTCTACTACAAATTCAAGGCATCAAACCACAGTGACAAATGCAAATGCAGTAATTTCTACATTTTATAAATATATCAAGCAGCCACAAATGCAAACTATTCTAAGATTTAATTTAGAACCTTGATTTTACTTAAAACAAATTGTTCAAAACATCCACAAAGAATTTATTTTTGCAATTCTAGTAGTAAAAAGGGTAAGAAAAATTAAGTCTTAAATTACATCATATCTCACTAAAAATTAAAATTAATACTATTTATCAGTAACCGTATTTTTTCTTGGTGTTTTGATAAATCGCAGTTTGAAAAGAAAAATCTAATTCAAAACTATTGACTTACGACATAATACATGATAGGAATAAAACATTAAAACACCTATTGTATCTAGAAATAAATTGTTTTTAAGAAACAATTTAGAAGACGGGAAATTGTTATTTACTACGATGAGGAACAATGGAGGTCTACAATTCAATTGATGAAAAGAGAAAGAGCTACGAGACCCTGTGTTGTGACTGTCTCCATTGTTTGCGAACTTATCGACAGTTATTTTACTGAAAGAACGATGGCTGAGTTAATTTTGAAACTGGATCTTTTGAAAAGATACTTTTTTACTAATAGCTACATATGTTTTTATAAAATATATTTTTAAATAAAATTTGATTTTATGATAATATTAATATAATACAATAATAATCCTTGCATTGTATAATATTTTAACTATAACACTCAATATCATGTGGTAAAGCATAAAAGTAATCATTAGAAAGTAAACTTAAATTGTACACAAATAATATAATAAAGTTATAATATTTTATGGTAATTTGTAGTATTTTCAATATCAGAAGTATAAAATGTATTCACCAAACATGATGTTTATAATAATGGAAGTAAGTAAGGAATTAATAACTAAAAATGTAATGAAAACAGCTTTTCAATTATCATTCTTTTGTACTCTTAAATGCCAACTGTACTTGAAAAGAGACACGTAAATTTCCACTCGGTTCCCTTAAACTCACTTAATCTACCGTATTTTGTAATGGTAATGCTATAAAAGAACTTGAAGTATACAAATTTTGTCCGGCCTTTAATGTAATGTAGCAGAATCCCTTCCCACTCCATATTATTGGACAGTTTTAGGTTATGAGTATTTTTAAATTTTCAAAAAAGCAAGTTTTACAGTAATCGAACTTTTTTTAATATGGCCGTTCATGGTATTATTTCAAAGTTTGTGTCATTAAGTATATATAAATTAGTATTCATTTAACTGTGGGCTCGTATCCCAAGTGATAATGAATGGAAAAACGGTATGTTTAATGCACATCTTGAATTAAATAGAGATAATAAATAAATTTCTATTGCAATATGTTTGGGATGCGAAAGCCTTTCAAATTATGTACAACATAACGTGTTTGCATATGAAATCTTTTGAATTTGAAGATGAGGCCATATTCTGTTGAGACACTGTATTTTAAAGAGTTAAAACTATATACATTATGGGATCCATTTAGTGGAGAAGAAATACCTGTGTATATGAGGTACTAAAGTAATTGAATTTATGTTTTCTGATGTTAATAGACATAATACAGTTATAATTTTTTGTAAATTTTTAGGAGTATCGTTTAAATCGTATACGAAAATCATCTCATAAGAGTGATCATACTTAATAATAATTCAAACATTTTAATATGTGGTACAATAAATGGCTGTGCAGTGTATATCCAGTGTATAAGTGCACCGTCTCTCATCCCGGTGAACCAAGTTAGAACGATGAAGTTACGTACAGTTCGCCAATTTGCCTTGGGGATACGTAAATTCCCATGTTATCTTGGCGTATAATCCAGGGTTGAGTCAGGGCTGAACTAGTATATTAACTTGCACTTTAATTAGATAACTAATTTTTATTTGAATCCTAGGAAGTGTTTGGCAGTTTAGTGTTCCATTTTCCTTCCTCGTCATTATCATACTTTTGTGCAAAGTTGTACTAGAAGCTACTTTAAAATTTTACGGATAGTTTTAAACCGAGAGTGAGTTCAAAATATAACTCATAACAGTGCTTGGATTCGCTATCGGTGCTAACACAAGACGGGATTATATTCAAGCTGTCCACGTTGAAGTTTATAAACTTATATGTAATATGTATTATATATAATTCAGTATTTTAATTCAAAAATCATTGTCATTTATATGTCCCTAACCATGACAGTTTTCACTTGTGGAGACTCCAGCTCCTATAAAATAAACTTGTTACACAATTTGGTTCCATTAAATCTCATAATGCTGTGTTCGCCATGGTGGATAGGGCATTTTATGGAGCTCAATAGTTGAACTCAGGGTATAAACAATCGGGAAGTTTGTAGAGCTCCTGCCCTGAGTGTTCTTTACACTACTATATGGATAATTGTCCTAAAAATAAGTCGTTGTTCCTAGCTCTCTGTCTCAAAACTGCAATATTGACGTGATAACATCATCTTTAGTCGAGCATGATCATTTAGAGACGATTAGATTATGATAAAGTTATATCTACTCAAAGCATCGTATTTAGATTTAATTTTATGTTTTACATAATAGATGCTTGGGATATATTACGTGAAAGCACTAATACATTAATACTCCTAGCTTGGTGGACACATCCTCGAGATTTGTGGGATCAGATTGTACCTTCGCCAATACATCGTTATGAAAAGAGTTGAGATAAAAGAGGTCATATTTGTAAATATCAGTTATCTTCTTACCACTATTTTCGTCTACTATTATTACCATTTATTCCGTATTTTAATTTTTTGCTGCCAGTTTCATTGAGCTGGCACCCTGATCACTTCACTCAATTCGATATACAGCTGTTGTGTTTGCATTCTTTATGGTTTCGTTTCGAAGAAAAATTACGACTTAGCTTTTTCACTGTGACATATTGCAAACGCGCTAAAAACATCTTGGATCATAAATATAAATTAATTTAGATTTTATTTAAACACTCAAATGTGTTTTATTCTCAACACCCACCTAATATTTCAAACTTTCCGAGTGTGTACTATGCTACGTATTTTAATTTACATATAAACTACCTTGTGCAATTCACAAAATAAGTTGTACTTATTTACTTTTCTACAAAGCTACGAAATGCAGTCCTTATTAGTGCCTGGATGTGCATGCGGTATAGAGTTAATACCAACTTACTTAATTAATTAATAATATTAGTTTAGCCATTAATAAATTTAATATTACACACATTTTTATATTTAAAATAATACAATTCCTAAGATTAATAGCGAGGTGACACTTACCAACAAACAACGCTGAAACACTTTCCTTAAAGTTTCTTGAACATGGGTGCTAATTGCAAAAGTTCCTAACGCCTGAACTGCCAAAGTATCTAATGGTCTTAACTGACAAGAACATGCATAATTCTCAATTTTCCTCTAAAACGCAGTTCACATGAGACTTGAAAGATCCTAAAACAAAAACCTTAAAGATGTTACAATGGCAATCTTACAACTAATGTTACGCTTAATCAAGCAGTAAATACTATAACATGTTTATTAATTTATTGATTAAATTGTAAGTCAAGTTGCAGTACATGCAGTATTCGTTGATAATCTTTAGTTATTTTATTTTGGGGCCAAGAATCTCTTGAGCGTTTACAAAAATACCGATTTGGTTACCAAGAGTTTATTATCTACTGTATAGCCATTGAGTTTCAATTACTTTGCATTATCATTATAATATTGAAATTACATCAATCAATACATTTCAATAATGATTATCACAAAAAATTATTCTAATGTAAATAACGTTGCAATACCATTTCTATAATACCAATATTGAAGCTTGCACATTTTATGTTATATATGTTATAGAATATTGATATTTTATACTTATATTTAGATTTCAACCATACTTGATCGTAAGTCTTTCGCTGATAGTTTCTATTAAAATATACTATCACAAACATCTACTATTACGAGGTTTTATTCTGTGAAACAGATAATAACTTAGCGTCTTTTCTTATCCATAGCGTTCGTTGGTTGACAATGTCGTTAAACATTAAACACTTGCTCACATAACTGGCTCCAATATATAATAATCTGTTTCATACAGTGTATAAAATTAATTTTATTGACTTTCATATGATATTCATATATTTCAGACCTACTAAGTACATTACAACAATCTTTGAAGTGATGTCAGGCCCATTTAGATAGTATTTGATTTTGGGTATTATTCCTAGGACATCCTGAGCTAAAACTAATAAGTACTATATTACAATATAAAAAGATGGTAACATATGTTATAAGTATGAAGGCTTTACTCCACATGGAAGATATTTCCGGTGCCAGAATTCTATTTACTATCACTACACATTTGTGTTGATTTCATGTTTGTAGGGAAGCGGAAATTGAAAAATGTATGCATTGCTCTTCAAGGCGTTGTGATCTTATTTCGAAGAGAGGTTGATCTTCATGACTACACTGAATTGTATCTGTGTGCAGCATGAGAACGAGTATTTATAATGTCATTGTTTTAGGCCATCGGGAAACTGAAAACAAAAATATATTTTTTATAGAACTGTCTGTACTCTTTTTCGACCCTTTTTGGCTGGTTGATCTTTACGAAAAAGCTTTTGTTTTTTGTTACTCATGAAACACGTGTGTGTGACATTAGGAAGTTGAAGAAACTAAAATACAGTTATTCTAGGTTTTGCAACCCAATTTAAACCCCTATCGGTATTGAATTTACTCAAAGTTCTTGAATTTGTCTTGACAATTTAAATGTGTATTAAAATTCTTTTTCCATGGCATCAGGAAGTTGGAAAAGAAAGTTATAGTTTAATAATCTTGCTCATTTAACCTTATTGAGTATAGCGAAACTTATATTAATATCAGCTATTATTACTTAAATATTGAACTCTTCATAATAATAATGCTTATTAGTACTTATTTATTAGGAACACATTTTCACAGATAGTAATAGTCTTAAACCTTGTCCTTTATTAGCAGACCATTGAAAAATCCTCTCCCTCAATCAATCGCCTTTAATATCATCAAGGGCAAGTAAATCCATATGTTATTATTAAATAAGCCGAATAGTAGTGCTTTGATACAGAATCGACATAAAAACTTGTTGACTTATTTATTGTTTATTGTGTGCCAAATATTGCTGTTTAATGAATACTGTAATCAATGAGTCAATCTTAAAATATATTTTCTTAAAACTACCTTGTACATAACCATTATTGTGCGGAACACATTGAAAAATGCAAAATAATGTGTATTAAAAAAATTACTAAACTTTTTGCATTGAATATGTATTTCAAATACTAGTGTTTAGTTCAAACTTATAATTAAACATTATCAATTCACAAACGACTGATTACTCCCTATACGAGCTGTCAATAAATGAGTCCTTTTGTACTTGGCTACTGTTTTGGCATCATTTCTAAGTTTAAAACTGATGGTAAAGTAAGAAAATGTATAGCGTTACGATTGAAGTACTTATCAGCCAATAGTCTTATCGAGGGTCTTATTGAACAGAATAATCCAATACATTGGGTTATCGAGAACCCGACATAACGCTGTAAAAAGAATAAAACAAAGATGTGTACTACTCTTTTAGTTTATGACCCTATATTTTTAGAGATCTTCAACAATTACATTAACAATTATAAAACAAATCTCTAAGACTTTTTTCTTATGAGTAATTGCACCGAGAAGGAATACGGATATCCAGACGAACTGGAATTTAATCTATTTACCTTCAAAGATTTTCCTATGACCTATAGAAGCCGTAGTAGTAATTTTTCAGTCTCTGCGATCTTTCTATCAATAATTGTTGCATAAAGGGGTAGACAGATAAACTAACTGATAGATAAACAGATGGATTGCCCTTTGACTATTTAACTAACAATAAATAGCGTTATTCCTAGGACTGAGAGAAGTACATATACGAGTTTTCACGTTTTAACGCTCTTTCTGTCAGAGGCACTTAAAGGTTGTATGAGCAAAGGGATAGCTAGACGAATAATGGCAGATTTATATAAGTAGGCCTAAAAATTAGGAGTTACCATACAGAATAAGGTCATTAGTAAATTTAAATTGGTTTTGGAATAACATTTGAACCTTTGCTGTGTCTATTTCAAAACGTCCGTTCCTAATTTGTACATGTGTACAAGCATTAAGTTTATCGTGATTTTCACCCGTTCCATAACTAGTTATAAATTCAAGAAAACATTTTCATTTTTTTTATAACTTTGCATGCGATTGAATGTGTCATCATCACATTTTTTATTGTTTGGGTTTCCAAGCCAAATATTATAAAAAACAAATTTAAGGCAGTACATAAAAAGTAAGGTAAAATCGTATACAAAGGTTCATTGGCAGTGGTTTCTGAAATTTATTTTCTTTATGTCCGGTATTTTAACTATTTTAAATATATAGGCAATAAGGATAACTATGTGGGACCTATCCCTAAAACCTGGCAATAAAAACTTAAATATGTCAGAGAGTTGTTAATATTCTTTAGTGTCTTCAATTATAACACACTTAAGATCTGCCTCTCAGTCTAATTTAGTCAACAACTGTTACTTAGAAGATATTCAATACGTTCATAAACAACATATTCCCAATTCTACACTCTGAGTAGCAGTTCATTTTCATTATATTCATTGCCTTTGTTTTAACTTAATATACCATTACCCAATATTATTATATTTAATCAGTCTATAAAAGTTATCTGAGATGAAATATTAAATAGTAGTAGTTAACATTATTAACGTATCAAAACTCTGCTACTGGTCATAAATATCTTTCCTATGTTCTAAGGACTAAATTATTCACGGAATGATAAGCTAATTCGCTTGACTAGCAATGTTTTCTAAATGGAACTTTAAAGCCGAACGCCACCCTACCGGGAAGGACCTCGTACGTCTTGTGCATAAGAAAAATCTATATTTTGTTATCATAAATTAGCCCTTCATAAGAGACATCTATTCTAAACGTATTGTTAAGTAAATTTGTAAATAGTAACGTAAGTTACCTGATATGACATTTTATTTCCAATATTAAAAATAATTAAGGTTGTAGTTACGTCCTTCTAACGAGATCATGTTTTTATAAATGCAAGTTGTCTCGATAACCGGTTTATCCCATCACGATTTTGTTTTAGCGAGTACAATTAAAGCACTACCGAAGCTTTCAAATCTTCTCCAGCCCTTTCTTTAATTCTTGGATCTTTTTCAAGTACAACTTTTCCAATCTGATGTTAAAAGTTATTGTCAAGGCAAGCCTAACCATTTTGTAGTTTGTAATTTCAAGTCTTCATTTAAGGCAAATCAGTTCTTAATTCTTAGGAATTATATAACGTAATATTCTAAAGGACATAGGAATCAATACTACCAACTTCAGATAGCATACACATTCACATAAACATTACACAACACACAATACACATACATTCCAAATATTTTTATATGTTGTAAATTTTTATTATACTTTAATAGCAAGGCGGAAAATTTAAATTTTCATTAGATACCTAGAAGTGGCGCGTGTAAGTTATTTTGCAGCTTTGAATCCGTGTGAGTATTATCTTGTCTAAAATAATTATTAAAATATTGGAGTAGAAATTCCTCACTTATTTACAAGTAAGGAATATGTAAATATGTTGTTTATTTATGGTGTATGTGAAGGTAGTGCTACAGTCGTTGTAGAAGAAAACAGACAACGTCACCCTTACCGCAGAAATTTAAAAGTTAGAACAATGAGTGCAACATTACCTACGCTCCTCGAAACTATTACATTGTGATAATGCAATAAAGTTGAATTAGTATAGTAAAATATGAATATTTTAATGCTTAATACAATTGTTAGTTGTTAAGTATTTATATAGTGTGTAATATTAGACTTTTTATTTTAAATCTAAAACTAAATATTGTTTTCCAATGTTGTGTCACACTCATGTGTTTATCATGGATAAATTGGAGCCGTTCCTGAAGTAATATTGGAGTACTGTGGTGAGAGGGGACAATTCATGGCTCCTATTTGTGGTAAATAAAAGCCGAAGAAATTAATCATGCAAATATATATAATATATTAGTCTAAAAACAAAACATTGCAATGTTCATCTACTCTGTAGTAGCGGCGGACTGTCTAACATCTGCCGTACCCAGAAACGATGCCATAATCTGTAAACACACAAGATTGTTAATAGTGAACAATTCAGTGTCAATTCTAACAACATAATTCACGTAACAATTAATATTACATGCCTTTATTTATAAGTTGCGTAATGGTGTTTTTTTTATATATAAATTGATCAATGCTGAAACTTTAATAAATTATACCAAAGTATACTACCAGGAAGTGTATTATATTATAACATAACCAACTATGTAAATGGAAAAGAACAATGGATATAGTTTAACATTGGAAAAAATTCCGAATCTAAAAAATGCATTTAAAGAATTTATAGCTTCTGTGGTAATTGAAAACAATACTTTTAGTTAGTTTGATCCAATAAAGCTCTTTTAAGTGTACCTATTATGTTTTGTCTCTGGATATTAGCTATCATAAAAAAAATGTTATCTTTAGAAAATTGCTTTTATTTACTGTTTTGTGAAGAAGATCGGAAACCACTGTACGATGCGTCATCATGAATGTTAGGTCCATGGGAGTGGTGTCCGTGGCCTAAAAACAAACGGTTTTATCAATAACCTACGGTACATATACAGCTAATTTTCAACAATTTTTAATACTTAATCGTACAGTTTTCAACTGTAAACTCTCTCTATATAACAAGCTTAAAGAGTATTCTTTTTACTCACCATGTGACGATCTGTGGTTATGATAAGAGGCGTCAATATCATGATCAGCACTGTTCGAGTGGTGCTCAGGATCTGAAAAGATATTATTAATATTGGTTCGTGTATATATAGTGGTATATAAGGTTAAATTACTAAAAACAGGATCTCAAAAACAGTTTTTGGTGACAGTTTATTTTGAGGAAATGATTACTATTCTTAGCCTACTGTCATCTCATATAATTGAAGACGTTTGTAATTTCATTTCATTATTTAAAGTAAAATACTTTTATAAAGACTTTTTCATGGGATAGTTTTACCTATTATATAATAATATATGTTAAAGTTTTCACTTTTAGATGATTTAATTTTTCGGAAGCCGTTCGCCCCATGTTACGTGTTACAGATGGCTTCTTAGCCCTAGCTTCACCTGGTAAAATAAGACATATTTTTTACTTTACTTTAAATAACTATAGTTTCATACAGTCTGGTTCATTTTATTAACAGATAAACATGTATAAACCATTCTACATATACCACTATTCTGTGCGCACACAAACACGCGAGCGCGTGACAACACAACGTCGGTGATATATTTATATGGAGTGATACCAATTTTCGTTACACATATTGTTACAATTCCCGGCAGAAAGAAAGATTATTTGTCAGTAATATATGTCTTCAGCCATCCTCAACACGATGACACGATGTGTTCAAGCATATCTGGGGTCTGGTAAGATCATTAGAAAGTGTTGCAGCCTGTGCAACCCGTAATCTTATTCTGTATCGATCCGGATGAAGTAGAACATCAAAGAAGGCAACTTCTAGAATCTTTCTATCACCTTTTTGATGTAAATAAGACATTAATTATTTTAATGAAATTTATATTAATTTAAGAGCACTATGCATTACAGTCAATGAAATGTACAGCCATTAGAAACAATCTATTATTTCCGTTTCTTGTAATAACTATGATAGATTCATTAATATAGTGACCAAGTGGCCGGATAAAATCTATTTGTGATATAAGTTAACGATTGTTTCCAATAACACTCGCTTAATAGCTTATGGTTTAGCTTAACGTAAAGATATGGTTATATTTCTCTGAATGACAAGGTTTATAATATAATTGGTTTGATGGACACATAATGTGGATTAATATGTTCAAAGAACAACTTTATAACTTAAAATATTAATATGGAATAATTAAAATAAATGAAAGAAAACGTATATTAAAATATTTTATCAGAAGATTTATTAGCATTTAAGAATTTTGTTATGTCTTCGTATAAATTAAACTCTTTTACTTAACTAGTCAGTGAAATACAGGATAATATATTTGCTTATTCAAGTTTTATTAAACACATGACGACCTTTCTATGAGTATATAACAACATACTTGAGAAAGGTGTATCGAAATATAGATATACAATTAATAATATTTATAAATATAATTGTTCTCAAATATACTTAATTTAATATATAATGTACAACAATATTTGTAAAATCTAGTCCTAACTATTTCGATTTTAAAATGAAAATCTCTCGTGTTCAAATAGAAAAAAACATTAATTAATTATATAAGATACTTAAAACAAAAGAGAACGGTATAAGGACCTTCAAGAAACGAATAAATACAATCTGTTGGACACAAGAACTTTCATTTTCAAATAGTAGCGCCTATTTAATACCTGGTATATAATAGATAAACAACATCCCAGTGGAAAGATAATAACATTTTCATATAATTTTTAAACTATTGTAATGCAAAGTACAATATGAAATTAAAATGAATGGCAAAATGTTGTCTTTACTATGTTTATAACAATAAATGGTATTTTAATATTAAAGGTTACCGTGATATGAGCCTCCATGTGAATAGATTAAACGGGAGGGGCGTGCTTCATTCTCGGGCAGATAAGCCATGGAAGACAACAAGGCAAGAACCAGAACAGCCCACATACTCGCTGTAAGACGGTTAACTTTCTGAAAATATAAGAAGATTGAATGTTTGAAAGTTTGTATGTGGTTGAGTAATTGATAATGAATTATTCCATTATAATTATGGAATATGGTTTACTATTAGTTGTACAGGTACAAAGATAATTCCAAGTCTGAAAGTCTTTGTCTACAAAAACTTCCTTATTATTAATATAGTATGTTTATTTTTATACAAGCTGTGGGTAAGAACAACTGTTATGCAGTGTAATTTAACAATTATTATTTGATAAATTCAACATTTATTTCTAAATATGACGTTTATAGCATATTTCTAACAAAAGTGTCCTTTCTTCGGTTATGGTGTTTGATTTTAGCAATAAATTAAAGAGTAAACTTTCCTTGTCAAAAATATAGGTATTGTGTCGTAGTTCATAATCTCATTTTGATTATGTATTACCAATGGCGCAGAGTAGCAGGTACAATGGTTATTTCAAGATAACCGGATCAAGCAACGCAAAGCGTGGCTGCTGCTTGGATGGATGATCGCTGAGCCATCCTGTTCTTGCAAGCAGCCCGCCTGCCCGGCCGTTGGTGATTGTTCGGAAGTCACCTTTAAGCCGTTCGTCCCCAAGTTAATTGTTAGAGAGAGCTTCTAACTTGGCCTGGTAAGACAAGACGTCTTTTCTTTACTTTACTTATATAGTGGTCTCTTTAGGATAAATTTCAAGACAGACAGACAGACGCACAAAAATGAAAGTTTTTCCAGTGTATCAAGTGATAAGCTACGCTGACGGTCTAGAATTAATGTGCCATATTATTCACTATGCATTTTCTATTCAATTTACATAATTAACTAGAATTAACTATGAATCATCGTATAAATCTCAACTAAAAATAACAATAATCTCAGTAGATATATTACCTGTATCAGAGCCACGTATCTTTTGACAGAATAAAGAAGAATGAGTAGGTTTATATAGTTATACAGAACAATCATTCCATTGTATGCAATATCACGTTTTAGACTCACCTGATTACCATAAAGAATTGGACATAAAAAGAAAGTTGTAATTATAATTTGACTTTTAAATAGACTTTATTGACTTTCATGTTGCCCATCAAACAAACAGATGTTAATATATATTGTCTATATCTTCTATACGATTTTGTAATAGCTATAATACAATAAATGAGCTTCTCTCCTGCACGTTAAAGTAAAACTGGACGTGTATAGACTTTATATGTCGAACAGAAACCAGAGATACCTCTTTCAACCATTAATATGTACAAGTCACGTTTATCCCAAACACTGTCTTAAATGTATAACAAAGAGAGTAAAATAAATAGTCAGAGTCTATACATGAAGAAAACACAAGCTTAGATCATATATATACTTACTTATCATTATAATAAAAGAATCAAATAATGTTAATATTAAGCCCATAGGTTAACTTTTGATCCTTAGGATGTCATACGTTACCTATTGACCCTTAGAATGTCTATGTGAAGTTTAATTACAATCAGGTCAGTAGTTTTACGTGATTACACATACTCACACAACACAGACACACACGCACGCATGCGCACGCGCACACACAGTGAACGCAACGTTTAGATTAAAAGATTCTCTTTGAAGGAAAGACAGTATTTTCTTCAATTGTTTGTACAACTCTGCTAGAGAGAATTCTAAATTAGAAGTTTCTTGTACATTGCTTTCCTTCCGTTTTAAATAGGAATAAGCCACCGTTTTTGTCTCTTTAGTCAGTTGTTAAGGAAAAAGTATCTTGCTGTTTTTCCCAATCCAAATTATTGAAAATTTTATTTTATTTTGAATATATAAATATCAAAATGTCGGAAGTTAACTGACGAGCAGGTTAATTAAGTGTGTAAGGTAGCATATCTCTGTGGCTACTAAGATATGCGTCGTGTTGCTATAAGACCTAGAGATTATTAAAACTAATTATTAACAGGGATTCCGAATTACTTTTAATTCATTAATACAGACTAAATACAACATTTTTACGCGTGAAAACAAAACAGCAGTTGTCATAACAAATAAGTAAATGTATCTATACTCTTTAATATTACAAATCACATACCTGAGAATCAAAATAATATAAAATTTTGTTCATTATCTTTTACTATTATATTTTCAGCCAAAATACTCAAACTTCTTGTAATACTGTGAAAATATCTCGAAATTTGTAACTGGTATCCTAATCTAATACAGCTGCTTATAAAGTACCGATCGTGTTTAACTTTATTGTGTTCATATATTCGCCTTATAAATCTGTGTATACATGAACATACATACATACATATACAAACATATATGTATATATATATATATATATATATATTGATAACATTATAAATGCTAAATTGCCTTTCTTTCTTTGTTTGCCCTTCACGCGTAAACTAATCAACTGATTGTACTGAAATTTACATAGACATTCTTGTGGTCCCTGGGATAAATATAGTTATATTTCTTTATTCGAAAATCCCTTCAGGCTACGCTCCACTGGTCTTTAAAGTAAATGTTTAAATGAAAAATTCAATGAATTAGCCTGTAAAATTTTATCAATCCACTGTTCTGTGTAAACATTGTTTATTTTTTTCCTTTTTTTATATTTACAGTAAATGAACTGAGCTGTAACGTAGAACACGAGGTGATTTCCATCAAAGCAGCTTCTAAAACAAACATCCAATTAACTACTTGATAGCAGAAGCATCAGTGTGTTTTAGCATACACTTTAGTGCTGGGGCAGATGGTACGTTCCTGAAGGGTAGTTAATGGAGTCAAGTCGGTAACAAGTAGATGAACAATGAAAAAGATATAATTGGTCGGCGGGGTTTGAGGATGAGCGGAAACTCTAGATAAGTAAAGTGCCTATGAAAGGTCGTCCAGCAATGCCCTGGGGCGTTTCAGGTTACATGTATAGTAGGTATATTTTAAAAATAATACTTTTTTATTTTTAGATTTCAGTAGGAATTACATGAGTAATAATCTAACTTATAAAATGTCCTAATATATAAGAACGTCAGAATTTGCCTCTAAATACTCCCTTTGAAGCAGTCGACAAAAGCTATGGTACATGAAATTTCGATGGACTATTCCTTTGAACTAACTTACCAAATCTTTCTCTTATCTGCAATAAATATTTTCTTGATGAAGAAACAAAACGAAATCAATTATGGAACAAAACATACTATGAACGAATTAAATTATAATGGCTATGATTATAAACTTGTTTACGTATTTTCTTGATCGTAGCAACAAGGCTAACTCAACATTGTCGTAGAGAATATCATTCTCTCGAACCAGCAGTGATCATAAACGTCCAACTCAATTGCAACTCAATACATTGTGTATAAACCCGCGGGTGACTGCCAGTATATATATATATATATATATATATATATATATATATATATATATATATATATATATACTACAATAGATTGAATGTTTATTGAAAAAATTTAATTCAGCTATAGCCAAATGGCAATAAATATACAAATTAATTTAAAGTAAATAAAAGTCGTTTTACAGGTATTTGGTCTTCTGGTCATATGTTAGTTTGGTTATTTAAACGCATATGTGACAGATACGGCCAAATACACAATAATTAAATCGTAAAAAGTAAGGGCTCTGTGGTGTAATGGTAGCACATTCACCCGGCAAGTGGAAGATCCGAGTTCGAGTCACGGCGGAGCAAGTACTTTTTGTGGTTTAAGGATTAGTGCAAAAATTATATATATATATATATATATAATTTAACTAAGTAGCTGCCATGTTTTATGAAATTCTACACTAAAAACGATAAAACTCTTACACAAGCCGCCAAATAATCTTGCATGATGAAAATACAATTGTACTGTATTTGTCAGTAAAAAATTAGTTAATTTAAAAGAACAATACTCAGTACATGGCACTTCTTGCTTCTAGCATAGGTTTTATTTCAATCATACATTTAATCTAGTGATGTTTGCCTTTGACAATGCAATTACACAATTATAGAGCTTTACAAAAACACGTGCGATCACACCATGTTCTTGGCTTGCTAAAGATGTTTTTATTAAACAGCACTATGTCTTTGTTTGATTCTTTCAAAAATTATTTTATATCGAGTTAGAGATAAATTTGTTGAAATTCAGTTGCATATAAATTCAGTACAGTTCATATTTAGTGTTAATTAGAAAATATACATATAACTTTCACCTTATTCCGTTGAGTATTTCAAGAACACAAACAAGGAAGGATGATAACGTTGCTAAAATTGTAACACAGCGGTTAGAGATCAGTGGGAGCATTTGGAAAGATTTTGTAATTCATCCTTCTCACATTTTTAATTTATAGATTTATTTGGCTATTATTTTAATTTGATCATTATTTTGTCTCAAGGCCTTGTATTTTAATAATTTTAAATATACAAACCTATTTAAGTAACCTATCATATATATGGAGGAAATAAATATGTACTCACTTCGAGATTAATATATATATATTATATATTCGAAGTGAGTACATATTTCTTTAATAATATATATATAAAACAATGTAGCAGTATCGTATATAAGACGATTAATATTTTCCATATAAATGTGAAAAATTAATTAAGACAATAAAATAAAGAAATAATATATATTTTAAAACTGCTAATTCTTCATAAGATTATGTGCATCTCACATATTTCCCCCGTAAAGTACTCTGTCGTATTTCCCCCAAATAGACTGTCATAATAATCTGTGTGACGGCTTGGATTGAGACATTTATCATTTTAGTTTATGTAATTTTAATTTAATAATTTCTTTAGGGTCTTATTACAAAACAAATTTTGCATTTATTGTTGAAAAATTTTATATAACCACTATATTAATTACTTTTGCCGAAAATAAAAGCTTACATTTTATTTTTGGTCCATTAATACCTTTAAAAAGTCGTTAAAGTTTCTTTCAAATGCATTATGTATGGTTTCCTTAACCGGTAACACGCTAATGTTGTCTCGTGTAAAAATCAGTACGTACATTATTTTCTTACAAGTATAGTACTTCATTACCTGGGCTGATAAAGCTAAAGTTTGTTAAACTTTATTTCACTGCGATATCTTTTATTAGATTCTATTGTTTCAAAATAAATATTGACACTCTTAGTTTATAACTTAAACCTCCCAGTATTTTAACCTTCAAGTAGAAGATTTTTATTTTATAAAGCAATGAAAAATTCAGAATGAATAGGAATCCAACTAATTTGGTCACATTAACATGCAGAGAGGCACAACAACGAAACAAAAGTGAAACCATTTACTTCAGTAGGTTTCATTTATTGACAATTCCCAACTGCTGCAATTGTATTCGCTCTCACTTTTGTTGGTCCACAAATCCAATTCTCGAAGTTTAGAGTTTCTGGCCATTATTGAGTTATATGTAACTCCTACAGTTTACTCAGCTTGTGATAAGACGATGCAGTTTAAGTTCAATACAGTCCAAAGCAGATATATTTTTTAAACTAAAATTACAATTACAGTCAGTCGAATATGATAGAAATTTATGTACAATTCATTAAACGAAGTACATTTATAGACGCTAGAGTGCATTTTGTAATCTATTAAATCTATTGGTTATTAAAAATCACCTCTTAATTAATGGTTTAAACCCTTTGAAAACCGATATACTAGCATAAACTACTCTGATTAAAATTTAAGTATAATTTACTGGTTAAGTTTTGAAATAAATATAAATTTTGAGAAAATTAACCAAAAATTTCATGAAATGTTTTTATGAAAATGTGATGTGTCCTGTGGGATTTCAAGATATATCGGAATGTAAATAATTTTAAACTTGCATTAGTACAATCTTAATTTATGTAGATATTAAGCCATAAATATAAAAAGAAGGCTAATTTAAATTTATTTCAAGCATGCTATAAATTTTCAATAATGAAAAATGCATATTGTTTGCTTATCAATACTACATGTGCTTGAATTAATACATAGCACATAAAAAATATGTCATACATAATTTCAATTAGAAGAAATGAAGGGTGACACCTTTCTATACTAATCATTAATACAGGTAGGAATTCTTGATAGACACAGAGATCTGATTATGACATTGTTTGACGATACACAGCCTGTTCAAAAGATACGGTTAAGACGACTTGTTAACTTCACCATTATGGATAAGATGCATACTCACATAATAATCATATCGTAGAGCATTTTCTTTTATCCCTAATCATATACTTTCGGTCTACGTTAATTCAATTGAATTAGTTGAGTTTAGTTGTAATTACAAATATACATATTTTTTTCAAGCGTAGAACTGAGAAGTTTACCTTGTGCAAAAGTTTATACTTCTGGCCGTATAAGTTCACGTACGTTGCCAGAGCTGAGTTTCTGTTATTGCCTTCATCAATAAAACTTATATTTTTCTCTTAGAAACCTACCATGATCAAAAAGCGTTCGAGTTTCCACGGATAGTAAAATATTATAAAAACCACGTTTTGGCCTATACATAAGAAGTAAGGTAAACTCGTATAAAAAGTTTCATATAAAAATATTCATTGGCAGTGGTTCCTGAAATTTCTTTATGTCAGGTATTTTGACTTTCATAAATATGTAGGCAATAAGGATAACTACGTGGAACTTAGCCCCAAAACCTGGCAATAAAAACTAAAATATGCCAGAGAGAGAAACTATTTAATTTCTTCAAATATAACACACTTCTGCCTCTCAGTCTAATTTAGTCAACAACTGTTATTTAGAAGATCCTCAAAAGCTAAAGTTTGTTAAGCTTTCTTACACTACGATATCTTTTAATTAATTCCATGGTTTTCAAAATCTATATTGACAGTTTTATTTTTTAACTTGAACATCCCAGTATCTTATAATCTTCCAGTGTTATGAATTTGGTTTTATAAAACAAAGAAAGTTTCAGAATTTATACGAATCCAACTACTTTCGTAAAATTAACCTGCAGAGAGGCGCAACAACGAAACAAAAGTGAAACCATCTACTTAAGTGGTTTTCATTTATTGACAATCCCCAACTGCTACATTCCTCCAGTACAATTGTCTTCACTCTCACTCTTGTTGGTCCGCAAATCCCATTCTCGAAGTTTAGAGCTTATTACCATTATTGAGTTATGTGTAACTCCTACAGTTACTCAGCTTTTGTTAAGACATTTTTAAATTACAATTATAATTAAATTTAGACATATATTTATATTTGTTAAACGAAGTACATTTATACTCGCTAGAGTGCATTTTGTAATCAATTACATATATTGGTTAATAAAATTCACTACTTTAATGGGTATACACGATCATACTACATAAATTAGATCCTATAGGTCCCTGTAGAGAGTATTTTAGGCACTAGAACTAACAATGTTATTCCGTATACCAATATTTTGAATAATTTAATCAGATTCGTTCTCACAATAAACAATTTTAAATTTAACGAAAATATTGTCTTACATGTGGGAAATTTATAGAATTATAAAATTAAAAATTAAGCGCGTACATATAAGTGCTGTGGGCCTTTTATGGAGCCAATATTATCTGCGAATGTATTAGGAGTGGCTTTTATAGGACATCATTTTTAATAAGCTATGGCATCATAATGTTAGAGAATTGGTTTAAAGTTAACTCACTGTTTACAGTTCAAATTAATTTCATTAAATTAAGCACTATTTAAATTCCACTCGTACGTGTGTTAGGGTATAATAATTGCAAACTATGCAAACACCAGTGTTTTGCTCCCCAGATGTTTACCTCGTTACAGAATCTTAGAGAGGGTTCAAAGTGTTTGGGGAAGGATTTTAAGTAATATTTATAGTAAGAATAACAAGTAGGATGGTAACTGGTAAATACTATTTCGGAAATTTGCTATCATTATATATAACGAAAAAGTAAAATAATATATTTAAGGATTGAAATCCACACTTTTATTCAGGTGCAATCAGCGTGCCTATATAGAAAAGCCTATAAAGTAATAAGTGCAGCAATCGACTGCTGCTCAAAGTTATAATAATTATTAAATAATGCATAACTGATCCAGAACTGCAGTCCAGGCTGGAGAAAATTAACCTAAAACATCTTTATAAACACAAAGATCATTTTTCACATAAATTCAGATAAAAATTTATTCTCATCATTCCACAATCTCACACATGTATGGTCTTCCAAAAATCCAAGAGCCATGCATTCCCCTCCGGCCGGTTATTAGTTAAAGGAATTCTCATGCACTGAAATATTTATTATTTCTGCGCATGAAGCCACTGGTAGGACACACAGATTATCTTATTATAGCTTAGAAAATGTCTTAAACCTATTGTCTAGTTAGCTTCGACGCTGAGCCAGTTTACTAATTACGAGTTTAGAAACACTCAAAACCATGGAGTTTTGATCAATAGATCCCAAGAAAACGAAACAGCAGTACGGTATTCTCTATTGCACTTTTCTTATGAAAAAATTTATCAAAACGCTCTGGGTTTCATCAGTTTCGATCGACGATGTGGTGGATATATGAGGATGACGCCCTCGTCGTCTTCCCCCAAGGAGACATTAAACTAAATACAAAAAGCTCACATTTCTAAAACTTCTTCCACCATTCGTTTAACCATGGAAGTTGAAGTCCGAAACATAATTCCTTTTCTGGTTTTGTCTGTAGTTAGAGATAGGGATGTCTTTAAGACAATTGTTTTTTAATTAGAAAACACACGCGGGTCAATATCTACATTTTAAATAAAACCACTAAAATCTTTCAATGAAATTGCATACTTTTTTGACAGAGAAAAGAGCTTGTAATAATACATAGATGGATTAAAAGAATAATCAACATAATTTAATCATATTTTATAAAAACGGATTTCTTCAATATGTCATTAATACGTAAAAATCAGTTACTAGAGAAACTCTGAGTAAGGAAAAAAACTAATACATTTCACGTAGTTATGTGCCAAGATTATTAGAAATAAATCGGAAAATGAGGCTAGAAATACAATAACAGAACCATTTTGAACTTTTATACCGTGAAGCAAAGAAAAGTACAAATCAATCCAAGAAATAAACAC
This sequence comes from Homalodisca vitripennis, assembly GCF_021130785.1. Lineage (NCBI taxonomy): Eukaryota > Metazoa > Arthropoda > Insecta > Hemiptera > Cicadellidae > Homalodisca > Homalodisca vitripennis. The sequence goes on from NC_060208.1 coordinate 60,079,381, forward strand.
ACATTATAAAAAACTGTGTTTACCGTTGTAAAAATGTAAAATATATTTTTTTAATTATCGATGCATTGAAAAAACAGTCACCAAATGTGAGAAATACCGAACAATACAAAACATATACAGATACAAAAGTAGGTCTACTGTAAAAGTCTAAAATTGCTAAGCACTGCTCATATGAAATTAATCACATTAAATTAGTTGAACCCAATACAGTACACAAAGAGGAGAATTTTTTAAACGTACTTATTGAGGCTTCAAAGACAACATTAGCAGATCAAACTTTAAAAGAAACCTCTTTGAATCAACTTTGTCAAATCAATATTAAAAACGAAATTAATTGGACACCAAAAAAGTTTTCAACAAAGAAAAAAACCTCCACCAATAAGATTCGTGCACAAAACACGCCATTCGGGTAAATTATCAAAACATAAAACCGGAAGTGACTGCTATTTATTCCTCATAGTCCCGACAACCACCTTCTGTTCTCTTTGTTTCAGATGGCTCGCCGCAGTACCTCAGGAAATACCAACATTGATTTCGTTAGTGATCTACCTTCATAAGTCCAGGTGTGACGTGTTATTGTGATCTTAGTTCCTGTAAAGCAACATCGCTTGGATTTGTTGTATTTAGTATGGACTGTAAGCAACAGTAAATTATAAACAGTAATTTATAGATATTACTGTTTATAATTTTGCCATTCGGTTATTATACTTTGATTCGTGTCTTTATTTCTTTTACTAATATTATATCATAATTCCTTGTTATTTATAAACGTCCATAGCTTCAATAAACAAAATACAAAATTAAAAGTGTATTTTTCAAAAGCTTAAGGGTAAAGTATTATTGGCCAAGGCACAATTTGCGTTTGACATTTACGCTTTAGGCGATGTGAACGCACCTCGCCTGCCTCTCTCTGTTCACATGCTATGTTACCGGTTCACCGGTTTACTTTGTAGGTTTCGAGTTGTGTAACTAATGTGTTTTGTGTCGTTGTTGTTTTTAGTTTCCGACAGCAATGATGAACAGTTGAGTTTAATTTTAAAATAGTGTGAGGAAAGTCTCCGAATTCATAAATTTAATATAAAGATTTTTAATATTTAAAGAAACATACTCGTATATATCTGGGAGCGAATTGCTAAATAAATGTATGATCATATAACATGTAGCATTTACTTGCGGGATTTTAAACCCTCTTGTTGAAAGAAATCAAACCCATCAAATACACCGTTCTTTATATTTGTCAAAATAAAATAAAGAAAAAGTAAAGATTTCTTATTTTATCAGACAAGATAGGGGTAAGAATCTCTTTCTAACACCTAACCTGGTGACTAACGACAGCGTCCTTCGGAGTATACCCATCCAAGTCACAGCCATCTCGTAATAACCGCCGTACACGCCACACCACGCAATTATCAACAGCTCACGCAGTAGTTATTTTTGTCGTTAATAAATGTTAAATAAATATAGCTGTAAAAAGTGTATAAGGTGTTCAATAAAGTTATTAAATCGTCATAAATATACATCATTATTGTGATTATTGTATTATGTGTAAGTACAATTAATTATAGCCTAGATTTACAGGTTCTGAGCCTAGATTGATAAAATTCAATACAATGGAAATAATAGTAATAAATATAATACGATAATCCATACGTTTAAAACGAGTTGAACATAAGATTAGTAATTTGTTGATAATTAATCCTTTGGAATAGGCTGACAAGTTTCTTTTCAGTGTTTACATTGAATGTAGAATGCTGATTTCGTGTGCAAGATATTATTAAATCCACCCAAATTTATATTCGTGGCAATAAACCAGCTTAAATAGCCATTTAAATTAGAGTATTATTAATTCTGTTGGAATATGGAAGCGAAATAAAACTAAAATTAAAGTTGATCCCATTACCCTTACCAGTAAATTTAGTGATGTTGGTATTTGTATGGAAATCAAATATATGGGACTTAAAATATCTTAGACCGGAAGCAGATTAGGACTCATAGTTGACACTTTTTGACAGAAATAAATAAACAAATATATATATATATATATAAATTTATTTATATAACTAATTTCAATAGGTATATATATATGTGTAATTTCAATAAACATTCAATCACAAAAAGTGCTTGCTCCGCCGGTATTCGAACCCGGATCTCTCACTTACCGGGTGAATGTGCTACCATTAAAACTTCAGAGCCCTTACTTGTTACGATTGAATTATTTTGTATTTGGCATATCTGTCACATATTCTTTTAAAAAACCAAACCAACATATGATCGGAGAACTAAATACCTGTCAAACGATTTTTTTTTATTTATATTCAATTTGTACAAATGGCAATAGCCAAATTTAATTTTCAATAAAAAGTTTTATTATTTATATAAATTCCAGATTAAACTCTCATAATTTTAACTATGAACACTAAAATTATATTTAACTGATGTACGCCTACTTATGTTTCTTGGCAAAATTTCTAGGCATTGTGTTTAAAAATAGTGTAAGGACTTTGACATTTAAAATTTCATGCCTAGTCCTAAGAAATAGCTAGTACTACATATCCTTCGTTATACCTGCACAATTTCTGCAATTTTTCCCAAGATTTGGAGCTACTCCTCAAATAGGTTCCACGTGAAGCTTATCCTAAAGAAATAAGTAAGTGAAGAGAAAGATATTTCCCTATTAACTTAGATTGACCCTAAGAAATGTTGTGGTTTGTGCCGCAGTCACTATTATCGACGTAGTTGGTAACCTCATGCAAATGGTTTTTGAGAAATATGGTAGTTTCCAAGGCATTGCAATTTGCAATTTGTGATTGCATCAGTGATAGTAAAATTAATTTTTGAAAATAACGATAATAAATAGTTTTTTCGTAAAGTTCAAGCTGTTGAGATATAGGTATAAGTTTTCACCGTCTACAATACGGTTTCCAGCATGTTAATCATTAGCATATAAACTAAATATAACCTGATGCTTATGACAAAACGCAACGTAAATTTAAAGGTCATAGGTTAGTTGAGGGATCGGGTGACGTAATAAGTAAGAGTGGAATATATTTTATCACGACTGAATAAAACCACCAAATAGATTAATTGCAAGGCCATACCGCCAATCTCCGTAATTGTATCTTCCATTAGTTAAATTTACAAACCTTCATTGGAATCACACAGGTATCTATTTGAATTGAATTAAATAAATAAAAATTGTTTTCATTCTTGAATAGTATCGAGCACATAAAGAAATACACTTGTCTAATACTGAAAGCATCCGAACCACAATATTTGCCACTAATTGCAAATGACCTTTTAAATGAGAAAACACTGTTTAAACCACTGCCCCACAGTATTTATGATGGTTATTGAATTAATTGTCACGTAGTTTGATTAAGAGCACTTGCCTCGTCGTTTTAGAATAATTACAATGTTAAATTACGGTACGTGGAAATGTGTTATTATGAAAAATAGATTTTTTGTTAATTGAAACACATTGGCGATTTACTTGTGTCTTATGTTTGAATTATTTTAATATGAATATGTGTAATGTTGCAAAGGAATAATAAACTAGCATCAACTGTGGACGAGACAGGCCTATTGTTAAATGGATTTAGTCAAAACCTGTAACCTTGTGGAAACAGTTTTAAATTTAAAACATCACGTTAAGAGTAAAAATCAATTTAAATATTGTGATATTTGAAATTATAAACAGGGAGGCTCTTACACATTTTATTGTTTGGGTTATTGTTTACTTAATAAATGATAGTTTAGAATACCATTCACGATAATGCTATGTCAAGCATAGCGGGTATTTATGTGACTCGTTATATTCATGTAACCTGTAGTATATTTACATAGGCCAATAACTAGAATAACAGTATGAAAAATTCAGGAATAATTGAATGCTGAGTAGTATGTATATGAAGTTTTAATTAATATGCACCAATAACAGCGTAATATTTAATATATAAGAAGGGTATTATGAATTTGTTTTATAACAGTTAAATATAATTCCAATGTAACTAGAAGAACAAGACACGGTTTAAGGACGACAGTAAAGAGGTACTTACATAAGTAATTAAGAGGAGACAATAGAACGATGTTTGCGGCTATCATTACCACTTGTTTCACAACAGCCTGTTCACTGCTGTTAACTTTAAGATATATCCTTCTTATTTTGCCTTTTCAACAGCGAATCGGTGTGAAACAAAATTAACTTACTAATTCGTGATTACTCTTCGCACTACATAATGCATTATTTAATTAAGCCACTTACCTTCTAATAGATAATTTAGACGGTGACATTATGCAATACTTTAGGCACTGTAGTAACGAAAGAGAAGTGTATGTGGGTAAGAACTTATTGGAATTACTGGAATTTTGGTTTCCAAGTTTAACATTTCAGACTGCGACTAATATACATGTTTTGAAACTAAGTTTTTTTATAACATCCAATCAACGATATCTTATCAATAACGAGTTTCGATACACGAACAAAGTTGTGTATCATATTAGGGGGCAATGCACCCCTAAAGGTTAAACCTAAGGTTATATTTAGCTTCATGCTAGATAAAAATATACAGTTATTGTATAGTTAAACTCATCCCTTATATCAGTATGAATGTGAAAACTTCCATCTGAACTTTACCGGAACCATTGGTATGTCCATGTTTCAAAAGATGAAACCCATAAAACCGCACAATTTTACTTCTGTGAAAAAGATGTTTTATAGGATTAAACAAACAAAATAGAAACTGATCTTAACCTGGTTGCCGATGATTTAGGCTCGTACCGTGGGATTATATTGAGAATTATTAATACTTTCAAGCTATGAAAGCTATAAAAAGCATCTTCTTAGGCTGCATTATATTATTATTTAAACGGAGATGCCATGTCAAGTAAAATTTAGCTTTCGCCAATAAATGCAAACAATAGACATATACCATATGTTTCGAACAATCAGAATAAAATCCACGTAAACAGGATTTATTCCTCGTACTTATTTAGCTTAAGATAGATTCTTGTCCGGATATTATTAATTTATCAATAAACTCCAGCATAGTTTAAATTGTTTTGAAATTGTTAGTGGGTATGTCCTTATATTAAGAGATATTTTATTATTTACCACGCAATTAAAGTAATCGTTTTACAATTTTGAAAAATATTTTTATTTATTATAAAAAGTTTCAAAATTACGTGTGGCCATTTAGCTATCGCATGATAAAGTAATAAAAATGTAATTTTTTACCAATATTTTAGCACACATTGTTTGCTAAATTCTAAAAGTAACCTCTTCTCCATGTTCATTTTAGAAAAATATCAGAATTACTTATTACTTTATCTATTCGTCCTTTTCCAAGAGTAGCCTTTCCAGTTACCAATTTAATATCCCGTCCGTTACAATACATTTGCACATAAGTCCCTTCGTTTCCGCTTTTTCCTCTCCCAACATTTGGTTATGAACTAAGGGAACGGAAATTTGCTTTATATCGTAAACAATCACACTGGATATTCATTTCAATTATACTTTTGTTTACTTGGCAGAAATAACAGATTACACAAATCGAAATATATTTGTTAAGACTTATGTGAACATAAAAACCAACATGTTTCTTGTTTCCCACCTTAAATACTGCATAGTCATATTAGTCATATTATAAGATTTCAGAACCTATGGCCGGTTAACTTACAGTTTCTACAGTTTTGCAGAATATTATAGCAGTATTTTCTTCATCAAGCCCAATGTTCAATGTGTATACAACTGTCACAAGAAATCTGGGACAACCGTATTGAGGCCTAGAAGCCGCTATTCCCTCACAGCAAATGTCGATATATTGGGGTGCAAATGTAAATAAATAGATTTAGTCCAGGTTTAGTCAAATGGTAAACGCAATCGTTAGCTTGGACATTACGACGATCTATTCCTTCCCGCTTTGAGTAAAGTAGTTGTTAGAGAGCTGGCTTCCTCTTCTTCAAGTCTTCTTACTCTTCTTAGTGGCATAACTAAGATAATAGAACCCACTATATAGCGGAATATATATCCGCCAGGATCTCGAAAGGAGGCCTCCTTCTACACCCAATAGCACCCATATCTGAAAACAATCACAACGGGTCTTTTTAGGACTAAGTACAACTAGATTTATCTCAGCATATTGTCCTAGGTGAACAAAGTCTTCGCTAAACTTAAGTACAAAATATTAGGTCTATAGCTATATACAGACAGAAATGCATTGAGTTCTGCCTACTTAGTCACAGGCGTCGCTAAGGCCCAACTATATTTTATTTTCATTGTACAATAATCAGGATTTTCTAATAGACTTCGTTATATATTATTTGTATCTAGACACACGCAATATGGGTGCAGGAAGTGTGTGATCTACACATACCCTTAGCTAGATGTATTAAAACAAAAACGATTAAGTTTTAACTAAGTGAAACTTAAACTTCCTGAAAAACTTGAGTACCTGCCAAACTAGTTCTGCGCAAATTGACCGTGTTATATATTGTAATTTTTAAACAGATGAAACTCAGAACCTTATTATGGCCGTGCAAACCGCTCTACGAAGGAACACAGCTCTTATTTGAGTAATGCTCTGTTTTTTAAACAGAATTTTCAGGTTCCATTTGCTTGAGATCTCGGATTTCTCAGATTCTCAGATTTGATAGGCAAGTAAATATTTCTAACACTTGCTGTTTTTTTTGAAAAGTTTTTTTGAAATACGTTAAGTTGTATTTTGTTATTACTAACTTATATTTCCTTTATGGAATAAACGCTTAAGATTAATAAAAACAGTGTTTTTACTTGACCGTCTAATGCATACATTACTCGTCAATAAATATCAGTTTGGAACATCACCGTACTCTTTACTTAAGGCTTAAAAAGCTTTATTGATTGTAATTTCCGTAATAACATTTGAACAGATACTACATTAGGGTTATTATCTCCTACTTGCAATGTTATGTCTAAATTAATTATTTATTGTAGTCCTATTGTAGATGTTGAATACTAATCTCAGGTTCAGTGATTAGTCATGTAATCGTATGGTTTCCTGATAAACCATGTATGTTAACTTCATATTTAACATGTATGCTAATTCATAGCATTAGATCAAAAATGCTTTCACTAAGAAAGCTAAGAACTTCTACTTAAATTGTAGTAGTTAAGACCAGTAGTAATAGGTAACTGGTCTTAATAGTTCCAGTGTTACTGAAATTGTTGGAGTTATTCAATAAAATACATGGGATGTTAGATAGAATGTAATGCAGATAAAATGAGGGAGTGCCCCGGGTAAATGCTAGTGTATTTATAAACAATAAATCATAAGTTAAATGAGAATAATATGCAATCGTCGGTAAACCAACAACTGCAATCTAACAAACAACCAAATAATGTCGGAATCTAATAGATGGCTGTTATAGCGTTAACTCTATAATAGTATAGTAGTAGGATACAATTCCATCAAGTATCTTTAGAACGGTGAATTATTGGGTTAACATTTACCATAAATATTAAAATTAATTTGAATTGAGTACTAAGAGTAAAATAGGAGTAAAACAAAACTATCGTGTGAATATTTTTTTAGCAAACAAATTATCACACTAGTTACTAATTTTTGTAGCAGTAGGACTTATAAGTCTTAAATGTAATACATTTTCTTAATTTATTTATATTTAAAGGACACAACATATAAAATACAACACTAATACAAATACAATGAGTGTTGGTAAGACTAAGGATTGTAAATAATTATAATTGATTTGTAGAAATATTGCTTTTGTTTACGTCTAAGAGAAACCTTAAAGTAACACAGAAAGTATAGGGCATTCAAGAGTACTATAAATCCTAGGAGATGTTATTAGCATTGGCTTTGTTTTAATTCATCTCGTCTAATAGTATTTTATGTTATCATCTATATACAATATGGTTTTATTCAATTTTATATTGCATTTAAAGTAGATAAACTCTTTAATGATAAAAGGAATGTAATGAATAATTTAAATGTGGTGTTTATAAAAGCTAAAGTGATTAGTTGTGTTTTTTATTATACCTCGATTAAAAACACTTTATGCGACGTTTGAGTACACCATGTATTCTCTCTTTGTTCATTAACAGAACTCTGAAATGGAAATAATACTAAGGTAGTACTATTCAGCGAGTATTAGAACTTGTGTGAGTTAATGTTTGAGGGCTTCAATTCAACTCCAACAATAAAGTTTAACGTAATGTCAAAGAGCGCGTTTGGCTTCTAGTGTTTAACTTTACATTAATTACAATAAAATACGTTAATGTAAGTAATTTTAAGTATTAAAAACCTAGCATGTCATAAATTCGCTGATATTTGTTTGTTAGAAGTTAGTTGACCTTGTGCTATGCTATTTTATATCACGTACAAGAAGACTGGATCCTGCGTTGTTCCAAATCATAAAAATTAATACAAACCCTCAAAGAATACAATTTGTATTTTATAAAATAAAACTATTGGAGTGTTGGTTTTTAAACTTAGTAGTGGCCTAATATAGGTTAAATAAAACAATATTAATAAAACATAGTTGTTGAGGGTACCAAAGTGGATTTGGTACAAATCAATCTAATTATACCGAGAAATAACCCACAATAGAACGTGTTCAACCAGTAACGTGTGTCATCATGCTTCTTCTTTTGATCATTAAGAAAACTAGTCTTATGGAATAGAAGGAACATAACAATGATATAACTTAAGTAGACAATGGAGCAACAGTGGTTTGTTTGTTGGGCGATTTTGGTTACTTCGAGAATAACACATTGTCTCATCTGAGAACAATAAAGATTCACCCTGTTTTCAACAGCACTACATTGGAAGTAAGCTGAGCTAATAGAAGGAATACATCAGCAATGTAAACCCTGTGAGTAATTAAACCTATGCGGATTGTTTGTTGAAAGCTTTAGTTTACCGCGAGAAATAGCATTTTAGGTCACGTCTACTAAGTGCTACATAGCTTCTCACTTTGTGCATTAAACAACCAGATCCCCGGAAAAATCTAATGATTCAAGATAAATGTTCCTAAATTTAGCTACATGATAAACAATCAAGTAAAAAGATATTTTATATGAAATATTAAGTATATAAGGGATAGAATTTCCTCTTTGTATGAACTAAAACATTGAACTTACATTTGTATTCAAAAGTCTTATCTTTACCGTATAAAGTGAATTATATTCATTACTTCTGTCTATTTTTTATTATTAGTGTATGTTATTTGTAATAACTACTTCGACAGCATGACGTTAATATAAAATAATGTTGCCATTTTTTGCTGTGAATAATAAAAACTTGCATCGCATCTTCCAATATATCTCGTCTAACTAATAATAACAGTAATACAAAACATTACAGAATTGTTATTTATGGGTAGATCACAGTTTTTGTGATACGTTACATCAAATAAAAAGTAAACTCTAATTTTTAGTTAAGCAAGCAATAAAATACAGAAGTAATGGGTCAAATTGTATATTTTCTAGTGCTATTGCTAAACAAAATGTAATTACAGATTTGTTTGGTACATTAGTAAAACATCTGTTGGTTTTAGAATACAAAATTTAAACTTTTAACAGTACAACTCAGTTGTAGTCACTTCTTCTATTACCTGAAGTAAAATATACTGTAATCATAAAGTTGAAGATTAATAAAAATGTGTCCAGTATTTAATATGGAGTCGTTATACAAACGTAGGAGATAAAAATTAAGCTTAAAATGTTAGGAAATTTAGAATAAAAGACCACCCGATACTAAGGTAGAATAACATGTTATGTATTCACTGTTTAAACGGTAATGTAATATTGATTGTGAATATTTATCTTTTGAGCACACACTTGTCTTTGTAACTCTCGGATAGTTATCATTACAGTCGTTGTTAGGTGCGTTTTATTTACCTCTATTATTTTGCAACATTAAAAGTATTCACTCAAAAAGAGCGAATCATATTTCTTGAAGTATTTTTCAGTGATCGTAAATTGATTTTGTAACCCTCCACCTATTACCGTGAATGGATCTTACACGAATCAAATCAATAAAACACTAACAGTATTTTGTCTCTAGACCCCGATTCTTCACTGTTTCAAGTGTTGGAACTATAATATTATATACTCAAAATGTACCCTTATACGATTCTCAAGAAGGTCTAAACGTTGGCTTTAACAACGGTTCTAAAGCACCTACTCCCAGATGTATATTAGAAGATTATACAGTGGAATGCAACATTCGTCATTTGGAGATGACTCTGTCGTGAAGTATGAGACATTGTTTACTATTTCTACCTCCAACTTATCAACAAAGTAGTATCTTACCGTCACAGGCTTCAGTAAGTATGTTATAGTTTTGTTATTTAATTGAAAAGAAGACAAGAGTACGCCACACCACATGTCACGTAACAGGCTCCGCTAAGATTTCATTCAAAGTTTAAAATCTATATAGCTTATTTCACTGTGACATGCTTTGACGCTCAAAAGATTCTTAATAACATGTAAAACTTTAACAAAATGGAATCAGCGAAAGTAATGGTAAGGTCGTATTAAGTATTATTTTACGTGTAAAAGGCACTTCGAACTGAGTTTTGGGTTAGTGGGATTCAAGTGATTAAAGATACGGTTTCCGGATGTTTAATTTAGGGATCACGACGTAACTCGAATGGCGTACACGATTAGCGCTAGATTGGTTTGGTAGGAAACGCAATTGGTTCTGAAGCATTTAGGAACGTAGGTGAACGGCTATGATAAACTGAAGGTCTTTTAAATACTTTCTGTTTGAACTACAAAATCTGAGCCCTAATATAAATTTGTTTCAAATTGAAAGAAAATAAAAACACAAATATTTGAATAATTTTCAATTTCCCATCATGGTTACCCATTTGACCAATGTAAAATATTCCCTACGGCTCAGCCATATGTCACAGATTGATATGCACCATTATCAAAATAATTGTTTTCAATAGGTAAATGAAACTTTATGCAAAATTTCGAAGCTATATGTCAGATTGTTTTCGAGATGAGCGAACAGACAATAGAGACTATATAAAAGTTTAAAAAATGTAGTCCTGTATTTTTTAAAGGAAATTTTTATTTATATGTGAGTCCTGAACTTAGAAAAGTTACATTTTATACAATAAGTTTTTAATTTACTTTAAAGAGTTATAATAATCTTATATAAATCCAGGCCTTTATTATTATTATTATTATATAATACAACATTAATTTAATTTGTATATTAAATCATAAATTTATAATATTTTTTACATAAATAAAAATATATACGGTTATGTATTAACTAAAATGTTTATAGCAACCCTCGTCTCTTGTTGAACGTGAGTTAGACCAATAATAACAAGATTTCGTAACCAACCGTTATGAGAAATTGGATAATTATTTCAGCGTAATCAAATCATCTTCGAAAATGCTGTCAGTCAATGCCGTTCACGAACACATTGTATGGAAGTTTCCATTTATATATAAATGGTTGATGAATAGTTAATTGAAAATTAGTGCACAAAACCAAACACGGTTCTATCAGAGCTGATAAATCAAATGCTCAAAGTTGCAATTGCTACCTAAATTAAAAGGTTCTGATTATGACAGAAATTTAATAATTTTTTAATAGTTAACTTGTGAATAATTTTCCTGAATTCTTTAACTACTTAGCAGGACAGATTATGAAGCGTAGCGAAAAATTAATAAAAGGTTATATAAAACTGCAGGTGCGACGATAACTTATTGTAAACAAAGTATCATTTGAATAACCTTTACAATTGTATAGCTATAAGTGTTTACTGAACCAGATATTAAATAGGCCTATAACGGAAAGCTAAAACAAAAAATGAGCTGGGGTTGAGAAAGCTAAAATATAGCCAATGTACTAAAATTAAGCTCTCAAAAGGTATTATTATATTTTTCTGGTGGAAGTTGTTTCAAAAACGAATTAACGGTAAGCTAATTGGACAGGGCGCGTAATATAACACCAGAGTCACTGGAGCGTATCTTTACGCTATGGCACTGTGGCTCGTTATGTTTCCACAGAGTCTGAGGCATTTTGCAGTTTAATTCATTTTTACGTGAACAATATCGTTTATATAATTTTCAGCAGAAAATTAAAATCTCACAATAGTTGGATAATTAACTGCATAACAGACAGGGCGTTTATTTACAACCTTGCAGTGAAACAATTAATTAACACTTAATTAAAAGAAATATTAATTCAACCGTAACGTAAAAAGCTTTGAAATTTCACTCACAAAACTAGGCTAATGATAATCAGAAATTAAGTATGCTTATTTAAGATCGTGTAAATAATTTGATAAAAATGTTCTGAACTAACTACAAAAAGTCAGAGTAGTTCTTTACCAGGTAGGAAGCTGTACCGTAAATTAGTTAATTAAATTTCATATAATGTAAATTTCGCAACCTAGTCAGCCAGTATAATATAATATTATTTTACATCCAATGTTCCGGAACTAAATTATTGGGCGGAGTAACTACCTAATTGGCACGCGTATGAATATTTTCTTCTAACCCTTTGTAGCAGCCCAACTATGTGACCGAGCAGACCTCGCGCGCTTTGTCCGTAAGTAAAATTTATCTTTTCGTATTATTAAATTAGCCCTTTGATGCCAAACGTATAAAAATGAATGTAACGTAAAGTAAAGTTGTAAATAGTAAAGTAACGTACCCTTGAAGATCTTTTATTTGCTTGATTGAGATAGATAAAAGTGGTGGCATCGTCCTAGCACGTTGTTATAAATAGTAATTTGTATCATTAAATGGCTAATACCGTCGCGAATTTGTTTTAGGCGAGTTTACGTGTCCCACGTGTCTCACGGCTCACAGGGCACATATTATTTGAGTAGATGGCTACCAGTTTATTAACTTCTACTCATCGTCTAGTAACCACCGACTAGACTTAACCGTTCTTAGACTACAGCTTCAAAGTCTCGTGCCAAGACGCCGACGCCCGGGTTGTGAGTTTACACATTGCGAAGGGAAGTAAAATCTTAATGTCTGATAAAGTAAAACATCGTAGGCATAATTTCAGAGAACATTGGATATCTTAGGCCCACCTAGAAGATATACGTTTTTAGTTATTATAATTGGCAGCAAAGTGGCATTACATACATTTCCTTTAACATCTAAAAGTGGTGCTTGTAAGTTTAGTAAATTAAATTGGACTTATGAGTAAACTTTGTAATTCGAGTATTTATTACTACGACCTCAGAAGTCACCACCCCCATGTGTTATCGTATTTCGGTACAAAGCAAATCTCTGTTAATATTCTGTTATGTTAAAAAACTGAAGCAGTGTTTTCCGTAAAGATAGACAGTATTGATGATTGTACAATTTTAAGTGTCAATAGAGTTCAATTTTGGAAAAATTCGTATAAAGTTCCACAATTCAATAAATTACTCTCCTGTTGCGCTACAGAAACTGTTATAGTGATTTGCCTAAACAAATCTAATGCTTTCATTGAAAATGTGATAAATTTGACCTCAAATATCAATTATAAGGAATTTAACAATAATAACAACATTAGCAATATTACATTAGCATTTAACAATAATAACATTAACAATAATAAGTCATTTGTACTTGGAAAAAGCAGAGCTTGTTCTTTAGATAATTTCATTATCATTTTGAGTTTTATTCAATTAATGAATTACAGATTTTGTGATATGCTTAACCCTATTCAATTAAGTATATAATTGCTTGGATGCAATAAATAAGAGACCGTAAAATTTCCACTTTGTTATCACCATATTGTTTGAATGCTAATGCAAATATGGAACTAATGAACAAAACTATGTCGAAATTATTGTTGATATACAATAAACGCTGCATCAGATAAACATCTGCCTTTTTATCACAATTAGAAACGATACTCTAGCACTATTGTATTTAATGAAGTGAATCAGAACCAATTACCAACCGTGTTGTATTCGATTGTCTAGTACAACAAATAACTATTTTTAGAACAATGATTTCTCACGAGAAATATAATAAGTATCCTTTTTAATAATTGATTTGACTTATATTCCACTTACTTTATTTAGTAATAACTGTTGCACGAATTATAACAATGTAACGAATTAAAAATACTATTTAAACTCTGTTCACCTTAATAAACCAAAGCTGTGTACGTTTGCATATTAGGGTACTCAATAATGGTTGGCTCCCTGGAGATTGAGTACCTATTTGTAGTGTGCTTTAAGGAAAACAGGGAGATGGCATATAAATGCCTCAGCGAGCCATTCTTTCGTAATAGTCCTTACCAACAAGACTTTTATCACACAAATCTTATTATAAACGAATAATTTGAAATGATGAATGTACAAAATGTAAAGGATTTTCTACTGTCCCACTTACACTGGAAGTAGAAGACAAACTATGTACTTATTGCTTAGATGCTTTTCGATCAAAGTAGTAATTTAGGATTAATTATGCATATGTTCTCTTAATCGGGTCAAAATCAAAATCAATAAAACCGTGAATAAATTATACAATAATTAGGAAGTGAACTTTAACAGTCTAAATAGATACTTTTTGACTGCAACAACTTTTAATTTGTGCGTTAGTATGCATATTATTTCATATTTCTAAAAAGACAAACTCATATATGTCTCTTGAAATATATTACATCGAATTAGATTATTATGACAGGTAGTTTTGATGAAGTATGTCCTGACAAAATGATCTCTTTCTTATATTTATTTATCTATTTTCTTAAAGAGTGCAACAAGTGAAACTCAACTGTGTTACCGTTCATAGATTAGACAGGGATTGAATCGAATAAACGGTGTGGATAGACATTTTTAGACTATTGGTTTATAAACATATCCGTTAACATAGTACTTTTCAGTACTACATATGGATATATATATATATATATATATATATATATATATATATATATATTCTTCAACAAGCAACAAGGCAAACGCAACTTATGTTATTGGAGAAATCGTAGATGGATTACAAAGGGTGGTGGTAGACAATTTTGATCGAGGTAGGTTTCGCTGGCTTTTTGTCTTTATTTGATTAGAAATATATGCTGATACACTAGCAAAACAAATATTAACCAGAAAGAATTGTATTTAACTTCATAATCTCTTACCTATTTCCTCTTCCACCAAAATAATAAGTACTAAATATATGGCTAATTCTGTTAGAAAATATTATAGGGCTCCATCATATTACATCATAGATGTTTTCACTAAGAAGTCTACGCCGTTCTGTTTGAAGAATTGCGTGCGAAGCTGCGGGTGCAGCTTGTACTGAATAAATCAATATTTTGTTGACTATTGTAACCAAAATATGATGTATGCTACAGTTTAGTTTTCCTAGCTTCCACCCTCTTTATAAACACAAAGATAAATGATCAAAGTTTATTTCTTTAATTATATTAAATGTGATCATCGTCATGTTGAGTTGATCACTAATGTATTATTTATAATAGAACAGTATCATAAAAATATTTTTATCGAATGATATTACATATGTAATCGCCATTAGAATATTTACAATAAATTAATAATAAAAGTAACAGTCTTTTGGTAAAGATCGGTTCTTTAATAATATTAGTAAAGATCAGTTCAGCACATGGTTTACAGAACAGTGTCTCATTAACTTTAGAAACATTAAAAATTAGAAAGAAAGATAGACAGGTATACACCGACTGAGGTGTAAATGAACTGATGAAACTTCACACCTGTTTTGAGCCAGTATCGTCCCTTCAGTTCGATACTGTTGTGTGTTAAAACAATATTGATCTTTGTCGCAACCTGCCCAACCATGCCACTTAGACTAAAATTAATTTGTTCGTACTTGGTTTGAATGTTCATCATTCCAGGTAAAATTATACATTTTTATATTAAATTATTTGTCAAGGTTTCATTTTATAATTAGTCACGTATATTAAAGATTACAGTAGTATAATACCGTCACTCTGAAAAACTATATAATAACGAGATAAATAATTATATTTATGTTTCCCTT
The DNA here is from genome assembly GCF_021130785.1 of Homalodisca vitripennis. Classification (NCBI taxonomy): domain Eukaryota; kingdom Metazoa; phylum Arthropoda; class Insecta; order Hemiptera; family Cicadellidae; genus Homalodisca; species Homalodisca vitripennis. The sequence continues at coordinate 60,095,378 of NC_060208.1, forward strand.
GATTACCGGTACAATAGGCAGTAAAATTACTAAATTTAGATACCTACGTCCTTTTCTACAAAGTTTTTTTTCATTGGATACTAAATAGTACTGGACATTGGAAGAGTTTAAATCAAGTAGGCAATTAAATAAAAATATCATAACATGAACCATTTTACAATTATACCTACTAACTCACAAGGTAGAAGTAAACCACACCACATGTCGAAACAAACTTCGCTAAAGTTGCATGCAAAATTTCAAAACCTAAATATCAATTTTATTTTTGAGATGTACTGCCGACAGATTTACATAAAATATTTGGAAATTTAAGACAAACTTATCACTCTCTTTAGTTGAATTGAGAGCTCTTTAGCTTTATCAGTTCTTGCCAAGAATACCTCATCTAAATAACTTTAGATCATAACTTCATAAGTCACTTAAGTCATAACTTCACCTAAATTCCTCAACATTAACTTTAAAACGTTATCACGAGATATTTCCCTAATTCAAAAAGACGGGGTGATATTTCAATAAAAAATTTTGAAAAATATTGTTTTTATATTATTTTTTGTTGTACTTTATACTACCAACACATTGAAATTTCCTTGCAGTTTGATTGCACTTTCCTTCGGTATGGAAATAAAGAGCATAATAATTCTCCCAATCTAAAAGACAAAATATTTACATCTCTATTATACCTACTATGTTACATTTCCAAAGCCATACCATGTCTTTTGCATGACCAAACCACCTAACATCTCCCGCCTAAGTAATGTTTTAAATTTACTAAAATCTGATTTCAAGTCAGATGAGAGCACGGCAACGTTTATATTCGTATTAAAGCAGAAATTAACTGTACAAAGTTATCAATTTGATACAAATATTTGATTTTAGTGAAACATATGACACTATTATTAATTAACTACATAGCTAAACTTCGTAATTCGGATTATCATAAGGGTCTAAGACAATAGTTGTGGAAATATGAAACAATGGAACTAAATATATAGTTTATAAACATTTATTTCACAGTCAGGATCTATCGTAAATAAGGAACTAGGGCAGTATTATTAGTAAGAGGCTAATTAAATCCGGGATACAGTTTCAGTTTTTGCATGTTGGTTTCTCTGCCATGCGCAAAGCCCATCTTTGCTGGAATTATGCGCCTGCTTCAATCTGCCAAAGAAGTTTTTGTTACAGGACGGTCGGTTTGCGGTCGGTTAAAACGATGTAAGCGTCTGCGGTGATCTCTAAAATACATGGGAATGGATTTGGAATCCAGGTAAACAAGTGTTGGTTCATCGAGAATGCCTTCAATATATGCACAATACCTTTCCATGGTTGTTTTAGTGTCTCCTGTGTACAGTGCTCTGATTGTGGTATGTGTATATTGGGGATACATCACACATAACCAATGTGTGGCTACTGCTGTTATTACAATCAAAGAAGGCTTTTTTATTTTGAGGCACAATAAATATGTTTTAAACATATGTTTGGAATCTTAATGCTAAGTAAGAGAAATAGACTAAATTATTCCAGTTTAGAAGAAAAAGCTTGTACGATCAATTATGTTAAGGGAAAAAAGTAATAGTGAGAAATGGTAGAATTATTTTATAAAATAAAACTTATGAAAGAAAGAGTTAATAAATCATTTAAGACTTGGATAGTTTTTTACATTATTAAACCGTACATTCAGAAATTTACCTTACTTTTATCTTGTTTCAGAACATCACATTGAGGCTGCCCTTTTGTTGCATAGTTTGTTGTGATTTTTACGTAAACTCTCTAAGGAGCGTGGAATAGATTATATTTTGTGCATATTAGGTTGGTATTGATTTGTAATGTGACAGACATTTATCGTACACTGACTTCAGGACGTGTTTCTATTGGCATTCGTGTTGATTGATATTCCTGTAAACTATCCTGCATTGGTTGATTGCACGCTACAACTTCAGATAAGTACCTCAAATGTAAAAATCCTAGACAAGATCTGTCTCAAGATTTTAATTCAATTCAATTTTCTCATAGTGATTTAAAATAGTTTGCGACCATTCCATGCATTGTTACAATTATTTTACGTAATTCAATACAATTTGAACCTGGCACCAATAAAGTTAAAGTTGCAAATAAATTACGTCTTTGTAAAGAGGATTTAATTATAGTCAATATCTTCAAAACTATATATTTGGCAGATATTAGATTCCCAAGATCCAAAGTACTTTAATGACTTAATCGAAAAGTGCTACAGAATACAAGATTTTCGTAAGGGATTACAACTATTATGAAGGATACCAAAATATATTTTAAAAAACTGCGATTTTCTCTAATAATTTCAATGTTTTAAACCAGTACATCTGAATCGTCAACGTATGTATTATTTACAAAGAAGGGAAGCTGACACTGAATGTAACAAATTGCTATGATAAGGTACCATAGGAAAACTTTAATAGGTTATTCTAAGTGGAGGCCACCCAGAGTCGATATAACTATGCTTAATATTCAGTTTTTGTACCGATTGTGAATCTATAAATGCAGGATATTAGTTATCCAATACAAATACAAATTACTGCTGTAATTATTATTATATTTTCAGAAGTGTTTAAACAACCCTCACTCGTGTTATAAATGGGGAAATTATAGATTAACTTAACTTAGATATAAAACTGGGTGTTCATATTGTTGAGTAAGGCTGAAATTAATACGTACTATGTAATTTTTTTATTACTTAATGACCTAATGTCTAGAAAATGTACATCATACAATTAAGATAAACGTAATAATATTTACTATACGCAAGACTAAAAATGCCATTTAATAGCCTTGGACCAAATGTTCCCAAAGAAATTTTTGGAGGAAATTCGTTCATAGAGCCTTCGTTCAGTGCTTGAAAGAAATTTATTTTAATATTTATAAAATCATATATAGAAGATTTTATAACTATACACGAACAATGTGTTTTAATGTACTTTCCTGAAAGAAACACATTTATAATGATATGGTTATAATTCTTTCAATTATACGAAAACAAAGGTATAGGTAAGAATACGTTGTTTCAATGGCTGAATTTAAAGTGAATAAAGTCTATTGAAACTAAAATTATAATTGTAAAGATCTTGTTATTCCCAATTTTGTATAGTAATCAGGCGAATCCAATATACGATAATAATACAGACAATAGGACCATTGTTTTGGTGGTTCATAAACCTTCTCGTCATTCTTTTTCTCTGTCAAACACCACGTCTCTCTGACTTAGGTAATATTTAACCCATTTTATTTTATTGTTTTAGTTTGTTTAATAACTACTCTACTGTCAAATAATAATTTCCAGAAATTAAATTTATATTCACTTCTAAATATGTATACACAATTTATAGATCTTCTAGTACGATGATATAAGTTTTAAAATCTATAGTTATATTTACTGCGATTAATAAAATCATTGGGGTATTGTAAAAGCTTATCCTAACCAACCTGTTGCTTAAATTTATGGGATATAGAGAAGAATTATAACATAGGTTTCTACTTTATTAGTGGCGAAAAAAGTATTATCTTTTTATATCTCATTAATTTATCTCCATCTTAAATGCACTGGTAATAATGCAGGGAGCTACAAATGTTTTTAAAATGTTAAAAAATAGATTTTAAAAATTACGTAGCCATCCATTTAAAAATTAATATTCTCTTAAAATGTTTTGAACGATTTAAATGTATTAGATATTTCATATAATACTCGTAAGTACATCAATTATTGTATGGTATAGAGTTTTAGTTAATAAAAACATAATAAACGTTTATAGGGTCGGAGCAAAGATGTTGCTATACAAGTAACTAAAAGTACACCATCAACATCATGCTTATAGATTATAAAGCATAAACTAACCTCGTGAACTTAATCATAGAATTTATTGTTTTTTTTTTTTTTTGTATATTTTCAGAAATTAAACCATCTTAGAGCAAGTATGTGGGCTGTTCTGATTCTTGCTGTTTTCGTATCCATGGCCTGCCTGCCTGAGGGTGAAGCTCACCCGTTAAATTCAATAGGGCGATATTATACCTTACATGAAGGTAAATTCAAATAAAAATGTTATCGACCGATATATTTACAGTAAAGAACACGCTAATAAATAATTCATATGTAGCACAAATTGATGGCTAGTGAAAAATAATAAACAACACACAATAAATATACTTCACCTCAATGTGGAATTGGTTTTGAATTATTTCCAGATCTATATATATATATATATATATATATATATATATGCGATTCAATGTTTTTGAAATTATATATATATATATATATATATATATATATATATATATATATATATAATAGAAAAGCACGCTAATAACGTTGGTTTCTTTTTGTGAAATAAATAATAATTCAAACCCGAATCTCTCATTTGCTGGGTGAGTGCGCTACCACCACAACACAGAGGCCTTAGTTTTAACGATACAATTATGTTGTATTTGACAGTTTCGGTCACATCTGTTTTTCAATAACTAATCAAACATATGCTTTGTTAATAAAATACAAAATGAAAGTTTTAGAAAGATATGGATTATAAGTGCATAGTACATCAATACTGTGTAAATTATTCTTTCTTGTGTATGAAACATTTTTCCTATAGGTTTAGGAATTTAGAATTGAGACCATACAAAAAAAGAAATGAATTTAGTATTGAATAAAGTTATAAGATGATATAATTTATAATCTCTCTCTCTCTCCCTCCCTCTCTCCCTCTCTCTCTCTCTCTCTCTCTCTCTCTCTCTCTCTCTCTCTCTCTCTCTCTCTCACTCTCTCTCTCTCTCTCTCTCTCTCTCTCTCTCTCTCTCTCTCTCCCAATCCACAGTGATGCACCACTTACGAATGCAACATTTCAGGTTAAGTTTAAAATGCTCAGACTTTAAATGGAACCTAGCCATGAAACAAAGTAAATATATCACTTAAGTTTGTGATATTGAAAAATGACTTATTCTGTTTGTAAAATTGTATAGAGCTTCAATTTTTACCAAGGTTTTTACCTAAGAAGTGACCCATTTTACACACTTAAAGAAATTTAACTGTTCTTTATATAAACAGACCAATATTTGAAACACTATATAAAAAAATCCACGCTTTGGTACTAACAATTGTTATCAAAACAACGAGTATATCTGTGTTATAATCCAGTAAAAATGCGTTTTGTAACCAGATCATGGACACCACGCCCATAGACCAGAACATGATGAGGACGACTTCTTCAATCATGACAGACCTTTACATTCGGGTAAGTTAATGCAATACCTTATACAAATTTAAAATTTGGAAAGTTTTCTCGTCACAAATGCAACGCTTTTACTCACTTACTTTTAGTGGTAAGCTAGTGATAATATGGCTTGTTTTCAGAACATGGCCACGACTCCCACAGCTTTGACCATGACGATGGCGCATCGTACAGTGGTTTCCTACCTCCTTTACAACATAGTATGTAAAACAGTCTATCTATCTATCCTAGCTATCAACACAACAGATATGAAACTACGGCCAACGTTGTAAACATCATAATTTATTTTTAGTTATAAGAATGTGCCAGATTTATTATATTATAATGTGATTTCCAGATAGTCTTCATTACTATACAAAATCAGCATTTCTCAAATAAATTAGAAAATATAATATATTACATATCAAGTGTTTAGCACAATCAATTAGTTTTTTGTTAAACTAAATGTTATCTAAATATAATATAGGTTTAATAAAACTTACGAACATATTTTCTCATACACTACAAATCATAAATTGCGTAGGCATATATAACTTATAATAATTATTTGTACGTGATAAAATGAAAGAAATATTTGCTACTAAAATGCTCATATTCTAGTCACAATTTAGGGCAGAATACTACTGTAACCATGGTTTGTTACACGAGTCATGAGTCATTTTTCACCACGTAACTTTAAAGAATTCTTTGATATGTAATTGCATTCTTTAAAAACTTTTAAAACATTTTATTTATTTATTTATTTATTTTGACTTATAAATAGCTACAGGTCATCAGTTACCTAAATTAGCTATATTAAATAAAACAAAAATTAAACAAAAATTATACTATCCTCTAACCTAAGTGCAGTGCAAATTACAATAAATTAATAATTATACTAGCTCAAAAAACAAAATGAACGATGTTATTCTTAACAATAGAGGAAAAAAACTTTCACCTTGAAATAAATAACATGCACAACATCTTAAAATTATATAAGAATTAAATTGACAGAGCAAAATGAAACACTTCTAAACAAACAAATAATATCTAGATTGGTTACATAAATAACATACAAAAAATCCTACAAATAATCCAAAAACAACTTATTGGTAAGAATACTAAGAATTAAACAAGAAATTTTAAATTGTCTTGTAATATTATTCTTGTTCGTTTACAGATTTTGGCATCGTATCTGGGTACGGCAGACGTTAGACAGTCCGCCGCTACTACATAGATGAAGTATATGTCCGTTTAATTGTTGGGTTGTATTATTTAATTATATTTAAATAAGTCGTTTGACTATATTTTATTTCAGAAAACTATAACCCTGTAAATGAACTTCCATATACAAATATAAAGTCAAAAGCAGTTTTTTAAAATACCTAAAACTATTTTCACAAAATCCTTGAACGTAAAAATATATTTTTTACCATCAAACTTAATAGCCCTAATCTTTGAACTCAAAATATATAAATGATTTAAATTCCAGCCATGAAAACCTAGATGTGGATTTTAGACTCATAGAGGAATCTAAATAATTCCTTAACTGTTCAATTAATATAACATAAAATGAAAGGCAATATAGTTTTTTACTCTCATTTATACAATACTACTTGTCCATTAAGGTGAAATATTGTCCAAAGGTTAAATCGGTAAAAAATACACTCTTAGAATATGGATGACTATCATTTTCCATTGATAGAAGTAATGAATATGTTTTTCAGTGCTGGCGGGTAAGACTCTGTTCAGGCTCATAAAAGCTTATATTATTCCCAGGCTGGACAACAAACAAATAATATAGTGCGTCAGAACTTAGAGAGCAATACTTTGTACCGTAATTCATCATGTTTACATATATTTATACTTTTCAAGGATACAAAAGAGAACACCCACGAGCCAGTTGGCCCGCAATACGGCCATATGTTTCCCACAGGGAATAAATTGATTATACGTATTTAAGATGTATTTTTTGTTATCTTGCAGGAAATTTTAAAAGACAATAGGTAATATTTTGTTTAAATTTGGAATAAAATATGGAATTATTACAAAATATAATTAATACTACGGGTAACTATAAAAAAAACTATGATGCTTGTTATTTTTAATTCTTCCCTTTCTAAATTACCATAGGACTCATTCATATTATATAAAAAGTGCTCTTTTTTAAGAAAGCTATAAGACTGTACCTTTACCTTTAGAGACCTCTACATGGCCTAAAATAGTGAAGCTACTTTCCAATAAAAAATGCATGGAATACAAATTAGAATACCTTCCAACGCCTATCACCTATCTAATGAGTACTATGCCACTGAGAAATTATACGCCTATAACGTCAACTATTACCAAGATAGCACTCATCAGGAAACATACAAATGCTAGCTGGTAAGTGGACTGTTAGCCGTTTTAGAACGCAGAAACATTATTTTCAATTAACTTCTCTTTATTATTATGTTACGTATGTATCAACAACATGAAACGTATAGCTATTCTGGATTAGAACGTTTACATTAAAGATAACTTTAAACGGTTCAATGTAATTATACCTTTGTCAAGCTCATATACAAATTTACCCAAAGATGTATATTTTATCTTGGTCAATGAAGTCACCAGAATAATGCATATATTTTCCATAAGAATGGTTAGAACAAGGCAGAAGATTGGACTCCCTTTAAAATTTATTACAAAGATTTAATGTAATCTATTGAATTAAGGGTATTAAAAGGTACCCAGTTTTGAAGGATATAATTATGGAAAATATTATGATGTTATTGAATAGAGCTTTATACAACCCTGCACGATGACCCAAACAAAGCTATTGACTAAATGTGAAGCCAAAGAAAACATTACGGGGAAAAAGCTTTCTCTGCGGTAATGTGAATATAAGAAATAATACCAAGAAAAGTTTAATTATAGAAAGAGTGTTAAAGGTTAATAAATTAATAATAAGTCGTGTGATATTCTTCTTATCCGTTACTCCTGAGTCTTTCTACTGCTCTACTGGCTTCAAACTATACAAAGTACTGGGAAAAGTATAAAAATAGGCATGCAAATTAACAAAACATTAGTCTTTACAGTTTTGTATAAAATAAATCACTTTTTGTTCAGTCAGAAGTAAAGGAGGTTTCACATGTGGCTGCAATTTAAATGTCAAAGTGAACATGCATTACGAGTTTAGTCATTTTATTTCCACAAAAATGATGATGTGATAATTTTAATGTAACAGTTAAAATATTTATAAACAAAAACCGATACAAATAAACGATTAAAATTTATTGTATTAATGTCAAGACTTAGTTACGGAAATTTCGAAGTTATATTATCCCTTACATCCAATCCATTTGCTTTTGAAACATTGCTTATATTTTGCTTGGAAATATAAAACATTGAAAAATTTTTAAGCATCTATTATTTTGCTCTAAATTGCTTTACAATTATATAAAATATTTCAATATTTGTTTGAGAGCTTCATAAAAGTTCATGATTTCAAAACAACCGTTTATAATAGGTTTGCATAATAAATGTCTACTTGTCTTAAATTTGTCTGGGAAATAATTGCTCGTCTAGACATTTTAGTACCCATTATTTAGCCATTCTTTTTAGTTCTTCTCCCACAATAAAAATGTCATTTTAAAATGTACATGAAGCCAACAAGTTTATAATAGCTTATGTATTCGAATTTTTGTTCGATATGGTGGGTTTTATAACAGTGTTTAAATAATTTTTCAGTGGATTATATGTTTATAGTTCGTCACTGGCACAATCTGTAGTAAAGGTTAGATAGTAAATTTCCCCGTGCAATCTGCATTATGTTACTGATAAAATACTATATGACAACCCTTAACTGCAGAGTGAGGCTATATGACACAGTTATGTGTACGATATTTACACCACTATGTGGTGCTCTCATTTTAAAATCTGGGCTATTAATCTATGTTAACCTATTATCCTGTTATACAAAATCTAATGGTCTCTCTCTCTCTCTTTCTCTCTATTCCTCTGTCTCCCTCTGTGTTTGTGTGTTAGAACAATATTGAAAGCTTTACTTTGAACGTATTAAATACTTCTTAGTCATTAGTATAACTGATTTTAAAAGGTTATTGTTTTTTTTGCCTTTTGTTATGTTTTCTTAACTGTATATTGTTTAACACGACAACGTATATTATACTAGCAGCTTTGCACGCAATTTCATTTTGAAACACAGGAACACCATGAGCCAAATCTATTAAATAATAATCCATACAATCCTGGGATAAGTGATGGTCACAGAAATATTTGTATATTTTGATCCATTTATTTTTTGATTTAAATGTAGGAGCCTGAACTCAGATAGGGAAATAGTTTTTTATGTTTACTTTTATCGCAGTTTTATCCAATATTACAGGGTATTTTATTGCACAGCTCCAACGACTTTAAATATTTTAGGCGAGTGAAAAAATACTAAATCAAATGAAAGACTAAATTTGAAGTCCTTAGCTTTTCAGTTAACACGCTTTGGATTTGATCAATTATTTTCATATCATTTTTATATAGTTGATTAATAATATTAATAAATACTAAGTCAAAGAAATGCTTCTTCACGTAACGTGACATATGCAAACTTTAACTGACTTTTGCAGATAAATCAGAGCAAAAAAACACTATTACCTGTTTGAATGTATATAAATTATCATGGCTTAAATGTATGTGATTTTAAGACTTTGACAGTTGACCATATGTACTATCTGCTGAGTAAGCCGTCATGAATATAATACACAATAGACTGTTAAGGGAGTTATCAAGACCAGTTGGACGGAACTGGGAGGGACTTTCAAAATAGGAATAGCTCTATATATTAACCATTGACATTATTCATGACCATATAAGGTTTCAGTAATACTCCAATAGTATTTGCGAGATTAAGTAAAACACACACACACACAGGAACACACATATAAAATATTGGAATTATATTTAAAAGTATATATTCTGTAAGTTTTGTAAAGTAAAATAAGAAATCTCTTTTGTTAGCAACAGACTGTGTAATAAAAATGTTAATTTGAAAAGTTGATAATATATACACTTAATAAGTTTATTATTTATAAAAGGAACGAATACATTCAGTTCTTATTTTACGCACGCTATTCATAGATTGTTTAACACATTTGATATAAATTATAGTGGTATAAGGTATTTATTTTATTTAAATTGTAGTTTTAAAGAGATCAATGATTTTATATCATATTATGTGATTTATACTACAAATTTATATCCGTCCTAAGAGTCCTGTATCAGTTAAAGTATTTGTAGAATCTAACAGAAGACTTGTACATAAGTCGTCGAGCAGTGTGGAGCTTGTGGGAACTGGAAACAAAATCAAATATAAACTTTGTCCGGACAGGTGGAAAATTACTTGCCAAAGATAAGCTCTTTGACTCTCATATCTTGGCTTGGTTCTAGCCTGATCTTTTATTGTGGAGCAATATTTTTAACCAGTAATAGTTTAGAGCAGAATAATCTACCAATCCAAAACCAAACTTATATGCTGATAATAACCATGAGTATTTTCTTTGGCTTTGGCTTTTTTGAGACAGGTGAATAATAATATGTTGACCGGTAGGCTAGATGACTAGGTTATATAAAAATGTTTGTTCTGTCATCAGTTCTCAGTACATTCGTAGGAGGAAACGAAGTTCTTCATAGCATATGTATGATATTAACCCAGGCATTCCTGGAAATTGACCATGGCTCCAACCTTGAGAGACAGAGAGAGGTAGAGGTGTAGAGAGAGAGAGAGAGAGAGAGAGAGAGAGAGAGAGAGAGAGAGAGAGAGAGAGAGAGAGAGAGAGAGAGAGAGAGAGAGAGAGTGAGAGCGAGAGAAGAGAGAGAATATGTCAAAGAGTCAGACCGCTCGTATGACATAAAAGCTTTAATCTCTTGAAAACACAAGTATTAATGAAATTACTATCTTAATAGTTATACAAATTATTTCACGTTTAAATTCATACCATATACTTTACTTTAAATTCAAACCCAATTTATTCATTTCATTTAGGATTATGCACAATCATCTTTTTTGAATTTACATTATTGCATTGTTACATTATCTACAACTATCAAATCAGATCAATTTCTTTTTTAATTACCTCATATAGTTGAAATTATTATATTCAATCAACATAAACTATATATACAAAAATTCAAAAAGAATAAATGTTATAACAAATTAGAATTTTACTTACTCGTTTATACTAATTACTAAATTAAACATAATACTTCTCAAGTAAATGTGTTTTATTTTTTTATATTATCAAAAAGAATAGACGTAACGTTTAGGCTGAAAGATTCTCTTTGAAGGATAGACAGTATGTTCTTCTATTGTTCTTACAGCTCTGCTAGAGGGAATTCCAAATTAGAAGTCACTTGTATAATGCATCCCTTACGTTTTAAATGAGGATAATGGTTTTTGCCGCTATCGTCTCTTCTTAAGGAGAAAATATGATTATTTACAGTTTTCTCACGCAAGATTAATTTATGTGTCGCATTATTTTGAATATTTAAATAGCGATATGTTGGATATAATCGTGTTAACTAGATTCTATGTCAAAATTTAGCCACAATGCGCAATTCCCCCTGAATATTAATAAAGGTTATACATTATGTGGCTATAAAATTAACTTACACATTTTTTTAAACTTACGAGTTATAATTATTTACGGGAATCAATGTATTTTATAATTAAAGTACCATGACAACTGAATACTTTTTGTTCATACTCCATTTAATTAATCTAGTACATCATTAAGATCTTATGTTGGATTGTTGATAAATTAAAAGTTCTATGTTTAAAGTTACAAATGGTTCAACTTAAACCACTGTTTCTAATATCTCGGATCTGGAACATCTGCTACCCAAACTTCTGCTGTTGTAAAGCTTCAACGCTGTAACAAACACATGTCTCAACAATAACGACCCAACCTAACATTCGTTATTCTTCTTTTACTGCTCAGTACTAGCATTTTTGATTTAATATTTTTTTTTTTTTATTCATTTAAAATAATTGTATTAACGTTATGTAATGGCGGAATGCGTTCGAGAAGGAGGGATGCTTGTAAAAAATCTTTTATAGTTATTAAAGAAGCTTCTTAACAATTTCAAAACAACTAATAACTGTAAATACGTATTTCACGTCATTAAAGCTTATATAGCTAATTTGTATGGTCTATATACAATCTAGTTGTATTCTTAGACTGAATCGCTAAATTAAGTGGTTGGGTTATTCGTAACCTATTCACTCGCATATGATTTCCCAGGAAGTTCTAGTCTTAATCGTAATAGTTGTTACATTTAAACCTATATTTATATACAACAGATTATTTTTAGTTCAATAACTTCTGATAACAATATTATTGTCTTCTAAGCCAAACTATTACATAATATACGTAAAATGTAATCTTATTCGACATAACTATTCCAATATTTAAAGACATTGTGACATAACCCTGCTGAAAACGTAAAATATAAAAATAACTAATATTTAATTACTTATTTGGCGAGTCCATAACAGTGAATTGGTCCTCAAGTTGTGGCTAATATTAGGGTACGAATTGTAGTAAAATATAAAATGTATAACAAAGATAATGGAGGTCTTTGAGTTGTCGCTAATATAACATTCCGTATACACGGGAGATGGTAGCCACTCGCCAACATTGCTGAAAGTGTGAGTATAAGAAGTGAAGTTAATGATTTGTTTTAAATAATCTTACAATACATTGTGTAATATACATTAATTGTGGTAATACACAGTTTGGTACTGATTATATATATTTAAGTTTAGGGATCAATAATACCAAACACTTAACGTATACTGTTGTTTATACATTATAATCTGTTTTCAGATCCACATTTAACAGATATATTACATTTTAAACAGATTCTGTGGATATGGGACTACTTTAATACTTGATCACATTCAAACTTGATGAAAACTAATACATCAAACTCTCATTCTTTTATAAGGTTTATAATGTATAAAAATTTTATTTTTCAACCGTAAGAAAATGTTTAAATTGGGGAGCGTTCTTACTTTTTTTAGCTAGTTTAAATATCAATTTTTAAAAGTTATAAGTTTGGCTGCCAAATTCCCAGTGTAGGGTCAAATTTAATGTTTTTAATGTGAACAGTTTCTATCTAAAATGCAATTTAAGATCTTAAAAGGCATTTCAACATATATTTTGTGTATTTTATTTGTCTAGATCATTATCAGACAATAATAAAAATAATATAAATTCCCACAGTCCACACATATAGCTTTTATGAATATACTGAGTAATGTGCTATAAAAGCGGTATTTTTGAAACAGAGACTGTTTTGCCAGTGACGGATCACGATGTACTGCATGACGCTGTCAGTCGTGGGACAATGACTGATGTACCCAACAAGAGTGCCGGGATAAATGGATGAGTTTCGTTGGAAAGTTCAGTGTTATTTTGTATGCTGTACGGTTAAAGTTAGTGTTTGTTCACAAAGCCAACAGTTTCATCTTGTGTGCTCAATGAGAGAAACCATGTTAGTTCTTAATGTACTAATGCCACATTATGATATTATTTTATACTATACTGTATATATATATGTATATATATATATATATTTTATATTATATAATATCTTTTAATAACTCCTAGCTATATCATTATAGTGATAGAGACTACATGACTACGTAATGTATATTACAGAAAATAATTTTAAACTACTATTCTGAGGAATTTATAAGCGAGACTAAGACAATTATGTCTGTAAATATTAGCATTTTATTAAAAATCGTCGTAATACATAGGTCATAAGCAACTAAAGATATAAATAATTAATAAAATCTTATCATACAATTATTACAGTTATAATAATATAAATTCAATATTCAAAACGTCATTGGTAATTTAATACTCATTCATATCTAACATTAAGATTACAAAAGAAACAAGTCACCTACTAATTACCTGAATACAGATAAATCGGTTTTGCACGCGATTTTCTATTTAATAACAGGTACGCCATAGGCAGATAATTTTTATACTGTATAATAAACACTTTTGAAAATAAGTAATGCTCTCTAAAAACATTCAAATCTAATTTACTTTAGAATAACTGGAATTTAAATTTAAACATTAACTTTTGGGGTCCTGAAGTCGGAGGGTGGAGCAGTTTTATACAATTACTACAGTGAAATACTTAAATTTTTACAAAACTAAACTAAATTTATTAGTTTATGTAGTATTATGCACACAATAGTACTGTGAGAGGTTGTATCAATAAAGCTTACTAACAAAATTATCAAAAGGTATGTGTGATAACTATTTCAAATACAGATATGAGATTCATTAAATCATGATGATACATAATATGGCATTTATCTCACTGAACAGATTTTTTGGGAAATGAAATATACACTAAACTAATGTATTACAACTAAACAAAATTACAAAAAAAATTATGTTTTATTTTTTGTCTCCTTTAACTGGAAAAACTTTATCTAAATATTATACTTGCAAAGTAAAACTATAAGGCTCGTGAAGAAATATTACAGCAATTTTATTTATATCATTAGTAAACACATATTTAAAACACAACTTTCACACACATACACAATTTTCAAATATAGTTAATTGTTATTAAATATATTCGTACTTCCTGGAGTCAGAGTTTGACAGTAAAAGACTACATATTCCAAATACCGTAAAGAGAATTGGTGAATTTTTAAGTTGAATAAATTAATCGACTTAAATATTAATCATAGACAATATAAACTGTATAACAAATTATGTTAGTTTAGAATATTTTTAAATTATATACATAACATATTATTAATTTAATTAATAGATAACACTGTATATGAAGGTAGTAATAATTCAGTTACTGGTTACAATAAATATTCGATTAATATGACTTGATAACAATTAATAAACGAAACATAATATTTTTTTGTAATATTGATTAAAAACATATTTATTATTTTTTTCGTACATAATAACATTATAATAGGCAATACACTTTTATTAAGAATACAGTGCCATCCCATATTCAGTTTTTTCACTGGTAAAGGTTTTATCCTACTGAGTACAATATCTTCATGTTTATTTACCTAAAAACCTATTTATTAATTTATATTTCTTATAATTGAGCCATTTTTATTTTCATATAGCTTAAAAGAAATATTTCAGTTACGGATTCTTTTTACTTTCAACAGGCCAAAGTGAGAAACTTCTAAACAACGTCCTAATGACCTAAACTAGTATTCTTTATGGCCATCGTTCTATCAGTGGTACTCGGAATTTACAAAGTAACACTGTAACGTTACACACGAGGCGAGTATGGTTGAGGTCCCAAGGGAAATCAGAGGCCAATCAATATACAGGCTGTGTCACACCTGGCAATTGCCGATGCGTTTTAGTACAACAGAAATTTTTACTAGCGTATCTATACGTCTCTTTCCTATGAAAGTATTAGTATCTTCTTTTGATGTTTTCATTTTATTAAATATAAAAATGTATTATTTATATTTCAAAATGAATAATTTTCCTCTGGACTTTTACTCGCCGTTATTTTGCAGGGATTTAATACTTCCTGTTCAATGATAAAATCTTATTTGTTACTACACTCCAATATTCTGTAATTTTCCAACAGAGGAAGTCTATAAATGAAATATGTAAACTCGGTATTACTAGTATTTTTAACTTTTACCAATATTTGTACACATTTCTTTACTTAAGATTGGAGAGTCACTTAAGTGTTATATTACGTCCAAATAAAGGGACAGTTGTTCAGATATGTCATTAAAAATCTTTGCAAGTTAAAAAGCACAATATTCTGCGATACGATCTGTTATAAGAAACTATCTTTTACTTATATTTTACGTATATAGTGGTTACTATGAATATACAAGATACAATATTATTAAATTATACCATATACTAAAACTGGGGAATACGTATTTTTATCTTGAAGCCAAGCCATATAAAACATTTTACTTTGTTTAGTGTGGTTTAGTACACATTGCAGTTTCTTAATTGGATGACAGGGCGTAATAAGTAGCTTTTTTAAATGGTTTGAACAAATTTCTGGAGCTGAGTATGCTATGGTCTTTTTAGAATATTCACATTTACGAAATACTTTAAGCTTACAAACCAGTGGATCGTAGGTCTGGATTAGGTGAACGTATTACTTTATATTAAAACCAATGCAAGCAATTCTGTAAAACCAATTTTAACAGAAAATATCACGTTTACAGATCAATGGAGCGTTAGCAGTCTTTTGCTCGAGCTCTGGAAAAAATCATTTCTGTCCATTTCTCTGTCCGCACAATATTTTAAAACTAACATATAAACTTGAAATGTTGTATGAAGACTCAATTACTCGTATATATAGACAACATTGAATTCAATGATGGTGCATGTTATTTCATAGGATTTGGCCAACATTTTTACATTTTTTTAGCCCTATGAGTAGCCATAACTGCAACGAGGAAAGGGTTTTTTGCATTAAGAACAACTTATTGTTGAGCATGCAATATATGCCTTAAATATAGCTCAATAATGTATTTAAATGTAAGTAAAATTAATTGAAACAGTGTTGAACATATTGTCTTAGAAATATTGTTTACTAGTACTGTTTCTATGTTTTTGTTTACGTTTCTATAACTATTATAAAATTATAAATGTTACTGTTAATAATTGTATCAGATATTTAATGTATATGAAGACAGGGATTGTTATTATGCAAATCTCTAAAGTCTCTTTGAATTTGAAAGTCTTTTGAATTGAAAAGTGATTTAACAGGTGAAACTTTACTCTCGAAACCATACCAAAACCGTGGAATACAAAAATAAATTTGTTAAAATATTGTTTTAATTTTTCAAAATAGGTAAGAAAATAATTAAATATTAACTAATTTTTCTCTAATGTATTTCGTGTGTATTTAGTGTACAATCCAGGGATTAAATTGTTTAAGGTTATAGGAACAAGACAAATATTGAATCTGTGTTTGAATTCAAACACAAAAATGATGTTGTCTATGGCTCCTTTCGAGGCATTTCAATGCGATAAAAGTAGAATAGATCCATTTAACCAGGACGTCACCATGATAAAGACAAGTTTGAATAATACATTGTTACTCCTTCAACTAGTCTTGCAGTATAATTCATAGATACATTTAAAAATAATTCGTTGCAATAGAGATCATATGTTCATTTGTTTTCATTTTTGTCTTTAATCGCAAATCCAATTAAAATTTCATTTTAACTTTATGACACAAATGACATTATAACGTACAATGACAACGTAAACGTTTTCAGTCATAATTCTGATGTGCTGATGTGGTGTTGTATTTGTGTACCGATACTTAGTATCCCGTAGGAGATTACTTCTTGCCGGAATGTAGGTCATCTCACATCACAGGTTATAGCCCATAGTAATACTTTAGGTAAGAAAAAAAAAAAAAATAAATTTAGCTTTGCAGTTACTTTCTCTCAGCCAGATACACCTTTTTTATTATTTACAAACAACAAGTAGAATGTTAAAGTCATGTTGAATTGGTGGATGGCGCAATTCATGTATCTTGTAGGGGATGACTTCCTGCCAGACACAACCTGTGGTCATCTCACATCACAGTTTATTGCCGGTAGTAAAACGTTATGTCTTACTCCTTCCTACGTATAAACTTTGCTTGGCACTTTTATATTTGTTCGCCAGTTGCAACGTTACTGTTCTATCATGCGAATGAAATATTACTTGTGTTTATATTATCGAAAAATCAACAATAAAAACATTTTTGTATGTAACATCGGTAGAGTATCACCCACAAAGTAGCACGTGAAGACTTGCCCTCTTTTTATAAAAAAAAAAAAAACAGATAAAACATTTCCCATCATTAAAAATGTTTAAGGCATGACATGATTATTATTTATTAAAGCCCTGAAAGTTAGATAGTTTAGGAGTCAAAATTAAAAATAAGCGTTTCGAATATTATGCTCTGCACGTCCTTGCAAATCAGTTTCGATTGATTAATTTGTGTTAAAATCTTAAATTATAATTCAAATATTGATTGTTGAAATATACATTTTAAACTTAATCTTATAATTATTACATGTAAACAATGAACAAAGAGTTTGTATTCTCAATTAGTGTTTCAAAGTATTTTATCACTCAAACAATATTTTATAATAAAAGCTCATATGAATGATTACATTGGTCTTTTGGATGGTAAGTAGTGCCCAGAAAAGTAGAAAGTGAAAGGCTTATATTCAATTCAATTTTATTAGCCCAACAATTATACTGAGATAGTGTATTTTAAGTTTGTATAAACAGGCCAAATATAATAGGTTAATCTAAATGTAAGCTTTTAAATCTAATTGAAAGATCTATTAGGTATATGTTTTCAAAAACGTGGAAAAGATGGCTTAAACCATTTCAAACATAATTCAATGCGAGGCGTATTTAAACTTTTATTTCAGAACATATTTTATGTTTACTCGTTTTAAGTCTATGAATATTATGCAAAACTTTACTTATAACTTTTTTTTAATATTCAGGGCGTTAAAATAGTCCCGCACGGTCTTTATAATTCCCAAAACGATTACGATAAGGCAATAAAACTTGGTACACCATTACTGCAACTATAAATCTACTGTTTGAAGTACCGAAATGTTTATTTCATGTCAGAGGGATGACCCGCAAAGACGTAGAACGAAATTTTAAATGAGAGCATAGGTCGATCAGTACATCAAATTAAATGTGGTTATCAATAGAGTACAATTTCATAAATCCGACCTCAAAAAGTTCATATAATTATTTTAAAACAATACGCTGGTTTAGATTTTGAAACATTTACAATGTAGGTCCTGTTCTAGACGGTTTAATATTTTTGTCTGGCCGCAAATTTTAAAAGTTAAACTGAATATACTGGACTTAATAAATAGTTTTTAAGGTAGTTATTGACTCCACATCCAATGGAGGATGGTCTACAATGAATTCGGCAAATAAATTCAAGGTTAGCATAACTCAAGATGTATATATTTATAAAAGGGTTGTTTAGGAGAGATAAAGAAATAAAACTGGTATTAGTAAATATATTAGAAAGTTCTTATTTTTAGGTTGAGACTTTAATTTATATTTATCTTACATTACGCTAAGACGATGTACATCCCATTGTTGTATTATTATTTATTATATTATTTTACGCTTTATTGTGAGTAATTGTTTTACTGCTTGTGACCGGGCAATTTTATGTTTAAAAAAACCAAGAAGAAGAGGGTAGTTTCAAATACTCAAAACACTTAGTTATGTTTTCGTAATATAGTAGCAGCTACCAGCTACTTCGCACTAAAATTTTCTACTAAAAAACAGAGACATCTTGAGTGTATTTCTTTACCTTAGCTTTTTTATCTCTTCTAAGAAAATAGAAATGAAAAAAAGTAAAAACAGAACCATAACTAATATATCTTTAGTCAACACAAACTAAACTGCTTACAATAATCATTGTAAGCATGGATCTACATGGTTCGTTATAGTAACCATGTAGATGGTTACAATAACCATCTGGAGACGAACTGATGACAGACGGTTGCCGCTGATTCATTTTAGCTCATCATAAAACAACAAAATATAGTTAGGTGTAGATATTTACGCTTTAATCGGATATTATTCATATCCAAAATAGCCTGCCCGGGAAACACGGTATATATATATATATATATATATATATATATATATATATATATATAATGATTATCATAGCATAACTTAAATAACTTTGTATCTTGTATTGTACAGAAAATTTCATCTTCTGATCTTTCTTCTATATACGTTTATTACTAAAATACGAATATATAAAACGCGGAGGTGATATACATTTTGTTTCCACATAACTATGCATGTATGAGCATACTGCACTGTGCTATCATGCAGATTTAAAGTAGAAATTATGAATATGGTCTGTGTGGTTGGGACTTTTTAAACGGGAACTGTTGAATTGATTTAATAGATATCCTCCTATAAAAGAGGAACTATGGAATTGAACTGAAGATATGGAGTGGACAAAAAGAACTATTCAGAGGATAACAGGGGTAAAGTATAAGAAGTACTATAAAATTTAAAATAGGTCTTTACTTGTGAAATAGAACGTGAAAAATGTGAAACGAAAATGGGACGTTAGTGTGGAGTAGAATACATACGGAACTGGACCGAGGGCAGCGTTTCAAAATAACTATGAAATATTGGACAGCGGCACCACGCTACTGTAGGAGATAAATTTGAAAAAGAAGCATCATCTTAAGGAGTATAAAATATTTCTCCTGAAGTAGGGTTGGCCCAAAACCATATAGTAATCATGCTTGAATGCCAAGATCAAGAAACGTTGGGTTTCTCGCCTTTCTCAGATCTTAGGTTACACATTCAATAATGATTGTAGACCTGTTTATAATAAAATTGGCCAGACGATATTCAGGCCGGCCTACTTACTACGTTACTAATTGTTTTCCTATTCAGGCCCATTTCTTGCTTTATTACAATATATTTATTTAAGTTCTGACTCCTCCAACAACAACAGTAGTATTATAACTACCATAATCACAATAGAGTTTTAGTATCGACTAGAATTAGTAAAACAGTAAATGAAAATGCTTGAGTGATGAATGTAATTTATTCTTGTTTTTAGTTGTAATGTTTATAAATAAAACCATTTCAATATTTTTCCTCAAATATACTTGGAAACATCAATATATTAGTGCACCAAGTTTTGAGAAAAGTGAAAGTTTTTATTAATTAAATTCGTTATAAAGAAGAGTACATTTACGCTTAATAAATTAATATTATTCCTCATGAATGATTTCAATGTATTTATATTTTAATATTCATATTTTATCGGAATTATGATTTTCTTTGTTGAGTATTCATATATTTAATAAACTGTAGTGTTAGTATCAGTGGGTATTCGACTAAACATTACAGATAAGGTTGTGTAAAACACGCAGCTTAAATCGAACACGGATTTGTAACAACCTAATCCGCTTTGTAACAGTCACATGATTCTAGTAGAGTAAATTAATAAAAAATAAGGTAGCTTAAATTCTATTCATCCGAAAGAAATACATTAAGACGTTTTTGTTTCCGGACTCTTGTCCTACGGTAATAAGATAAACATCACATGTGTTTGTATTACGTTATATAAGACATTAGGATTTGATATATGTTTATTATTGATATATTATGATATAAAAATCTAATGGTGTCTCATATGAAAACAACTGGACCGATTTGTTCTGAAAGAAATTGACTCTTATTTCTGAAATCCTTTCGGGCTTTGACTTACTGATCTCTAAATTTGCAAAATATTAACTAAAAGGTCTGTTAAATGCAATCAACTTTTATGCGTACATATTTTTACAGCAGCACAATCATATTTTTAATAAAATTAGTTCTTATTTACAATTTACTTATATTTATGGCCTTTAAAACATAAAATAAACTTGACAGTAACAACACTAAGAATAAACCTCTCGTATCAACGTTTTCTGCAACCGATGTTAAGCACAGAGTAAAATAATATGTAGATAAGAAAATTTAAAGATGTAGCAAAAAAATAAGTTTAATTGTAAATTTTAAGCAAACACAAAATACGCAGCTCTCGTTTTGTGCTGTGATGTAGATATAAAAGACAAGGTACTAAATTTTTAGGAATATTTTAAAACATGACCAAATTAACTATAGACAAAACGCTATAGACAAACAGTATACAAGATCGGATTATCATTTTAAGCATTGTGATTGGTACGTCTGCATGTATTATGAACGTGCGATTAAATTATTAGTCAGTATTCGGTTAAATTGATACAGTCGTGTAAAACAAGCAGCTTTACTTTAATAAGCTTAGATTTCTAGCAAACCTAATCCGCTTTGTAACAATCACGTGATTCTGGTAGAATAAATAAAAGATAAGGTAGCTTAAAGTCTGTTCATCCGAAAGGAATACATTAATACGTTATTGGTTCCGGACTCGGATTCAACGGTAAACTTTATTCTATTTAAAAGATAAACATTACAACATGTAAACATCACTTTACGAGAAAGATATTAGGATTTGGTTTATATTGTTTCATATATTTGTTTATACTGTTATATAAAAATAATGGTATCTCCGTTTGTTTGGGATACTCAATCACAAACTACTAGACTTTTTAAAAAAATGTTACGTGAACATTTTAGGAACCTTAGTTAACTATTGGTTCATTCCTACCTCCAAAGTCCCTTGCACCAAAGTATGCAAAATAATCACATCTTGGTCTCTCAAGTTGCAATAAATTAATATTGATAGAGCCTTTTAAATTTTTTTAACTGTTTTGCGTAAACATTGTATTTTTACTGAATATATATCGATTTTCAAATGTTTTAAATTTTTAGTAATGAAAACATAAAACGATTTGATAACGACAATAGTTCTCATTTAATGCTTTTCTGTAACCGCTGTAGAGCACTGAAAACGTTGAGACAAAAACATATTTTTTACAAGAAAACTTTTAACTGTACGATTTAGCAAATATTAAGTATGTATGATCATACTGTAATGACTATACCAAAGACACAATTACTATAAAACTTTTACTATAAATTTCAAGACTGATATAAAACCTCTATCAGTTTTCTTTTGATAGAAGTAGGTCTCTCAAAAATCCTTGTTTATACATCTTCTTAATGAGGATAACAAACAAAATTTAATTGGGGCATCATAAATATTTTAGACTTAAAGTAAACTATAATGGTAGAAAGTAGACGCTTTATTACCGTGGTTGACTTCTCAGACACGTGTATGTATGTATGTATATGTAAATATTTTCTTGATCGGAGCAAACAAGGAAAAATCTACTCAGTACACAAAAATTAAAAAACTGAGTCAATTACAAAGGCCATAAATATACACATTTTGACATATTTTATTAATCGTGACCAAAAAACTAAATGAACATAAATTATCGCGTCGGAAGTGCAATTCAATTAAACTATAAGTGCTCATTTACATGCAAGTATACGAATTTGGGTGAAAAGCACCGAGTAAATGCGAGTTTTAAAATAAAGTACTACAACTAGTTAATTTATTGTACTATTGTGTGTCTTATGCTTATTACCCGGAAACAACATAATGCCCGAAAAGACAGGCATTACCTGGTACACTATAAACATTCACAATGTAAACCTCTAGAGATTGTTACATTATACAGTGACTATACCAACCATATACTAAGAATGGGACTGGATCTATCCACCACTCAACTTAACAAAATATAAATTGGAAGTAGATTCAAACAAGTTTAAACGCCTCATTGTGCTATGCTATTTTAATTTACTTGTTTAAATATTTTTTTCTCATTCCCACTACGTTTACCTATAAATCCAATAAATCCAATTTTTGTCTCAACAATGATGCATGAGCCAATTGTATGATTTTGCAATTTAGTAGGTTTATGAATATAATCTGGAATTCACTTGTTTGCAAAGATTAAAATATACACAATACGATTATTAATTTAATGAAAGTAACTAAAACCCTTTTAAAAAACGTTTTATTCCATACACGTGTTTCGGTATTTAACCATCATCAGTGTACATTAACCTCTAAATAAATAAATAAATAATAAACAATTAGATATACACATGTGGACCATTTAAACATATGTTAAATTTAAATGACACAGTTGTAACTTTCTTAAAAGTTTTTTAAAAGGGTTTTAGTTACTTTAATTACATTAATATATATATAGATAACCCTATAAGTGGATTTAATAACATAACAATACGATTACTTAATATCAAAGGTTATTTCAAAAATATATCATGATATATCAAATCCTTTTCACAGCATGTGTTTCTTTGAAGTGTTCTAACGTGTTCAATAAATGTTCGCTTATGCTCCTCACCATAAGTCAAAGTGGTCAATTTTTTGTATTATCAAATTTGACTTAGAATAGTTAATTACCATGGATAAATGTCAGCTATATAGAAAACACACATATAAAAATTAGTCAGTCTGTACTCTGTCTCTCTGCATGTGTGTGTGTGTGTGTGTTTTTGAGATTAAGTTCAATGATTATTCATATCCCTGCATCTAATTTTGCAAATGATTGAATCCTATGATTCAGGGGCCAGCTAACTATTTTCTCTGCCTGGATGATGGAAAACCTTTTTCTTGTCTGATTGTTTGTCTGTCTGGCTACATGATATTTAAGAACGACATGAGCTATAGACCTAAGATTTCGCATTAAACGCCAAAGAAGTCTGGAACACTGCATGTAGTCTTAAAAATGTCTACCTTTTTAATCTCAAACCTTAAGGACAGTGAAACAGCAAATTTAACAAACAGCTATAATAATACCAGGGCAATCGACAAGAATTGTAATATAGGCTTATAATTCTAGGCGTAGACGAATATAATTATAGATAACTTTGATACTTTTACACAAATAATAAATACGTTTCACATTAAGCCTTAAATTTGTTTGATTCGTGTTAGATAAAGAAAATAATTGTGTTATTGAGATATTGAAAGCACAATACGATTATTCGTCTCATAAAACAACAATTAGAGTGTTTCTAGATTACTTTTATATTTTATCCCAAGTATAACACAAGTACAGTAGCAGTTTGAAGGCTATCATAAATAAACGACTTGGAATGAGCACATAGCGTACAACAGTTTGTTATTTATTCTACTAATGTAGTAGAAAATTTTTACCTTTAAAAATATTTTGATACTTATGCATGAAATTTTCTTATTAAAATACTTTATTAGGCAAAGTTTTTTTATAATGGTTTAGTACAAGATTGTTAGTTTTAGATGATTATGAGCCAGCACTATATATTCCATTGCTCTAATGACATGTCGATCAATCACGGTTTAAGGAGTTATTGGTAATGTAATGTTGATATATAACTATATGTGTATGAATAGTGAGAGCCTGATTTAATTTAAACAAAGAGTAATAATACAGGTGAGGAGTCTTTGATGTAGTAGAAAGGTGCTCATAAGTTTTGAGATCGTGTTCGAATCGTGGCGTACTAGTATATAAAGTACATTTAAAGTCGTATTATAAAAATGTTACCTAATTTGTACATGTAATATTATGATTATTTTAAAATTAATATCTTTGCCAATCGTATTATTTGCATATTAAATGAAGAACTGTATGACATACTTTACATTAATAAAAGGTCTACATACATTTTTCAATGCTTTGTGTTACGTTATCATAGAAAAGTCATAGTCTAGGTATTATTTAATTTTCAATTTATAAGTATTGTGAGAAGAACTTAACGTAAGCTTTAAAAATATGAGCAGTATAAAGGAATATTAACACTATCATAGTACTCGATCACTAATTGACCCCACTAAAAAAAAAACCTTTTCTCTGTGTTGTATTAGGAGGTATGCACATATTTTTAAGGCAAATTATTATCCACATCTTTTTAAATATTAATGTTCAACGCATCTCAAATGGAGTTTCATGATAAGTACAAATGTTCAGAAATAGAATAGAGAGTATTTTATGAACATTCTATATAATCTCATAACAATGGTGACATCCTTGGAATTACTGTAATAATGTTGAAATTTAAATAATTCTATATAATAATTTAATTGATTCGATGTAGCAACTGGAAGTCGACTCAAGCTAGGATTTAAGTAATATAGGAATAGATATGGTAATATTGGAAAGAATCTAAAGTATGTTTAAACATATAAAATATTCTATTTATATAAGACTTGTAATTTAAGGTGGTTTGCAGTAAAACATTTAACTTTATGAAGACAGGGGCAAGTACTATTGGTAAGGTACGGTAAGTATACATGAAATATATCCATACATTTAATATCAAGGTCAATAGCGCGTCAGACTTCGGATCAGCGAGGTTGGCTTCACGTCCAACCTCAAGTGACGTCCAACATTCTGACCCGTGGACCAACTCCTAAAAGAGCAACTTACGTTTACCACCTTCAATTTGAATATTATTAAAGGTAGTAGATGTAGTGTTCTACACCAAATGTTACCCTCTAAGTTAACTTGCGTTAAAGCTATTAGACAAAGACACACAAAGACAGAAATCTGATTTCATCATCAACCTGCGAAAAAGACCTAATGTAACGCTCAGCCGGTAACGCTCAATCGGATAATACTATTAGATTGTAAATAGTTCATAGTAATTTATAATAAATTTGTCAAAGAACCAACTAAAAAGGAATGTTTGCAAACACATGCCAACTTTTATAAGTTATCTATAATCTATTTTGTGGATCTCCTTACACGTTAAATAAACTGTGCTAGAATGCATTAATAAATTTTTGTATTTTATATTTATTTTGAATTTGTTTGAAAATGGCTTCTCAATAATAAAACTTAGTACAATGAAAACATATGTATAGTGTGCATTTCGTATATGTAATAATAATATAGTAACCTCTTATTAATTATTCAATATTATACTGAAGAAATACTGAAGAAGTAAATTAATAAGAATAGGTA
Organism: Homalodisca vitripennis; assembly: GCF_021130785.1. Classification (NCBI taxonomy): domain Eukaryota; kingdom Metazoa; phylum Arthropoda; class Insecta; order Hemiptera; family Cicadellidae; genus Homalodisca; species Homalodisca vitripennis. Next base: position 60,122,144 of record NC_060208.1, read on the forward strand.
GTGATTTCCGTAAAAATAATGAAACATAACTAAAATAAAATTATAATATTAAATAATGTTTGACGAAATTAAATTTCAGAACATACAATGTTTGTTGAAATGACAAAAATAATTTCAGTTAATATAATTACGTAGACTTCAAAATAATACTGAACCTAATACGCACTCATTGAAACAACGTGTAAAGGCAATTTATAATTTAAAATTATAAAATAATGTATTAATATTTCTTAAAGACGCTGTATATACGAATTTCAATGAGAATATGTGAGACTTATACTATGGCTTTTAAATACCACCTTTAAAGCCGACCCTATGAATACAGATTAAATTTTACCCCATCCACTTTCCAGACCACTAACCTTATCGTTCACGACACACAGCTTACTGAAACAGTTTTCCTTCAAGGTTAACTATATATAGGTTATTGTCAGTTTATTTCGTATTAAAATATCTTGTTATACTTGTAGTGATCAAATAAAAAAAGCTATATAACTTTACATTTATAATGAATTATTGCCAGTTATTACCTAATTCATTTTATATTTTGTATGGAGATATGACAGCTTATTTTAAGTTTAAATGTTCTATATTTTAATCCTGGATATCTATAATACTTCCAAGTATATTTCTTAGTGAATAGTATTAATGATAAGCCAAATTCAATAACATGACACTAAGAAAATATTTTTAATACTTCATGTAGTATATAGAGTAAACTCCAATGGTATTGAGAAGAAAACGGCCAAGGTTAGGTTAAACATCCGTTTGTTTTATTAATTTTAAATTGTTACCAAAATGTAATTATAGTTCAGCACAACTCACCAGCTTGTACATGGATACTATTTCACTTAGACCTAAATTTGGAATGAGACTAATATATAACATGAGTTTGTGTCCATTATTTTCCCAATTCTACCTACAAAGACTATAAAAAAGAAACGATATTTAATATATAATATAATATATTAAATGATATATTAATTGAAAGACGTTAGATGCACATTATTTTCTATTATTGTCACATTTACATCATATAACTCCGGGTGTAGGATATATTGATTACCTGACTCCACCGGAATTCACCAGATATTTTCTTTTGTTTACTAATTAAGTCACTTGGCGGCCGCAGACAAGCTAACTAATATAATAAATATTCAACAACATGGAAATTTAAATAAATAATATTTATAATATGTGATAAATATCTTAAAATAAATAATTGTAAGAAAAGTGAAGCGTGTTGTAGTATTTGACACCAGAGGGTATACATGAAAATAGTTGAAAAGGAGTACTAAATCAACATTAAAAGCACATTATTGTAAATGTGAATTTACGAATATATTTAATGTAATAGTTGGGCTTTCAATCACTTTTATACTCTCCTCAACTATCATTAGGTATAATATTGATTATTTTTTACATTTTTATAATTACTGTTATTATTATGATCAGAACCTTTTTATCCTGCAATGCCATTTTTTACTCAGTTAACGGTTAAAAATTTTCAAATTGCACATGCTAGTTGTTAATTATAAGATAAAATATTTTATGACATGCTTTGTATATTTAATTGTAAAATGGGCTAAGCCCTTAATCAATAATGAAAAACATATATAATTAAGCTTTGTAACAAAACTCTTGACATGCTATATAACTTGTTGCAGGACCAATACTGGACTCCAATTCCAGATAAAAATACAATCGTACGTTAAATTTATCTTTATAGAAATAAAGCTCATCGTGAACACAATTTCATTAAAACAGGGAGAGGATAGTTTAGTGAAACAGAGATAAATATGTCCAGTGGCAGGAGTGGTTGGTGAAGGGCCAACAATTCAATACAATCCAGCCGTAAGTCTTTTACTTTCTTTTATCTGTGCCTGTGGAGAGATTGAGTGGCTTGGAGGATGCCAAATTATGTATTTATTTTTGTTGAGTAATTTGACCTTGGACTCGTCTTGAGCTTCTAACATTAGTTTTGAAGTGGCATAATTAAAAGATGTTAATTTTGAATCCAAACACGGTTTAATTTGTAACAATGTATTTTAATAATTTGGTGCAACTGTTAACTGTTATGTGAAAAATATTGTTTATGAGATATTATTTGGGTGTTTAAATCTGTTCAAAACCTATCGTTTTGCATTATCAAGTCGTTTCACTTGGTTGTGACCCAGATTCCAGACTGATTTTGTAAACTATATCAGTCATTTATAGAAATTAAACGCTCATAATAACACTTAATACACTCTTAAATTCTTACTCTAAAACATATATATTAGTCAGCCAAAATGAGAGGTAGTAAAGATCATTTTAACAAACTCTTGCAAAGATTTAAGTCAATAATAAATAGTGAATGTATCCTATTTCATACTATCCTTGATATCTCTTATGCATCAATATAATTAATTGAGTAATAAAACTAAAAACTATTTAACCTAGAATCTTTCAGAAAACTACTTTATTAAAAACTAGACTAGTTGTAAGTCTCTCTCAGATCGTATAAGTCCGGAAATATTCAGTAGAAGAGTCTCTCTATAGTTGAAAATGTCATTTGTATTTAAAAAATGTTTTGCTCCATCAGTTCTTAATCGTTATCATTAAATGTTATTATATCATTGTAAATGGTAAACTATCATTAGTTTGCCATTTACAAATAAATAACGCACGTTACCATATTTTTATGCTCATACTATGACGTTTCCGGTTAGCTTACGAAAGAGCAGGCGTAAATATGTTTCAAACACATGTTTTGAAGGGAAAATTGTTTGAGGAACACCACCATATATATGGAAGGCACGTATGAGACCCCAAACAAGAAAACTGTCCATCCCAGCCATTTTTATACTTTACTTGTGCGTTTGCCCACAAACCCCTTATACAAATGAATATACAAATGTAAAATTATCAAAGTTTGATGCACAACTTAAATATCACGCTTATATATTATCATTAACCTTCTTATCAAATATTTTGTGCACAGCTGCGCTCGCACAAAAACTAAATTATCATTGATAACCCAATACTTAATAAACTCTTTACTATTGAGTAAAAATTAAATGAACAATGACATTCTAATAGTATTATTGATATATAAAAAATTGGATACAATAATAATAGCAATTACGAAAAAATATAATTAGCATTAATAGTGTTGTTATAAAAAATATTAAATACTACTTATAATATTAAATATGATATTATGATCCTTCATATCGGTACCAGTTTTGTAGTTATATTAAAATATTTAAACAAAATCCCCATTATTAAAATTATTCATAAAACTATATGGGAAGTAAATAGGAAGTTTGCCTTAAATACAAACATTTACCACAACAATTTTACATACACAGATCGTAGGTGCCAACATGTTTAAAAAACAACATTGATATTTACACATAAAATACTCAATTAAGAACTAATATTCTACATATAAGCGTTGCAATGGAAGAATTAATGGATTTTCCATAAATATTTATTTATTTCCAACGGTTCCACCATTTTTACAAAAGTAATTCAACAAATCAAATACTTAGCAATCAAGATGAAAATTATAATCAATATACACAATGTTATGTAAGCCCTAACTTGAACAACATAGGCAATAACAGAGTGATATACTATAAATATGAATAACAAAACAACAATAAATAACAAGGAATAATAACAATACAGTAACAGCAACGATAAATAAATAGTTGACCAATGCTATAACATTAATAAAATTTAGAAACTCAACAATATACTATCAATAATTAATACAATCGTAGCTGTTAGTTATTGTAAGTGGATCTGTATTAAGCATGTGTTAAGTGTTTACATTAATAATTTGTTTTTCAGGTGTATTTTGAATCGTGAAAAGTCGATGTGCGCTGCCTCACTACCCCATTTTTAGAAGTCTGCATATTCCATGGTTTGATGCATAATATGTGGGCCTAAATTCTTCTGCAGAAAAGTGTCTTCTTAGAGCGGGTACCTCTTGGTATAGAGAAGTCTATATCCGACACTAGATGAGGGCAGTCGAAGGAAGCCGTTCACCAGCCTGTACAGGAATAAAATATCAATATATTTTCTTCTTTCCTGGAGAGGTTGCAGTCCATGTAGTATCTCAATCTCAGCGACGGGGTTGCAAGATAATTATATCCCAGTTTGACTCCAAGAAGTCTTAAGCAACGCACCTGCACTCTGTTCAGCAGCACAATGTGGCCTGCTTGATATGGAGACCAAACAACGGAACAATACTCCAACAAAGGACGCACAAGAGTCTCATAGAGGATAGCCAATGTAGAGGAGGATCTGAAGTCTTTGCAGGTTCGGGCAATAAACCCAAGCATAGAAGAGGCCTTATTTGTAACATGCATTATGTGTTCGTAAGGGCTTAGGGAGGGTGTCATAATAACTCCGAGGTCCCTGACTCTGTCTACTATCTTAAAGAGGGGATCCATTTAGAGAATAGTCTAAGGGCCTGGCTCTGTTGCTTCGAGTGTAGCTGATGACAAGACACTTGGCTATATTAAGCTCCATAGCATTTACTCTGCACCAGTTACTTATCCTGTCAAGGGAATGTTGGAGTTCCTCTTGGTCATGAGGAGACGTAACCCTGCTGAAAAACCATAATATTATCAGCAAACAGAAGAAAACTTCGATGATATTGCACTAGAAAATATCATTAATAAACAGGTTAAAAAAGCAGTGGGCCCAGATGAGATCCCTGTGGTACACCTGAGGGGACAGAGAATAGCAAGGACGTACCTCCATCGTACTTGACTATAAGAGTACGTTCCCGCAAATAGCTACTCATCCAACGAAGCAGAGGTCTCCAAATGCCATAGCCTTCAAGCTTTGATATAAGTAGACTGTGATTAATCTTATCGAATGCTTTGCTAAAATCTAGATATATGCAGTCTACCTGTGAGGAATTTGCAAAAGCTGGCATTATATATTCCTGAAACATCAGTAGATTGGTTGTGGTAGAGCGGCCCCTTCAAGAAACCATGTTGCTCCAAACAGATGCGACTCTTGAGTTGAGAATATATATTGTTCAAGATGATACTTTCAAGCACCTTAGCGAGAGCATACTGTATCACAATGGGTCTATAGTCTCTTATGTTCCTCATCTCCAGACTTAAATATTATACATAGCTCTGCTTCAAGTTAGATGGAAAAGACTCCAGAAGCAAGTAGAGGCCCTGAAGAGAATTGTTAAATAAACTGCAAGTATTGGAGCACACTGTTTTAGAACTAGTGGTGGTATATCATCCGGCCCAGCACTCTTCCTGGCATCCAGTGATTCGAGGGTCCTGTTGGACATCCAAGGTTGTTATGAAACAGCTGGATAATGTTTTGGTTCCAAACCATAATCAAATCTAGGAATAGGAACTGTTAGTATCACTAAATACTGAAGAAAAATACCGAGCAAACAAATCACACTTGCTAGTAGGATCAGTAGCTTCCTTTTTGTCTAAAATTCATGTGTGTCGGAACGTTAGGAGAACTTTTAAGGCTACCAACATGAGACCAAAAGGACTTAATATCTCTAGGAATACCATTTTCAACCTGACTGATGTATTCTGAATAGCACGCACGCATGGGTGAGGTCTCTGCACTCCCTTTCTAGTTCTCCGAAAATTATCATAAATCAATGCGCGCCCTTGTATGCTTGTAGACTTTATGTAACTGTTTCTTCCTGATGACCAGCAGTTTCAATTTTTTAGAGAACCAGGAGGGGAATCTAGCTCTGCCAACTCTTTTGAGTGGAGTATTGACCCTAACTAAAGAGGCCAGGTAGTCGCATTATTATTATGACAGTGCAACCAATAAAAGGCACAGTTCTCACTCCCGCTGAATTATATGTCCACCAATTAATAGCAATTGATACTTTCTTGATAATACCTAGCTTTTTAATAGTTCATGCGCATATTTAACTTATCGTGAGGCGACAAAAACGCATGGTGAGATGCAACCCGTCCGTGACTTGTTACAGCAGTGGGCGTGGCCCAAACGCTCTAATACACAAGTAACACGGTAAAGACTACTGTATCCATTGGTATAGAGCAGGAGTGTCAGACTATGAGGGGCGCTGTATACTGACCCTTACAGGTAGACAGCAACAGGCCTCCAAAAAACCCTGTGAATTCCTAAGCATTAAATTCACAATGCACGATCAGTAGTGTCATGCAGATAACAAAGACAAAGATGCCATATACTGTGGATTGCGATAGTAACAAAATAAAAACATCTACTGTTTTGGAAATACTTTTAAAACACAGTTACAAACACGCCTTATTGACCAAGACTATGAAAGCTTACAGATATGACTTATATTTAAGTTATTATTCTATTAATGGATTTATGGTTCTCTTTTATAAATTCAACTACTCAACGATAGTGCCACATTCTTCACAATTCAACAAATCAGTGTTGTAATTTGTATAAATACATATACCACTTTCATAAAATTAAATTTTGGTAATATAATTGAAAATATACACGAAATCACATTAAGTACTGTAACAATAAGTAACAATAAAGTAATGTTTTTCCAAACAACTAAAGTAGTTAGTTTTTAAGAGTAACGCATAACACCCTACATAATAACAAATATCAGATTTACACAATACAAATTAATAACCTATAGCATAATAAAATATTCTGCTTGCAAGGATCTAAATACGGATAAATCTAGAAATAAACGTTTCTTGGTATTTAAAACCAACAACATGACCCCTAATATTTGCTATTAACCAATTTGAAATGATTGCCTATAAAAATATATTAATAAGACTTTATATAAATATATCAATTGATTTATTTAAAGCACTTCTTTAAGATTAATTACCTATTCTCCCGGCTTTGCAAACATTTTTATTTGAATAACAGGTTTTTTCGTAGGCATTTATTATTTACATTACGTGATAACACTCAGATCCTAACAACAGAAAAAATATTTACTAAAAGTTTGGCTACATTAGGTAGCTGGGTTTAGAACTATGTTTTTGAGTAAAAACATTACATACAGACGGACAGACAAGAAACTAAAAGAAGTAGAACATTACTTGAATTTTAGTTTTTAGTTTTGCTTTGTCCATTTAACAATATGCTAGAGGTTTAGCGAGAGTTTTAAAACGTTAATGGTTTTAAAATTTATCAATATACAGTTAGTTTATTTATTTATTCAAACTATATTTCTTGTATTTATATAAAGTTTTTTATTTAATAAATGGCTGACAACTACAGTATTTCAAATTTCCAACTGTAGTATCACATCCCTTAAATATCAAAATGACTATTGTTTTATTTACAGTGCAAAACCATTCCATATACATTAATTCATATTAAATTTTTTGGTGGAAAAATAATAACAGAGTTCATTCTAACATATTTAATGTGGTTTTCAATTAAGATTAGCATTTAGGGACGGCGTTTTACCACAAATAACTCCGCTCTTGCCTCAGAGGCGAGCCATTTGTCTCTATATTGTTAACGACCCAAGAGCCATCATCACTTATCTCGTCTAACAAGTTCTGATCTCTCTTTCCTTTTTTATCTATTCTCGACAATTTGAAAATACAGAGTGGATTATTTGATGTTTTAAATATAGCAAAACTCATTTTGTGGTTAAATTGGTTACTAAGTGTTATCGAGTTTGTTTACTTTTCGTTACCTTTTGCTTGAAATTACCTTTTCGTCGTATTAGAATAAAGTGCAATTATCCCACTATTTTACGAGTTTTTTATTAATTTTTCACTTTAAAACAAGAAAATATTAGTCTTTAGTTACAATATATCTCTTAAAATCCTTAGACTTTTAAATAAATAGTATAAATAGTAAAAAATAGTATTATAATACAAATAAGATATTACTATATAACACTACACTTTTGAGCTTTATCCCTCCAATTTTGTTTTATATTTCGAAGAGGACACCTGAAGTGTAGAAGCAGTGTCAGAATGACAGAATATAATGTGTCAGAGTGTCAAAGCCGTGTATATCCTGACACACACCCAATCCTCATGTCATTTCCAACCTCCCCCTGCTCCTTATGTGTATGGGGCAATCCCTATTAATGTGTTTAAAGGTATTAATAGTGACTCGTATTTACAAATGAATATTGTGGAGTTTAACGTTGTGTGTGTGTGTATATATACGTATTAAACTCGTATTAAAACACTTATAGCCTAAGTATAAACATTCTGTAAACGGTAGTGTATAGTACTAATTGGGGGGGACATTATTTTCAAAATAGGGGTACTCACCCCCATCCCCCCGTACCCAAATTCAACATTATTAAATGACAACTAATACCTTGTGACACCTCAAATGGAAGCTCATAAAAAATCCTGTATTTTGGTAAAGATTTGAAATCGGCCAAGCCGTTTGGAATCAGCAGCAATAATGTAATTTCTTACACAACGATTATTAGTCTTCAAACTACAGTACTACTGCTAATACCAACAAAATTACTCCCTGAATACTATTGTAAATCCTTTTTAACCAAATCAAATGTTCAAATTGGTAGCTATTGTTGTTCAAACAAAAACACCTATTTTAAAATTCTTGCCTAACATTTCTACATGTTTCCCTGACTAAGCGTCTGCAATCAGCAGTGATCCTGTTTTCAAGTCTTGGACACCAGTGGGATGTGTTTTAAAACTACTGATTTCAAGTGGCCCCACACAAAAAGTCTGAGGGTGTTAAGTCGTTAGCCCTGTTCTTCAAAAATTTTGATTACTGTGTCTGGTATGGTTGTTGCAACAGCTGATCAATCCTGTTACTAAGTGAGGTAGTGGAGCAACATGAACACAATCCTTTATGAATCCCCAAAGGTAGAAATCACATGGCTTCAGGTCATTAGGTCTTTGCGGCTAATCCAGCGGTCGGGTACAGTGACGTTTAACCAATCGCGTCCTGAGTATGCGATTGAGGCGGTGCCCCAACTATCTGCTAGATGAAGTTCTGCCGTTCATCTTGCTCTAGTTAAGGAAAAGTTACAGAGAATTTGATAATAAACACCAGTAACACTTCCTTTTCAAAAGAATTACATACACACCCACGCATACATACGACACGAGAGAGAGAGAGAGAGAGAGAGAGAGAGAGAGAGAGAGAGAGAAAGGGAGGAAGGGAGGAAGGTGTGAAGGGAGAGAGAGCATGTGGTGAAATGTTGATTGATTTGTGGAAACTATATGATCCAGAAAAACTGTATTGTCGTGCAACGACATTTCATTTACAAAATTTGTCAATTTTATTCCATTTATAAGTCTTTTATTATGTTTACCACCATAGCTTCATTCTTATCCGAGTGTTTTCCCTATCTTGTTTGGTGTCGGTCGCAATAACCTTGGATAGTTGCGCATCAAACTATACAACCTTGTCTTATTTTTAATAACATGAAACAACTTGGTAAATTCACTACCTCTCCCACCAAAGCCCACAATTAGTCATTCATCAGCCTTTGCTAGTTTACTTTGTTCGAATTCCATAAACTGGGATGCTTTTGCATCTCTTATATGATCAATTCACTGGACATCACCACAGCAGTCACAAAACGGCTCTCACCAAAGATCACCTGGCGAAAACTGAGACATATGACGATAGCGCTCTGTCGTATCGACGGTGTAGCGCTACCAAATACAAACCTTTCTCTATCTTGAAGCACTTGTAGTGCGACCGACAGTAGCGTCGGTCGCTCTTGCTGCTCAACAAGGACACTCTCATTAGTTATCATATGCCATGTGTTTGTATCTGTCGCGCTTGTCGGACGCGTCGCTCTTGCCTTCCAGGTAGGACAGAGCCTTAGTGCCCATCACTGATAATGATGTGGTAACAAGCGTTTCCGTCACAGCTTTTTTGGCTAAGCGTGATAGTCTGTCACTCTCTCAACACTCTCTTCACTAACCGCTGGCAGTCCCGTACTCTTCCTTTTGCAAAGGCAGCAAGAATCTTCAAACTGATTATACCATATACAGATGGTGTTGCCACTTAAAAGGTCACAACCTAACTTTATATGGAACGCACTTAGTACAGTTACTGCAAATTCGGTCTTTGTAACCTGCAGAACATATTAAGGTTTATTGTAACGAGAAAATAATGAAGATATTACGATACAACGTAGTTATGATATGTTATTTATTATAAGATTTTTATCATGTAAATTAGTTAATTTAATCCAGCTGTATTGATGTCGTCAGTTCGTTAAGTACTTGCAACATTCTTTCATACTTGAACAGATTTTAAAACTTATCCCCATTAAAAGTAATTGACTTTCCAGCTTTTCCTGAATTATTAGATACACTTTCCTCCTCAGTAATAATTCTATTGAAAAGTAATAATATTTTCACTTGCCGAGTTTAGATGAAATAAACATTCTAATTGAAGTTTCAGAACCCTTTTAAATTCACTAGCGTTCGTGTTTTTAAGGAAAATATAATGTATACATTCAGCAACAAGAAGAGCTTAAACTTCTTTCCACAGGATGAACTTTACGTATAATTTTAAGCAGTCATGTCTTCACGTATTAACGACATGCGTTTGGAGCTTTAAATTAGCACTGATTGCCTCTTTTCTTACAAAGAAAATACACATCGGATTTAAAGAAAATAGCACGTGTTATAACCAAAAGCCTTTCCTCAAAACACAGGAAGCATTGGAGTGTATACAACGACTATTTATGCACCGAACATTTTGAAACTCTGCACAATTAATAAAGTAGTTTTAAAAATATTTTGTGAAAATTAAAGCTAATTGTAAAAACAAAAAGTTGACATAATGAAAATGTTACTATTTTGCTTCCTATAAAAATTCATTTCTTGAATTACCTCATTTTATTATTGCGTTGCAATTTTAAAGAACATCTTTATAATATTACTCATTGTTGCAAACAGCTGTTTGATTGAAGAATATTGTTTCTGCTATAAAAACATATCCAAAAATTCTGTATAGTTTTACTGATATTGAAGTTCGAAAAATGGCTTTTAATGTTGAACAAAAAGAGAAGTGTTGTGGGTGGACTATTGCTTGTAACAGTTTGGCTACTTTGTAGAAGCAATTAAAAAATTTCAGGTTGCCTACCCAGGAGTTAAACCACCTAGCAATCCAACAATGACTAAGTGGAAAAATCTTTTGTTAGAAACTGGAAGTATCGTAAAAAAGTACTCTAGAGAATTAAATGAGGATAGAAAATTATTAATATGCGCATCAATGCTCCGTTCTTTAGGTAAACCAACATCTAAGAAAGGTTGGACTTGGAACTGGTATTCCAAAGTCTTCAGTACCGAGAATAATGAAGAAAATCGAAATTAAATTTTACGAATGTCACCTGGTCCATAATCTTCTTCCAGATGATCCTGACAAGAGAGTGGAATTTTGTTCTCACATAATTGAGTTTCATGAGCTAGATCCAAATTGTTATACTCCAATTTTTTCACATTAGTCCACTTCTACCGAAATGGTGCTGTAAATATGCATAATTGTAATTATTACAACACCGGTATTCCACACATTATTGAACAGACTCTATTAAAATCAAAAGGAATTACTCTTTGGACAGTTGTCAGTTGTAATGGGAGGCTATCTTACGACATTTCAGACAGTACATTGAATGGGAATAGGTATGAACAGGATTTAATTGAATAAGTCTTGCCTCATTTTACAGTTCCGGAAATGGATCAAGTAATCTTGTAACAAGACGGTGCACCACCTCATTTCGCAAATCCTGTCAAGCGATTACTAAATGGCAACCTTCATGGCCGTTGGATTGGTCGTGGAAGTGATTTTTTAGATTGGCCACCCCGATCCCCAGATTTAACTGTGTGAGATTTCATTCTATTGGGTTACTAAAGGAACAATTTTATACTCTTAGCTTCAATAATGATGAGCAATTAAAACAATAAATTGAAGAGGAACTTCTCCGGATACCGCAATGTGTCGCTGTGGATGGATTATAATTCGAATAATTGTTTACTGTAACAAAATTTTTGGATTTTTAACAGGCTATGTTCTAATTTTCGGATTGAAATGCTTTATTTTTCTACAATAAACAATTTTACAAAACCAAAAATACTTTTTTTGTTCTGAATTTAAAGTATAGTTTTTTTCAAAATGCCACTATTTTTCAGCAATTGCTAGATAGCTGAAATTATTATAGAAGTGTTTAAAACTTATTTAATAAATTTTGTACAGTTTGAAATTGTTTTATACATAAATAGGCAAGTAATATAAAATCAAACGATTAAACCTCTTCATGGGACATACTAAATAACGCACCGTAATCATGTCTTAAATATGTTTCAAGGTATATTTATTTAACTCTGTACAATATTAATCTCAACAAGAGTACTTACGTAAAAATAAGTGTATATGTTTATGTTGTCATATATGCAAATGTATATGCTCATATTGGTTCTTCGCAGACCATTAAAACTTATTTTGAAAATTAATTTTATCCCAATTTAAAGTGGGTTAAACAGGAACATTGTAAATACCAACTTGTAAATTTCACTGATGTAATCTATAAATCACTGATGTAATTTATCTGGCTGAACACTAGTTCTGCAGGGTTGGCCATCTCAGATGGTATCTACTCTGCCCATTACGGGCTTGTTAATAGTCGAGTTCAGTTAAATGGCCTAGCATGTTACCGGAGGTTTATTGAATTGAACCGCAAACCTTATTTTGGCTTTCCTTTTTTAAAACTCTGTAAGTATAGAACGTTACAAAATTCCATCTTTAAATTTTTTTATACGTGAGCGTACTCAATATTCTACAAAATATTTAGTAACGTTTGTATCCCAAATGATTTTATTGAAGAGAAACCGAATTATATCTTTTCATTAAAACGAGAACATTATAAAACAAGTGAAGTTTAGAATTTATGTAAAAATCATAGTAACTTTTAAATTTAAAGATTAATAGTTTTTTTTTGTTTTTTGTTTTGTCTTTGATTGTTGTTATTGAACATGAAAGATGATTCTTTAAAAATAAGTTTTAGGTATAAGCTCAAACTTTGAAGGGTTCAATTTTATCATAACCCCAACATATGACGCAATGTATGTATGTATGTAGGTAGGTATATGGTGTATGGTTTTGAAAAGTAAAATATATATTTGTATTAAAACTTTCATTTTGTCAAGTTTGTTATATTATAAAAAATTATAAGATGATTAAATTTTAGTGAATTAGAGAATAATATTTTACAAACGTAATATTTTTGTTTGTTTATATGTAACTATTTAAACAGAAAGTTGTGTGAATAAAATAAAATCTTTGTACAGTTTTTACCAATTGAATTAACAAATGTTAATTAAGATTTAATATTCTTCTTATAGCTGTAACGTATAAATAACCTTCAGTACACCCTGAGTATGGCTTAACGCTTCTGTAGCGCCACTGTATGGTTTATAGTTTTTTTTATTAATTATATAGAAAATAGTAAAAATAACTTAAAAAATAATGTATCTTTACGTGCACTTGAAAATCTTTAATCTCAAAGTTATAAATAAATCCGTTGAATCGAACAATCTAATTATAATTTCTGTCATTTGTTAGTGCTAATGTAGGCTTTAAAATTCGTTCCTACCACTAGGGGCTTCAGCTTTCTACTGAACCTCACGAATCCTTCACAATGCAATGATATCCCGGTAAGAGAACGCTAAAAAATCAAATATCTAAACAGCCGTGCCACGGTACATACTTTATAAGTATAATTCCGTAGTGTACACAAGTTGAGTGCAAAAATAAATCCTCCATTAATACCTATTACCAGTTATTTTCAGTTGCAATAGATATAAAATATTCTAATACCTTGAAATTAAACAGGCATGTTTAACACGTATACTAAAGCAGATGCCTTACTACGCATAATAAGAGGGAGAGTAGTTTGTCTCAATAGTACAGAACCGTAGTAAAGGTGATTAAAAACTCAATGATGATAAAAAAATTCACAATTCACTTCTCAGATCTGTTATTATAGAAACTACTAAAAACCAATGAATTAAAAATCAAAATAATTTAAATATTTCCAATGGCACAATTACTACATAAAAATAGTTAGACACAATTATAAACTTCTCTTATAGAGTTGTGCCTCCCCGGTTTTAAACCTGTAATTGAAAATAATACCTTAATTTTACCTAAAATGTAATGTTAAATTATATTTTTAGTACGAAAACCTTCGCTATTTGACTTCAAGGCTTTGATTCACTTTATTTTAGTTTATAAGAGACAATGACTTTTTTTCCCAAAAATCCATATTTATTATTCAAAACCAACATCTAAACCTGGTTTGCTTTATTTATAATATTGTTTTGGTTGTACGGCGTTAGTCTAAAACTGTCAAAGTCCCTTAAGTGGGGACACTCATGGAATAAAGGTAAATATTTCTAAAATAAACTTAAATGAGTCAATAAATACTAACTGCTATCACAATAACTACATCCGCATGCTAGATGCTAGATCATTTAACATATATTTGTTTTCTACTACGTGTTAATCAAAAAGTTTAGAAATCTTCGATTTAAAGTCTGAGTCCTAATATGATTAACGCTGTAGTTAATTGTTAAACTTTAAGATCGATTGAGACTCAATGTGCAAACATATTCATCTTATCTCACTGGTATGCCTAAAATGTGTTTCTCTATTTGTATTCATATATAGGAACCACCGGTCATAAAACATTTATTAATGATTTTAATTTTTTTTTTCTAAAGTAAGGATGTGACCATAACGTATACTAGAAATATATAAAACCTTTTTTTCTAGATCCGTTGACAAAGGTGAACCCTTTAATCACACCTTTGCTTATTTCACCTTTAATGAGATTGTACGTGAGATAAGCCATAATAAAATTAAACTAATAAAACATAATATATTAACAATAAAAATAAACAGATTACACAAACATTTACTTACATAACACATAATAAATGGTATATATGTAGTGTAACATAAATGATGTATAAGATAACATAAATACGGTCTCATCCATAAAACACTCTTCACAGATAGTTTAAAAGAAAGCATGCTATGACAATAAGTCATTACGAGTATTGTTGTGTAGGAACAGAAATTATATCAAATCTCCGTATCATGCCAAAATACAAAGGGTGTATCACTTTACTTGAAAACTTTATAGAAACACGATTAGAAATTTACATTGCAACACACGACCTCTGCAGTTACCAGGTGCGATACCACCTGTTCATTGATTAGCCTCTGATTTCCCGTAGGAATGAAATCATACTCATGTGTGTTTTGTTACAATGCTATATTTAATATTCAGAGTGTCACCAATATAATGAGTCATATCATGATCATTAGGTACGTTTATGGCAGGTAGGCAAATAAATGACGATTCACTTGAATAATGTTTATCTTCATTTTAACCGTTCAAATTTCTTAAAACTGTTTGTTTATTTTTTTAATGTATTAAAACTCCACATTTGTTACTCTCACAATCTTATATTTCTTTAAAAAATGTTAGGAAATTCCTAAGCAATGAAACTTTAGTTACTGTCAATTCAGATTACATTTTAATAGTCAGTATAAGAGATAAACTTTAAACTATCTTTTGCCACTTAAATTACACATGGAGTGGAATTAATAGCCTTTATTTTTTTCACCACCATAGTATAAAAAATTTCATTGTTCTTAATTGATCAAATAGTGTCAAGTTTGTTCGTTTGTCCACAACTATAACTTCTATTATTTGATACTTTGTCTTCCTAAAATTATTTTCCTTAGTCACACATCATTAATAAGGGATAATCGATGAGGGTAATTCAATCAGTAATGTCTGTTATTCAGCGTCTAATTACCAATGACAAAATTAATATTTTGTAAATTACGATCAATTTTCATTGATCAATCTAAAGTAGAGATCTATCACAGCCTCTCAGGCTTGGCTTGTAGCTGAGGGCCCTAATAATGAATAACTATTATTAATGTAACAGTCGCTTGTGTTAATTGTGTGCGAGTGTTTAAACACGAACAGAGTAGATTACACTAAATCGTCTTTTTTGGTATGTAAGACTAAAGTGCCTTTTAGATATTTTTACTTAATTAAAGCAATATCAACTATTATCATTAACCCTGAACTTTCCTGTGACCAATTAAACAAATGTTGGTAATATAAACCTAAACACCAGGAATTCTGCATGCTTAACAATATTTATGTTTTTATTAAATACAAAACCATCATATTGCATATTTCATAAATATTTATGAAGTTAGGGAGTGTACATTTTCCATATTCTATGTGTGTTTAGTTGTACCAGTATATTCCATACCAATATATGAAAATTATTTAGCATGATATTTGTAAAGAACGTAATTAATATAAACTGGACTAGTGATCTCCAAGTAATTTCTCTGCGGTACTCTAGAGCTGATGTCGTTACTCCAGTTATAGTCTCCTGGTAGGGCTACAGACCCAAAGATACCAATCTTATGTTCCCTTGTGCAGGTGTTGAGATTCATTGGAGAAGTTATATAAGACCAAAATATCAATTGACACTGTGCAAGGTTAAAAGTTTGATTTAAATAGAATAAGTAAAATTATTACTTAGTTACTTTCGGAACTAAATAGGTACAAAAAAAAAAAAAACCAGTTTTATTTCTAAAATTCGTGACAAATATTGTACAGCATATTGAATCATTTCATACTTAAAAAACGTACTTTAAACCTGCACATGTTTAGCGTAATGTTTACTTCGTATAAAATCAATAGATTATTATTTGGTCCAGAAAATAAATAACTGCCCATTATTGAACAGTACTAATATTTATTCATTAGATAGTTACGGTTTGTGAATTTTATAATTTAACTATTTAGGCTATATTTTACTTAAAGTACGTACAGAATGCCGCATTTTATATGAAATCAAAATATTTTTTGTTATGTTTAAGAACACCATTTTTAAAATGGCAGAAAACTAGCACCTTAATATTTTGTTAACGGAAACTTAAACATTTGCAATAGGTCGCACATTTACGTTTAAACATTTTTAGAAACAAACTTCCACCTTCCGATTCTTTTACACCTATTACCTCAAAATTGTAAAAACATTTTAAATATATTCACTGTATGTGATATAGGATGGGTGAATTCTATTTATCTTATTACAGCTATAATTTTTCTCCTAATATAATAATAGGACATTTAGCTGAGTAACACTATATTAACCTTAAACATACTTGTTATTTGGTACTTTAACCCTTTCAGTACCATCTACTTAAATAAATAGACAAACTTGCAAGGCTGTCTTTGGCAGTGTACTTAAACATATATAAGGTTAATCTTATCTATAAATAGTTTAAATAATATTACTTATTTTATTTTATTTGTGGTGTGATTTTAAAATGAGAGTTGGCCCTCGACTCCTGGACTATCAAAAATTGAGTTACTTTACGACTAAAGTGCTGATAACTACAAAAATGACATTCTCCTCACGCAAATTAAATAACTGTTTAGAATATATTTAAATGTATTGATCTGCTTGGCCACTGTAAACGAGTGGTGACCTGCGGTAACCAGCTACAATACCCATGGTTTCTAACCTCTTACTCATTCCAATCAAACTGTACAGATGTTGAAAGCAATAACCAACACGTCTGACTAATTGAATCGGTGAGTGGAAAAAGGGAATAACTCAGTAAAACTGAATTTTTCAGGTAATAAAAAAAACTTCGTAAATTTTTTCGGTTTATATTATTAGAAAAGCTTTCAATACAAAAGAGTTTCGTTCAATAATGATACAAAGAAATACGTCAAAACCGATGTTTTCTTTATTACCATAATCTACTAGGGTGGCTATGAATTTTCAAAAGTCATTCCCTTTTTCCACTCATTGAGATGTGTTTTTGATTTTTTGCTTGAGAAATGCTTCTTGTATTTTATTTGAAATTAATATTTTGTAATAAAGACATAAAGGGTTAATAAACTGATACAAAGCATTGTTTTACATTAGGAATTTATTAAAATTGGTTTGTTTTACATGAAACAAATCATACTAATTTGTTATATATATTGGTTTATTCAGTGACATTTTCATCTTCCTCTTGCCCACTTTTAGTTTTCCAAGATAAAATATTGACATAGAACAGCATATATTGTTGAGATATATGTTTAAAAAATTTTTGTACATCATTAAGCTTTTTCTTGTCGATAGCCACTGAGCCATTATATGCTTTATTGGTAGGAAGATAAAACTCCATTAGCTTGACTTTTAAAAGCTTAAACACATCTTCTTGTAATCCACCTATGAACTCTGATGCAGTGATGTATCCTTTAGATTCTTAGCTATATTTAAGTTCTCTGTATTTACTAATAAAAAACTTTATTTTATTATTTTGAAGAGAAGTACTTGATTTTTTGAACAATAATGGCCACCATTCTTTAAAATTTAATACGTCGTCATTTGAAACCTCATACACAGTAAAAGGAAGGCCAGACTTTCTGGCACAGGCTATCATTTCATTATACTGAGAAGGCAAGTATATTCGGTCATATTTTCTTATGACCCGTTTTACACATGAACAGTTCTGGTCACAGGGCAAAAAACTGTGGCCCCGTATTGGATAGTATTGGAACACATTTTTAAATCTCTCTGTTATTGTAAAACCCATTAGTAATCTTGTTAACGTATGATTTCTATTTTGCCCTCCGCAAGCATCGCTAAATAAGTGAAGGTCTGTAACAGATTCAGGCAAAGAAAGTGGATATATAGTGACTCAGAATACTACATACCTCATCAGGCCCTTTGTTGCCTATTCTCTCATGATAAGTGTAGAAGACAGAAGTATTATCTGATATATTATGAATACAAAATACATACATCCAAAGCTTTCTTAAATAGAACATCTCTTGCACTGGAAGAAATGGTAGAGACAAGTTCTGCATATAGTCGAACACTAACCCTGTAATGCTTTTATCTTCTTTACACATATTCGTAATTTCTTGCAATTTATTGTAGAATTTGTTTGTTCTTCTTTTATGGATTAGCATTTCAGCTACAGCTACCCTTTTTGCGTTATAATTAAGGAAAGGCGACTTTATCTTACTATTTAACTCCTCACATGTGCCGCATACATCCACTTGAGGTCGACCAAAACTGTATCCATAGTTTTGTCGGAAATGTTTCAAATAGTATTCATATTTGATAATATTTTTCAAATCAGGATATTTCTCCAGGAAAAGTTCGTACATCTTTTGGACGGTTAGAGTACTGTCAAGATATGTAACTGGAACTGCTTTGTAGTGCGATATTTTCCTTGGGAATTCTTGTATGTGGGAGTCTATTTTGACAACAACCTGAGGGTCTATAATATTTCCCCGATTTGCATGTTTGCCTCGTTTATCAATAGGAGGTTTGTTCTCAGCAACTAAGGTTGACAACCTAAAAACAGCCTTGTTTGAAACACCATGCAGGCTGAGAAATGCCTTCCTACATATTTTAACTCTCCCAGTGTTTTTCATTGCGAAATACCTGAATGTAGAAGTCTGTTTCTTTACACTATCTTCTTTAGCTGATTTACATTTTATATTGGAACGTTCAATTAACCCCATTAAATATGTATCCTGCTCATTTTTGGATTCTCTGGAATATATATTTAATATGATGCTATCTTTCTCTTCAGTAGTAAATTTGGAAGTACAACGATCTCTACATTCACAGTCTGGTCCTGTAGCTTTAGCTGGTATCAAAACCTCTTTGGCGTTGAAATATCCCCTACCTGCCAGTTTAGCTATCTTTATTTTCTCTTTCTTATGATTATGGTTATTTACAACACCCTTTTTCCTCTTAGGTTGAGGTGCTTCATCATCGAATGAACTCATTTTGTAAATATTAATGAAACTGTATTTTTTTTAATTAAATCAGTTCAGTTTCTAGCCTAACCTAACAAACTGTTCAGTTTAAGTTCATTTATGACACTAATTGTACACCATTTACGACACTACATTATGCAGCCAATAAAAGTTACGAGTTATGAGTCAGCGCTCAGAGAAGACGGACCTTACTGATAAGAGAGCTGTGCACCGGTTATGCTAGTAGTTTTAAACTCGCCTGTTTATGCCTGCGTATTCAAAGCAGTTATAGTTGTGGCAATCTAAGCTTGTTGTTTTTCTGTATTTTTGTACTCGAAAATCATTTAATATAATACGAAGATGGCTAGTTGTGGTGTATGTGTTAAAGTAAATTAAATCCAATCAACTGAAAGTTAGTGTGTAGTGATTGTGCCCGTGAGTTTCACGCGTCATGCTGCAAAATGACGAAAGCTGATGTGGATTGTGTCACTGCGGATGGACTGTCGTGGAGATGTAAACCCTGTCAAGATACAAGAAGAAAGAGTATGCAGTTTCGAATCTGGCGTGGAGGAGGGTAAGATTACATTGGCTGATATCATGAAAAAAATAACCGAAATGTCTGAAGCCCAGAAAGTACAGGACGCTAGCTTTAACAAAAGCTACGAGTCTCTCAGTGAAAAACTAGACGAAAACAACGAAAGCTGTAACTGATCAAAACAGTTCTATAGAAAAATGTTTGAAAATTATTGATGATCTCACACAAAAAAAACATACAACTTCAGAAAAAAGTTGATGAGCTTGAGAAAAGAGTAGACGACATGGAGCAATATTTCTAGGCTCAATGCAGTGGAAATATCATGGAATCCCTGAGAGAAAAATGAAGATGTTATCAGCATCGTTAAGGAAGTGGGGAAGGCGCTCGACATGACGATCTCCGACACCATGATTGGACGCCTGTCACCGACTAGGGAGGAGAACCGACCCAAACAGACCACCCCCAGGAATCATCGTGAAATTCGTCAGACGCCTGGACAAGGAGGAACTTCTCAAGAAACGACGAGTCAAGAATAACCTCTCAACAAGACACATGAACATGGGGACCGACCAACCTGTCTACATAAATGAGGCGCCTGTCACCGGCAAAGAGGAGGCTGTTTGCAGAGGCTCGGCAACTCAAAAAGGAGAAGATGTACAAGTTCCTGTGGGTTCGTGGAGGCAAGATATTCATGCGCAAAGACGAAGAATCTACATCAATCCAGGTGACCTGCAAAGCTGATTTTTGCAAGTTTGTAAATTTGAAATAGCATGTATCGAAAATAATTGTTTGGTTTTTGTTTTATCACTTAGATGCTTTCCGTGTGTAAAAGGCTACAAAATTTAAGTACAAAAGTAATGTAATGGCTAAAGAATTACATATAATTCATCAAAACATAAGGAGTCTCAGATTCAAATTTTGATGCATTTTTGATTGAACTAGAAAACAATTCAAATTAATCCTGATATCATTATATTGTCTGAGATCTGGATAGATACAGACGAAGTAAATTTCTATAAAATACCCAGATTTTAATTTGTTTTTTAAATGTAATTCAGACCAGAGGGAGTGGTGGAATTTTGTGTTTTCGTCAAAACACATTGAATAATGTTGAAAACAAAGGTTTGCAATTTGAAACCGCAGACGTACTTCATATATTTTTTGAAAAATTCGGACACAAATTTAGTTTTATTGGCCTTATACAGGTTACATTCACACTCTGGTAATTTATTTAATAATGAAATAAGTAAATTATTTAAGGAAAGAGTTTTCGGGAATACACCAAATTTTCTTTTTATTGGAGACATAAATAATCTTAATATTTTAGATGGAAATAATACCACAATTGACGAGTATAAATCTTTAATGGCAAGCTATGGGTTGGAAAGTATGATTAACGAGCCAACTAGAATAACAGAGCAGTCTGAAACATGTATTGACCATGTGTTTGCTAGAGTAGCAAATAGAAGTTGCGTATCGGTAAATGCACATGTAAGGCATCTGGGTATAACGGATCATAGTCTTTGTCAAATCACAGTCGGTGTCGTGGAGCGTGTGGATGGGGGGAAGGGTGGGTGCCCTCCCCCTCCCACTCCGCGCTTCCGCACAGACTATACATTGTTGGAACAGCTGATAGATACGGCTGACTGGGACAGCTGTTTATAGAAATAATGACGCGTCGTCTGCTTTCGACACTTTCTTTGAAATATTTTTAAACTTGATTGAACGGAGCAAGACATTGATCACTGAAAAACGATTGCACATTCAAACATCTCAAACCTTGGATTAATGATTTTATATGTAAGAAAATTAAAAGAAGGAATAATTTATTTAAAACAGTAAAAAAAACACCCAGCTAATATAAATTTTAAGAAATTATTACAACTCATACAGAAATAAATTACAGAAAAGTATCGCTCAGTTAAAAGAAGACTATTACAAAAGAAGGTTTGAACAATGTAGTGGTAATTCAAGGACTATGTGGAAATTGATTAATGACTTAACAGGTCAGACTAGAGAAGTAGATAGTCAAGTCAAAATAGAGGTTAATAATACCATAATTTCTGATCATAAAGAAGTAGACAATGAGCTAAATAACTTTTTCTTAGGTATAGTAAATAGTTTAAACTTAGGCAGTAATGTTTACAAATCAGTTTTTAGAATTGCAGTATAAAACCAATTTTCCTGTAAAATTAGAAAGAAAATCAATTTTTCTTGAGCCAGTTTTATCTGAAGAACTTATTGCTGTAGTAAATAGTTTAAAAGAGTAAAACAGCCCCAGGCATTGATGGTATCAGTACGCAGTTAGTTAAAACGAGTTTATTTGAAAATAATTGGCGTCCTTCTTTACATTATTAATTTAAGTTTTAAAAGTGGAGTTTTTCCTGCAAAACTTAAGGTTGCTGTTGTAATACCTATTCATAAAAATGGATCCAAAAGCCTTTGCAATAACTATAGACCAATTTCTTTACTGTCATGTTTTTCGAAGGTTTTTGAAAAACTTATGAAACATAGGCTCCTT